>NC_056727.1:1046836574-1047149074 GCF_019279795.1 Protopterus annectens
CAGAGGAAAAAAAAACTTTTAAGTAAGAAGGGATGTTGCAGGTACAATTCAGGAGGATCTGCTATCTCAAAATATAGCTCATATATTTCAGTATCAGCTGTATTGCACCAACTGCATATAAGCTCTACACCTATCTAATTAGAAGATCTGGAATTTATTAAAACACGCATACAGTAAAATAATAATTTCTATATGTGGAAAGCCCCTCTGCACCCTCTTGTGAAGGGGTTTCATCCCTATCTTACACATCTTTACTTATCTATTGTCACTCTTGCTTCAGTTTGTGGAACGGTTACCCTTAAGTCATGTAAATAAGGATTACTTCCTCTTCATTATCTGTATACTTCATAAACACATGACCTCATACATTTGCATATCAATATAATATTATAATATCAGTGTAATAACTTAACACGAACTTGAGCAAATACAACTCAAGGAACAAAAGTCTGAATCAATAGATCTCGAGCAAGTTACAAGTAAAACAATGCAGGAAGTTTCTGTCTGATGGTGAGGCATGTTTGCCTGAGGATCATAACGTTTTAGGGTTCGTGTATATGTTTAATGGCTGGAGGGGTAGACACAGCATGATCAATAAGGTCTAATTGTACTAATTCTGAGCAGGTGGGATGAATGGATAGTTTAAGTTTATCTGTGAATTTAGAAAGTGAGTGTCTAGCAACCCCCAAACCAAAATTTGCTGCCAGTTTCCATGTAACTTAATTTACAAAATGACAGATCCAGACTAAAAAGCCTATGCAGTAAACATGCCAGACTAAGAAGCGTTGATTTTGGTAGATCTCTTAGAGCTAATATGGAACATGAAACATTACTTTTGCCAATCCTGTTAAAATAAAAGAATTGTAGTTGCACATCTAGATGAAAATAATCTGTTAAGGAGATGGGCTTTTGACTCAAGTGGAAGATGTGCTTTATTCTGCTTCTTGCTTAGATAATGTGGCTGGCAAAATTAATCAATTATTATACAATGACTGCCCATTAGCATTCAAAAATGAGCATGCTGATTGGCCAGCCTAACCAGCGTGCCTGTTGTAAATCCGAGAATATACCAATGGGAATAGGTCCAGTCACCCAGACTTTTTCCCGTTAGTATAGCTCATATTTTTTTTTCTTCTTTTTTTTAATACCAAACACACCTGAAGACATTTTACATTTGGAAGATGGCACAGACAGAAATAAATGGATAATCAGGTATGTTCTACAATACTTAAAAAATGACCTGATTATCCTTTTATTTTTGTCTGTTCCAACTCTCCCTAACATAAAAAGGCTCCCGGGTTCTTTTCTTTTTTTTTTTTTTTATTGATTATAACAAAGAAGATCTTCCTTTCTCCATTGCTACCTCTTCACAGCCCTGATGGGAGCACAAGTCCCATACGCATGTGCAGTGCATCAAAAAAAGCCCCAGGATACCACATAAACATGGAAGGGCAGCATGGAGGCATTATACAAAGGCATTATTTTAAAAAAGTATTTTTTTCTTAAATAATGTCATTCTATAATACCAATAACCAACTCCGTGGTTGTGGTATATTAAAGTTTACCCACGGTTGGCTTTATTTAATCACTCGGGCTTCACCCTTGTGATTAAACCGTGCCAACCACGGGTACATCTTCAATATACCACACCGAAGTTGTCGGTTATTGCTATATTATTCAAAAGCACAGTTTGCCTGTGAGAAACACCTGTTAAAGGTAACCTAAGTTTCACTAGAAGTTTCCTTATATGTTGTTTAAGATACTTCTGCTTTGTAATTTGTTTTAACAATTCCACATCTATTTTGGTTTATTAGATATGGCAGATCTATTTGTGTGTGTGTTGATGTATGTGTGGTCATACTATGGAGTGTTTGCATGCATGTGTGTTTGTGTGCATGCATGTGAGTGTATGTGTGTGTGTGTTTGTGTGTGTTTGTGTGCACATACATGTGATGAGTGTTTTTCCATTTGTGTGTGTCTGCATGCATGCATGTGGGTGTATTTGTGTGCACATCCGTGTACTAGAGTGTGCTGCAATATATGTGTCTGCGTGTGTGTGTGTGTGTGTGTGTGTGTGTGTGTGTGTGTGTGTGTGTGTGTGTGTGTGTGTGTGTGTGTGTGTGTGTGCAGTGTGAGGTTGTGGGTTTGTGCACTATGCAGCAAATAAGTGTCAAGGTAGGTTCAGCTCCCACTCTGAAATGGTATGCACGTAATTGGAAAATTACTAATTTAGTGACTTGAAGAGAAGACATATGTAAATTGCAATTTTAATTACTGCATTAATGGCTTGTACCTGCAAACATTTTGCTGTATCTTCCCTTTGCAACTTTTCTGCTCTTGTTTGAGAATGTTAACTATGATTTAACTTGCACAGCATCTTTTACTTTTGGTCAAGGAGATGTACAAAGTTTAAATTTGACAGTTATAGAAACAGAATTTGATATAATATGACTGATACTAACAGGAAGTAGAAAACAAGAGGCTGTCTGAAACATCGGAATAAGTAATGTGAAAGGTGCTGGAAGATACAAAGGAAAAAGTCCAATGAGAGCACACCGATATCGCATGAACTCTACTATGTTGTATTAGTCAAAACGAGTGTGCATTATTTACTTTTTTGCTTACTTATTTATGTATTTATCTAGTCATTAACTTATTTATTTATAATTGATAATCAGCTTGGTACACTGGTCTGAAGACCTTTTATAAGTACGGCCCAGGTCAAAGAGGCAGAGGCACAGTATAAAGTATATTAGCACTAATTACAGTCAGTACACATACAGAAAAATATTATGAATGTGCTTATTCATTTTACAGAGAGAGAGAGAGAGAGAGAGCCATGGAAAGCATTGTTGATTTCAAGAAATGACTAAAAATATTTTATTTGATAAGCTAAACTATACTGATTCTGATACAATGGGTTAAGATAGTTTATCCAACAAGCAGAACCATTACAAATACAGTACAATGTAAAAAATATATATTGTTAAGGAGAATGTTAGCAGTGTAATTAGTGTCTGCTGTATGGTGGGCTTTATTTTTAGCCACTAGAGAAGAGATACTCATAAGTACTTCCTCTTGTAAGGTGCTTCTTTATAAATACGTTTTTATGTTATTAGTGGTTCTGATGCTATCAGAGACTTGATTCCAGACAGTAGGAGCTAGTTCACTAAATGATTTTTCAATAATTACAAGGGTAAAGGTGGTGCTGTGGATCAATGAAATGTGTTTGATGGGTCTTTCAGCAATAAGGGGATGGCTTTCATTTTGTAGAATGATCTTGAGAGCTACAGCTATCTTGAAGAAGTCTGAATGTTAGTTAACTCAGAAGAAATGTTTATCAATCCAATAGCTATCTATTATTTTGTAATGCAAAACAATGATGTTTAGTGCTCAGGGCTGGATCCAGCAGAAGACTATCTAGGCTGCTTCCCTTGGGACTAATGCTGCTGGGGGTCATAAGTGTTACAAAAAAAAATCACCTCACCCTAATCTACTAATCCATTATTTTTCTGTTCTGAGATGGATTCTCAAAGCATGGACAGAAGCATGTTGATATTTTGCTGTCAACGTTGATGAGTTAACATTAAGAATGCAAATGTTCTGACCGTTTGATCTAAAAGACTAGATCCATATCTATATCTATCTATGTATTGATATAGATAGATAGATAGATAGATAGATAGATAGATAGATAGATAGATAGATAGATATGTATATATGCATACTCACACAAACATCTATAAATACATATCTAAACATATATCTATATGTGTGTGTGTGTGTGTGTGTGTGTGTGTGTGTGTGTGTGTGTGTGTGTGTGTGTGTGTGTGTGTATATATATATATATCCCTATCAGAACATTTTAAATGGAGATCACGGTACAGCACAGAATGGTAAATTTACCCTTTTCTATATATATATATATGGAGAGAGAAAGAAAGAAAGAGATAGTAAAACAGTAAAAAAAAAAAAAAAGAAATGAGTGCATTGACTTTTTTAATTTTCTGCTGTCATTCCTAGCTTTGTTCATTTTAGGGCAGCAGAATGGTGCAGCAGATAGCATTGTCACCTCCCAACAAGAGGTTTCTCGGTTCAATGCTGTGGTACCTTCTGTGCAGAGTCTGCATGTCATCCCTATGTTCACATGGGTTTCATCTGGGTACTCCATTTTTCTCCCACATTTCAAAGATATGCAGTAGGTGGATTGGACACTCAAAATTCACCATAAGTGTTGGTGTGTGTGGTGTGGATGAACGACCATGGCAGGGCTAGCCACCTAGTGGTGACAAACCTTGGCTCTAAATGATTGTCACTGTTGGATGTGATACCCTGAACCCATGTAGAAATATGGGAAAAAGGTGTGGATGGATGGATTCCTAGTTTTGTTCATTTTATTAGATTTGGTTTACATGGAACTCTCTTGTCAAGAATGTTTTAATCAGTTTATATGTATAATATATCTAGTGATTATACCACACTGCTAAACTGGGCACACTTGGAGAATAACACTATCACGAAAGATCATTTCCTTTTCCATGTTGTGCCATTTCTGTAAACCGAAAGTAAGACTGACCAATTTAATATTCTAAACTTTGTATCTTTAAAGCTTAACACTTGACATTTATTGCTTCTGCTATCTGATCATTTTGCTAAAGAATGTATGCAGTCCAGCCAGTAACAACACAACCACATATATGATAAAGGTCTACCATGCTTCTTAAATTCATTTAACATTACAGAGCATGACACATAGTGGAAAGTGTCCATGTGGTTGTATGTGGTTGTGTGTGTGGGAGAACAGAAACTTATCTGAAAAAAGTAATCTCGCATTTTATGTGCAAATATGCTTTCAGAATGTTCTTACCAGGATTTCAAGCGTTTATGCTTTAGGAGGTTTCTCATGCATTTTAAACTAATGAAATACCTTAGAGCTCTATGCCCAGTTCTAAACGGTGAACTACTTTCCCTGCACCACAAAGCTTTGAAATTTACATTGGAGTTGAAGGCCATAATAAAACCTTAAAATAACACAGTAGCTAATTAAAACCCTTGGAGTCACTGTGATGTAGGCAACGTTCCATCTGTTCATCGGTACTGACCCTGCAGGGTTTATACAGTGAGAATTATAAATGGCCTCAGTACCTTTCCTGATATGCAGGTGTAGCTCATCTCTAACAGCAGAGGAGCTGCAAGTGCCATTCATGTAGCAGTGTTGAGTATAAGTTGCATCCTTCATATAGAATGGAGAGGCCTAGTCATCATTTCCTTTCAAAGTTCACTTTGGCTTTTATAGATCAGCCTTAAATCATGCTTCCATCGTATTTTGATGCATCATATTGCATTCATAGCCAACTTTTATCTGTCATACATTGCAGTGTTACATCCAAAATGCAGGTGGCGATATGCAGGCATTCAGCTTTGCGTGCTCTTTCCAGTTAACATAGAAGGCTTGGCTGTCATCAAATTTTGCCAGTAGGCGGTAATGAGATTTATATTTAACTCATTAACACCAAAGTGGTATGGAATGTCACACCTCTTGCAGCCTACACACATGTTGCATTAAAGGGCATTTTCTGAAAAAAAAATAACGTAAAAAGCATAAGATAAACAAAGGTAAATATTTTGTGAACAGCAAAGGCTTTCAAAACTACAAATGGCAATGAAATCATTAAGAAGTTATTCTTACCATAATAATGGTCAGTGCATTTGTAGTCTTTCCATAAATACTATAATATATTATAATGCACACAAACCCAAAACTATGGGGGGAATTTAATAAAGGCTGGATGGTCTTTTTTACCATTTAGGCATCCTGGCACTCTGCTTACATGAAAGTAGACAGGTTTGTGATCCAGTAAGCACTGCTGAGAGGCGCACACAAGTACACCAACATGGGAAGTTCCACGGCACGCATGTCATCTCATAAAGAGGTGGATTTCATGCAAATGAGGAAAGTAGAGTGAGCCAGCAAGCAGATAGGCAGCCCTACCGACCCCGTGCCGGTGTCCATAGTGTACATGGAAAAGTTCTGTGTACAGGATATCAAACAGATAACCGGGGCTGTAAAAACGCAGGTAGATAGACAGAAATAGCACAGCACATATAGAAATGAGCAAAACTATTTACCATGTATCCAAAACTGTAAGGGAAATAAGTTGAAATAATTGTATTTTTTTAATGATCTGGGCATGTTTGCACAGCATGCCGCAGTGCACAAACATGGTTTTATGATAAAAATAAAAAAAGAGTGGAAAAAACACATTTAATAGTATGTGACAGAAATGTATTATAGGACCCTGTGTGGAATATCTACAATGGTGGAATGGTGCTGCTGCTAATGAGGTAGGGCCTAGAACTGTGTAGTTTCCTGGTTGTGTGCATGGATCCCTATGCAAATGAGGTGGGGTTACTAAACAGCACAAAAGGGTGTCTGCGTCTGCATATCCCTTCCATGTAGGCACAGAGCCATATCAGTGTCCATAGAACCGGTAGCTGACATCAGGAGGGGGTGTGTCAGAGTGTCTGAGGACCTGTAAGCTTATTGGAGTTCAGCTGTATCTGTTCAGCAGGGGGGGTGTACACTGATTGCTAAGCTTTATTTACCTTGGGGGTGCAAGTTTTCATGTGTTTGCATGGTGCAATGCTGTGCTGAGCGTGACCTTTCAGGGGTGTGTGTAAACTGACTGCTGAGCTTTGTTTATCTTCGTGGCACTATTTCTATGTGTTTTCATGGCATGCTGCATTTCTGAGAGTATCTAAAAAGCAATGATGTAATAATTAGTTGTGACACTTGTTTAACTTAAACTAGGGCCAGTAAATGATGTTAGTGATATACTAGGCAGGTGGAATGCATCATAGGTAGCCAATCACACAGTCAGCACCTACAGTAGAGCACTATAAAGTATACATACACCTTACATTCTGATTTTTCACACATACTCTGCACCATTAGAGTACAGACTTAAGTGAAAGAATGCTAGGGGTTGCTGCAGGTCTGATACATCTGTATGGGCTAGATACCGAAGTCAATGCTGCAGCTGGTGTTGCTGACAATAAGCCTAGGCAGAGAAGGAGAAGAGTGTTCAGGCCCAGGGTAACCTTCCAGGAGCTACATGAGCTGAAGATTGTACAGTGTTACAGAGTGGACAGGGACATACTACAAGAACTCACTGAGCTATGCCTCCCTCAACTCAGAGCCAGAGCCGAAAGAGGGGAACATCCCAGTGCAAACAGAGGTATGTGTAGCCCTTAGGATGATAGCCACAGGTACCTTCTAAAACCAACTGGGACATGATGGGGGTCTCACAGGCATCAGCATCCAGGGTTCTCCACCAGTTTCTGAATGCCATGCTGCTACATGCCAGTGAGCACATATATTTTCCCCTCACCCCTGAGGTGAGGCCCAGCAGTATGCAGCTCATCTACCATGTAGCACACTACCCTGAGGTACTGGGTGCCATAGATTGCACTGATATACACATCAAGGCATCACCCAGTGAGGAGGGTAGAATCTACTTCAACCACAAGGGGTACCACTCTATCAAATGCCAGGTCATGTGCAATACCCAGGGTATTATCATGAATGTGTGTGCTGGCAGCCCTGGCAGTTATCATGACTCTGATATCTGGCATGCATCACAGCTGCTCCAGATGTTTGCTAGGGGGGAAATACCACATGGCCATTTACTGGGAGATGCCAGCTATGCCATGGAGCCATGGATGATGACACCCATCAGAAATGTACACACACCCATGGAAGAATGCCATAATAGGCACACACACAAACTAGGAACATCATAAAGCATTTATTTGGGATGCTGTAGTCACAGTTCCAGTGTCTCGATATATCTGGGGAACCATGCACTACTCTCCAGCCACATGTGCACACATGTTCACAGTATGTGCCATGCTACACAATATGATCCTATTGAAACAGCTGCAGCAAGATCAGCAAAGGGGAGGGATACCCCCCCACCAGTGCCTAGGTCACCTCAGCCATATTCACAAGAGGATTCGGAGGATTACCCCCTGATGATGTCCCTATAGGCAGACATAGGCATGCCCAGTACACCCTAGCACTGGCTAAGAGAATGCATAGCACATCCACTGACAAACTAGGGCCCTAGGGACTGACACCTTACTCCTACTCACATACATATAGTAAATGTGTTGATGCCAGGCAACCCACACAACCTGCACCTATCCATGGTTAGAATATTCACTACATCAGTCAAGAGAGATGTTAAACAATGGGCTCACATGATTTTTGGACTACTGTATATCCCAGCAGATCATGTGCTGTTGTTCCCCCACCCCCAACACAGCAGTGTACCTATACAGCTGCTTTAACAAAAAATCACCTATGGTGTATCAGTGGACCAGGCAATCTCAGGGCTGTAAAATAGATATTGCTCACACCATTGTATGTCACTCCTCATGCAGGATAACAATGTACTTATTTATGCTGTTGGTTTTGTGATGAATGACTCCTCTCTGTCTAGTGACCTGAGTGGCTCAGTGGACTAGAGAAGCTACCATGGGTGATGGCGTTGATGGTTCTAATCTGAAGTTACTCACATGTTTTGCATGTGGGGTAGGATTGTGTTGTTTTTACAGACTGTCATACCTCTTACTGCAAGAAATCTGGACAAAGCCAGTAAAGTTGGGGGGGACAAAGACCCAAACATAGGGACAGATTTCAAATATTGACCCTATAAACCTTGAAAGTCACTGCCAGTAAAGGTGATGCATTATTAAATACTTTCTGAAGGATATAACATCTGAAACACAAATGTTTGTCTGTAAGTAGTATAATGTAGTGATGTTAATATTCAATATTTCACCAGAAGACCACAAATGTATGAGGAACAGACTTAACATATCAGGCAAAACAGTGGACATTTTGTGGAAGACAGTTGAGAGGTATGCAGACTGATGGACTGTTGCTGGTGTAACATCACCGACTACAGTCACAGACTAAGTACAGCAGACAGCTGGGGAATGTCAGAGTGAAGTGCAGTACTGCAGAAACAGGGGTGAATGTTAATGTCTGTAATATACCAAATCCCAGACTAGAGTACAGATAGGTGTAGACTTGAGTCACCTTATTAGTAGTGACAGTCCCACTGTGCATGCCCATACACTTAGTTAAAATGAGCACAATCCTGTTGCCCCTTCATCAAAATGACCTGTTATGTATAAATGTCTATACAGACAGATATGCATATACATATCTATCTGTCACTATCTCTCTCACATGCATAGTATATCTATCACTACATACTGTCAAATATATATGTATACACACACACACACATATATATATATATATATATATATATATATATATATATATATATATATATACTTTTTTTGAAAGGATACATACACCCCTCCATATATCTACAAAACACATATACATATCATACTCACACACAGCGACAGTTACATATAAATCCCTGTTATATACAGAGATATGCATGTGGATGTTTGTATTTTCCAACATACCCTAATAATGGTGAGTAAATCTCTACTATCACACAACCATACTGTTGCTCAAAGGATCCAAACTAAAGGTACAACAGTACAAACTCCAATTACCCACAGATCCCTGTGCCTGCTGGATGCCACCATGTAGACAGACACATGTGAGCATGCTATAATGTATAATGTTGTCAACGTATGTATGGAAAGGCAGCTTATCCCTGCTCACAGGTATCCCCATGTAACTGCAAGCAGCCACATATGGCCATACTGTTAACTGTACACTCATACCTAGGATAATTACAGCTATCCCACTGCTAGGACACTAGATGCAGATAATGGTATGAAGCAATGTCACACTGCAGGTCACAGATGCAGGTAAACACAGTGTTAGTTTGTGTAATGCACAGGTATTGTGCCTGAAATCACACATACAACAGACTTAACTTGCAGTGCATGTGATAAGTACTGTGATCTATAGTGTATAAGACTAGACAAGAAGGGGTTCTAATCTCAGTACAGCCCACATGGTATGTGACCGTGTCAGAGTGTGTGTGTGTGTGTGTGTGTGTGTGTGTGTGTGTGTGTGTGTGTGTGTGTGTGTGTGCGTGTGTGTGTGTGTGTGTGTGTGTGTGTGTGTGTGTGTCTGTGTATCTTCCTGCAAATTAATGGACATGCCCTCATGGGCTAAACATCTGCAATGGTTATACACTTTTTGGCCCTGTAATGTGCTGATGGCTTCCACACTGCCCTCTTCTACAAGGCCTGATGATGTCAGACACCTTAAGACTAACAGCTGACAGTGAAAATCAGATGTAAGCTATGACACATGAAATAAGTACAGTGATCTATAGTGTATAAGACTAGATAGGTAGAGGTTCTAATCTCACTCCGGTCCGCTTGGTGTGTGTATATATCCATATGGCATATTCTTGGTAGCCATTTGTAGCGGGAGATGTGGACCTCCAAAGGAGTGACCACAACAAGGCCTGCATATGTCATCAAGTATAATATGTCCTAAAATGATAGTACTGGCAGACATGAGGTGTGTTGCATGGACCATGTACTGTAATCTGTAGTATGTACTATTAGATAGCTAAGTCTTGCACACCTACATACAGCCAACCTGCACTTTGTGTGTGCCTTGGTGTGTCCTTTACACACTGATTGGAAATGGTGCTAACTTCAATGTAGCCATGGGTTTGTGTGGGCTTCTTAGAGCAGTTTACAACATGTTATGGAACAATGGGACATATGGATTGAACAAAGAGAGTATTGAATCTCACTGATCAGAAATATGTGGATGCATTCACCGTTGTACAACCAATACTGACAGGTTTGGGACATACATCCTAGACTGGCACAGGTATACTGAATGTGGTAGTCATCACAGCTATCATTGTGTGCAATGGCATCCTTGCCATGTCACTACACAGGCATATCTTACAACTGTAGCTGCCACACAAGTTCCAAGGTATACACCAATGCACATTTTAGAGAACATGTCCTATGGAGTCCTTGTCAGGACCGTGCATGTGTAGTCTTTCTCTGAAATGCTTTGGAGGAGATGTGTATGGCTCCAGGCAGGGAGGTATCAGTTCCCACTGTGTACCTCCCATGTATCCATGACAGGACTAACACATGTGTCACCTGTGTTACACACCAACAACATCAGTGTGGAATGTCTAGTACATGCTGATGAGACAGGTATGTAACACAGGCAATATACCCTATATGAAACAGGCCCTCCATGCATGTCATGCAAACATCTGCTGTGACACACATCATGTGGAGGTTACACACTGGGATGAAGAATACAGCAATCATAACTATTGCTGGGCAACTGTTGGTACTAGACACAGGATATATGTAGATGTGTCATCTCCATCAAAACCATGGTGGCACTTATGAAGAGTGGCAGACCTTCTTACAGATTAGGAATGTATGAGTATGCTGAGTGCCAACATTGTCCTTGTTAGCCTGTTATACACATATGAACCAATGGAGCCATTCAGTTATAGTGCTGTACCTTGCTGATGAAATATGTCCACTGTGCCATGCCACCCTGTGCTGCTTTATTTCTGCTGTGTATCCACTGGTTATCCCAACAGACACCTGTAACAGAAACATAAACAGGCCTGTGATACACCCGTCATTGTGTAACTATACAGCCAATTCAACAACATACAACATAAGGATGACATAAGGTACAAAAATGTATGTGGTGTACATGTGACAAATGCCAGCATACAGTATCTCTCATTAACCACTGCAAGTGGCATAGTGAATCAACACTGGATTACATGGCTCCCTATTATACTGTCGCAGACGCAGGATGTTGAATGTGTCTTTGTCAAACTGAAAAGCGCGAAAAGGCAAAATAGCAAAGCGGCTTTTCAGCAAATTCTTTCCCTGGGAAAGAATTTGCTTGGCCACTTTCGCTACTTTGCCTTTTTGGCACTGTAGTGTGATCTCAGAGTTGGTATATTTAAGTACTGGGGTGTGGGGGGGGGGGTTCACCCCCCACATTATGTAATGTTTTATATTTTTTTTTTCTCGGAACAGCAATTTTTTTCCCTTGGACAAAAATCGCTGTTCTGAGGTTTCAGCGTTGTAAGCTTTCACTTATTTGGGATCAATTATGTGTCATTCTCTCTTCTGAGCATGCAATATCATAATATAGACCCGATTACACCAGTACACGTTAAGTAATATTATCACCCTGTGCATCAGACCCATAGCTTCATTTCCCTGCATCGATGTCAAGGGTGGCAGGGATGTAGCACAGGTATCATCACTTGCATAGGGTGTTGTGTCAGGATGCAGGAGGTCCAGGCTGGCACAAATGGTAGACAGCATGTGTGCAAGTCAGGGGGGAGCATGTAAGATGGAGCATGGAGATGTGCTGTGTGTGCCTGTAGGTGACCTGCATTTGACAATAGTGTGTGAGTGTGTGCATGTACACAGTCAAGCTCAATGCTAGCCCTACATGTGTGTATGCTGGACAGCTTTGAACCATACATGGTACAGTTGATAGTTCATCGTTTCCAGTCCCGAACACAGGAATTTGCTCTGCTAGGAGTTGCACTGGCACCTCCATGCCCAAGGTCAGAAGCTGCCCTTGTACCTGGTGGTGACTGCACTTTGTTGGGAACATGTCCTCCACGGGAAGACCCAGGACCATGAACCCATGGCCTGTCACACTGTTGTGTGGACAGCACACTCCCCTCTGTAGTACTGGATGTACTGCCACTATGGGACCACGAGTGTGCATGGCCATATGGACTCTCAGCAGATGATGTTGCTGACCTACAAACATGGGTCCAACACTCAGCTCCAACCACATGTTCCAGGACTGACAATGTGGAGTAAAAGGCAGACAGTGTCTCAGCCCACCATCTGTCCACTGCATCAGTGAACCAATCCAGGGTGTCTCCAATGCAGTGGAGGTGGTCACAGATATCAGACTGTGTGGCATCCATAATGTGCCTCCATGACAGCCTGAAACATGATCTGGGTGAGCCTTGATGTGACCTGCAACAGGTGCTGGACAGACACCAGGCCTCCTAAAAGCACGTATGTCAATCTGTCTGTGTGGGACCTTGCCAGCTCTATGGCTATAGCCAGTGTTGACACTCACTGGAGCCATAGTTGCCACACTTTCCTGTTCATTGTCTCCACCTTCTGACTGTCCAGTATCTGTGGCCTCCGGGGATGGGGTATGTGTAGGCATACAGACTGTGTGTTGTGGCAATGGGAGCAGAAGGGTGATGTCTATGTCTGGGATGAATTCAGCCCCCAACACCCCCACCTGTGCCTCACTGTGGCCACCATCATCATCAGTGTCTGAGGAGACACTGATATCAGGTTGTGTAGGAGACAGACTCCAACCCCCATGGACTACTGCAATAAGAATGATAAAATCAGTCTATTAATACCTGCACTGTTCATAGGTTCATAGGTAGGTACTAGGCTATTGGCCCTAGGGCCTATATAAGTCTAGCCAAAGGTACCCTGGCTTTCGCCACCCAAGAAAATTATCTTCCTGTGCCACTGTCGAGCCGAGCCACAGAAGTGATCCCCGGGGTGAATTTCCTATCTCCCATCCAGTCATCAAGATTTTTCTTGAACAGTGCTAATGAGGAGCTTTGTTTGATATAGATATGTAGTTTGTTCCAGAGTATGGGAAGTCTCTGGGACAGGAATCTATCCCTCCAGCATGTTCTGTTTATTGTGGTGATGAGGTTTAGGTCCCTAAAGAGTGTAGGTTTAGGTCCCTAGAGCGTGTATGAAAAGCATCCAAGACTCATAACAATGAAGACCCATAACTGGATTAGTGGTCAAACACCTTCCTTCTCTGCCTTCATCCACAAAGGACTACCTCAGAACACAATTCAAATGCAACTCAGGACCTTTATAACCATCAGTTGAAGTACATCAAGTCAAACATGACCAGTATTATTTACCTTTTACTTACTCAGTATGACGCTGTAATTGAATAAAACAACACATAAAACCCAGTGCAACATTATTGACAATTATATGGAAATACACATTTCACTGCCCAGTGTATTTGCCTTCAACCAGTTGTATTCTAAAAGGCATTTTAGATTCATTGCCTCATTTAAACCTGGAGCCTTATCTGCTCTTACCTGTAACTGCCAAAATGTATCTGTTTGTTGAACTACACTCCTGTAATGACCCCTTCTTGAAACCTTAGGTACCTCTTCCAGACTGCCATTTAAAAACATCCTACACTGTTTACACACATAATTACATGTACATAGGGCATTATTCTGGTCCTTAAACATACTAGACTATAATTGCCCCTTAACAAATCAAGTGTCATACTTACCAGGGGCAGGACCATGGCCTTGGGCAATACCTGATGGACCTGTGAAATTTGAGGGTGGAGTAATGTCAGTACTGCTGCATGTTGCAGCACAACAAAGTAATATATCTATATGTCTTGCATTTACAGTAGCTATGGTGTTACTTGTTGTGTTGATCCCAATCTGCATGTGAGTATATAACTGAGGTTACACTCCCCCAAAGAAGAAAGACCTGACCCCCACGTAAAGTATCTAAAGCATGGCACATTGACTGCTACAGTAGTACAATGCTGACAACAGTAAGTTTACCTGCAAGTATCTCAGCTGTGGGACTGTGGCTCCCACCTCCATGATGTAGAATGTGATGGATACCTGCGAGCTGTTGCATGTGCCTAGGTACACCAGGAATTGCTCAGTAGCTGAGATTTGTTGTTCCGCTGCAGGCCCTCCACTGGTGACAGTATGATTCCTGGCTATATCCACTGCCCATTGATGTGCAGCATTAATCATATTAGTTGCCCGGTATCAAACCTGCTCATATGTCCTGCTCTGCTGGTGGACAAGGTCTGATCACAATGCACCTGGCTATTTCCTATTATGTCTCCCCCGGATAATAGGATGTCATGATACTGCCTTAGTCCTTGCAAGATTATCTCGTTCTCTGCATCCAAGAAGGGTGAGTGTTGTCTCTGGTACATTATTCCTGAAAGAAAGCACAAAGGGAACACATTACAGGAATAGATACATGGATATCAACAATGTACAAATACAACAAGCGCAAAATCATCTGTACTATCCATTGATTGTTCACACATGGCATATTCCACAGTGTGTGGATACAGCTGAAATAGTACCATTACCAAGATATTTCCCTGTGTGCCATGACAGCCTCCACTGTATGATCATGCACCCATCACTCCAGTCCACAGTGGTGTGTCCCCTAATGCCAACCACACAATGATATGTCATAGAAGCAGTGCCAGACAAATAGCAGTGTGCTATAACAACCACTATATAGGGACAGTGTGCCACAATGACAAATGACAATGCCATCCTGATGTATTGTACATCTCCTGTTGGTGTAAGTCAGCAGGGTATCACTGACATGTCATAACCACAGGTCTATGACCAGCTTACTGCTGTAATCCCTATTCCCCATATCTCTATCCTCCCATCTGAATTCTGTTATACATAAAAATCACATACATACCTGCTAGAGTGCAGTACTCTTTTGTTGAACTGTTTGTCTGGTAAAGTGTCAGAAAAGTGTTCTCTGTGTGTGTGAGTAAGGTCTTATACTGAATGGTTCCCCATAGCCAGCTGCCTGCCTTTTAAACATGCTCCTCATCAGCAGGTGATTACCTCTAAACCAATCCGTGGTTCTGAAATGTTAATTGCAGCCAAAGCAGCTGAATTGCACTATCATTAGCCAATGACATGCACCCACTGTAAAATATATAAGGCCTTCATGTAGACATGTGACCCTTTTTTAGCTGTTGAGATGAACACTACTGGGGTGAGTAAACTACATCATCACAGATGGTAAGTCTATAGCAGAAACCTTTACACAGAGCTGTGTGTACCACAGGCTGCAGCTCCTGTTGCAGGTAGTAAAAATAGGCAGAGAGTGTGAACACTTTGGATGACAACAAGCTGTAGGTGTGTCAGCCCTGTTGTAGAGGCAGTGCCAGGGTGAGGGTACCCTTTACACTCCAATTAAGGCATGTGTTTAAGGTACGTATGTTAGGCAACTGTGTCAATAACACACTTCTAGGTGACATATAGTACTGCTACATGGATATGTGAACTGTGTCTCTACTTGCAGCCCTATAACATCATGCACTGAAAAGCAGATATTTAATTTGCAATACTTTGTGTGGATAAAGACTGTATTAGTGATTCATTATTTGTTGTCTTCACAATAATGTAATTGAAATGCAGCACAACACCGGATTTGAACATAGAACTGTATGTGGCATGTACTGGAAGCAAGTTATTTAACAGACTGAGCTACTGAGTCACTGCTGCAGCAGGTGTACTTGAAAAATATATGTGCAAACATACTGACTGTGACAAATGTTTTCTACATCCATCAGTATGTACATGGCTTTATATGGATGTATTTCTGCACCAGAGTCCCTGTTGAACATGTATTTTGCCATGAATACCTTAGCAGGTGACTTTCTATATGTTGCTGATAAAAAGGAACATTTACCTGCTATCACAGACCTCAGTTGCATCTATTATCATGTGTTTGGCTATCTAGGGGTGTACTATTGCACCAAAATCTATTTTTCCATTACTTTTTATTCAAGTTTGAGTGGTGTGGCGAGACGAGCAGCTACGCTGAAAAATGCCTAATAACTGTAATTGGCAATTACTATGTTATGTTTTAACCACCTTGTTTAATTAAGAGTTGTGTGGTGTGGTGGGTTAATGTGGTGTGCTGCAGGTGTGATAGGCTTGGGTTCAAAACATGGCAGAGGTGGTTATTTGTACATGTGACTTACAATGCTAAAAAACACATATACTCATTATAGCTCTATTTAGCTGAGCTAAGCGAAGCTGCATGACATGGCACACCACACAGCTCTGTGCCAATAAAATATAAAGAAAAGAAAAAAAGGGGAGATAGGAAAGTGGAGAAATGGGGCAAGTAGGTGGAAAAACAAGTGGAAGGCAGGTAGGGATATGCCAGAAGGGTGTAGGAAAGAATCATAGTTATCCATTTCTTGTACAGCAACAACTGTGCACTTTGACAGAATTGTACATGAATTTGGATCTCAAACCCCAGAGAGAGGGGTGATGGCAACATAACTGCCTTGTCAAGCCAATTGGACTAAATTACATGTGTCCAGTGGACATGTGTGCAAAATGGAGAGCTGTGTATGGGATGATATATATTTTTTGGGGGGACAGGTGCCCCAATTTTTTTTAAGGTGAGAGTGGAATGTTTGGGAATGGGCGCAAGTACATGTGGGGAAGGTAAGTTGGGTAGGTGAGGATGCATTTTCAAACAGAAGAGACAGGCAAAACAGCAGACAGGGGCAGTGTGTGACACATGAGGGGGTTGAACACCTTTGTCAGGAGGGTGTTGTGGAATCCAGGTCCCATGTGTCTCCAGATGTCAGCAGTGTGACTCACATCCCCACCCATGGGACCATTGGCACTGCTCCTTCACTGCCTCAATGATGGCTGTGCTGGAGGCTGAGCACCAGGGTGGCACTGCCTCACCAAGTTGGCCAGCATTCCCTCAATCTGGTGCAGGCACTGGTCATAACCATGGTGGACTATCCTGCCACCAGGACTGGTAGCTCATCACAGGTGACTACCCACCCTCTGCCACAACTGCCAGAGTGGGACTAGGCCCCATCCCCTGAGGCGGTAAGTCCCAGTCCCACAAGGAGTGCACAGGCAGCAGAGGGAGAACCACAGGACTGGATCCCAGACATGCTGGGACCTGGTGCTGCAGCCAGTTGAGGCAAGGTAGGGGGATCATCCAGAATAAGCCTACCTTTTGCTGTGGTACATGAGGTAAAGCAATAACTTATGGTTAGTAACAACCAAACCATTGTTAGTATTAGCAGAATGGAACATCACTATGGTAACAGCATGCCAGTGTGAGGTAAACCATAAGGCCAACAAAACAGTTTAGCAAAATATGTTAATATTGAATTATAATAAAACATAACAATAATCAACTACATTTTCCAAAATATAATTAAACAAAATATGTTAATATTAAATCATAATAATACAGTACAATAATGAATACATTAAGATAAGAGGTGGGGAGAGAGAGATAAAAGCATTCCATCAGTGTCATTGCAGATAATATCCCTAACAACACTGGTCATACACACTTCACCAGGTATGTACAGACAGTTATAATTACAGTAACTACAATTCTCTTATAGCTGTTGTAGCATGTACATACCTCTCAAGCTGATAGCATGGGACAATAAGGGCCTAGCACTAATAAATGCAGGTACAGAACTACTCAGAACAGTTTCACATATATGGAGTTATATAACTACCAGGGTGTTCTGTAAACAGATTGGTAATACATTGCATTCCTTGTAATAATTTATCTGGTAAACATGTGACAGATGGATTAGTCAGTTGTAATTACATTATAAGAAATCCTGACACTTGACAGGCATGTTTGTGTACAATATTTAAACTAGACAGCCAACATGGCTTAGCTGGCAGGCATGGGAGTAGAACCCACTAGCTGTGACTGCAGGGGACATCTGCAAATAATTTAATAATTGACCACAGCAGCATAGTACAGACATACAAAGGATACAGCCATACTGGGATTACAGAGATTTATTTCTGAATCAATGATGCTGATGAACACATTCTTGCTATTGAGTGTAACATTCTGTGAGATCTAAACACAGTATCTGCACATAATATGGGCTAACTCACCGATAACAATTTTATGTTCTTAGGGAGAGAGAAATCAAGAGCATTACTTGACTGATACTGAAAATATAATGCTTCATAGCACTGGATTTTAACCCAGGAATGTGTGTGGCAAAATGTACAGTATAGAAGGAATTTAACCGAATGAGCTACTGAGGCACTGCTGACTACAGTGTGACTGATAATTTCCTGGAGATCGCCTGGAAACATACTATGAATTGTGCAAAACAAATTACAGAACTAGCCTTCTAGTACTGTTGCAGTATTATAGTAGACTGCAGTGACAATAGAACACACATGCATGGTATACAACCGTACTGCATATATTACTACGGCTTTATTCCACTTTCAGCAATACTGGTGAACATATATTATTGTTATTGGTTTGTAATATCTGTGAAGTCTGCACACAATATCTGGCTATGGAGTGGGCTACCTCACCCATATACCTTTATTACCTGAAGTCTGTGGAAGACAGAGCATTATGTGACTGGGATTGGCCTAGAGACAGCCTTGAACAGTACTATGAGTTAAGCAGTACAGTTTGCATCCATTAGATTTGTAATCTACAGCTATTACAGTATTGAACTTGACTGCAGCAACCTTACCTTACAGACTCAAAGCATACAGCTCTACTCAATGGTTATGACAAGACAGTTCTGATATACACCATTTTCCTTGATGTCATTGGTATTGTTTCTTGTTTTTATTGCACTACAGTTATTATTCATTTATTGCACTACAACTCTAATTCCACATTTGTTGCACTACAGCTCTAATTCCTACTGCACTACAGACTTTTTTGCATATCCTTTATTGCAGTCAATGCTTTACTCTTTCTTGCTTATTGCACTACAGTTGGCATAATACATCCATACTCACCACACTCATGGTACAACCTGGCCAGGTGCCTGGCATGATACTTAACATTGTGAGCCCTCTCAGCTGCAGCTGTTGGGGGAGAAGCACACCATTATGCATACCAGTTTTGCAGACATTCAGACTACATATTGGTAAAACAGAGGATAAAAAACTTACATACTTATGGGGCATTCCCTGCCCTCACTTCTTGGACCCAATTGTTGAAGGCTCCCCTCTTTCATCTTTTCAGGTCATCATGGTGGTGATGACACTGCTCACTTGTGCGAGGGATACCAGTAAAACTGGTGAGTTCTCTGGCCATCTGGTCCCAGGCCTCCGCCTTTCAGTCCGAGCCCTGAAAACTGCCCTATAGCAGTCTATCGTCTTGGTTTTTAGAAGGACCCCAACCATGATCCTGGACTCCTTAATGCCCCACCACTGCTCCCAAAAGCTCACACCTTCTCCATCACCACCAGCCATATTGACAAATGATTGAATTGCAATGAACTCTGCAGAATTCCCACCTAGTCCACTTTATATAGGCTGTTTTCCCACCCTTACACATCATTGAGCAACAATCAAAAAAGGGCCGCGTTGCTTAGCAGCATGCAAACCAGTCAAGAAAAGCTGAGCAGCATGCAAGCATGCACAATCATGGTTTTAGCAAAGCTGAGCACTGAGCAAACATTGGCAGTCATTACTATGATTTTGTGGGCTTAGGTTTAAGCATAGTTGCACAAAGCATAGAGGAACCATATTTTAAAATTTTGTCCATAATGTGTGCAACAAAAATGCAGACAAGTTCTGACTTCCATGTATTCAAACCCTGGACCTAATACACATACAGTCATAACTCTACCCATTTAGCTACATGGATGTTAAGAAATGTGGCATATCTTCAAATATACCACTGAGCTTCCTGTTAACAGTGCTGAACACCACACCATGCCATGCAAACACACTTAAACACACCAATAAATAAATAATTAATTGCATCTGGTTTCTATTGTTAGATGTCTGTCAGGTGTCTGCCATGAATGTATGAGCTCTGCTTGGCTTAGCTGTGCTTCGTACCATGCCGTGGAAATGCCAAATAAAAAAATAAATAAATAAAACACATAAAATGTCGTTATGCTTATTAATTATATCTGGTTTCTATTTTTAAATTTCTGGCAGGTGTCAGCTGTCTACATGTGAACACAGCTTGGTATTGCTGTGTTCTGTGCTGCACTAACATGCATTTTTTAACATAAAAAAAAAAACAAACAGACAACGCTGATGCAATATCCATGTTCCTTGGCTCTCCTTCAGCAATGTGCCATCATTAATATGCATTGTGAGTTGCTGAAGGGGAACCATAGTTGTGTACATGGATACATTCTGCAGAGACTCTACACTATGGCTACACAGATTTTATTAAATCCTAGGGTATATTTTTGCTAAACTTTTACAAACAAATT
Organism: Protopterus annectens; assembly: GCF_019279795.1. Taxonomy (NCBI): domain Eukaryota; kingdom Metazoa; phylum Chordata; order Ceratodontiformes; family Protopteridae; genus Protopterus; species Protopterus annectens. The sequence continues at coordinate 1,046,857,645 of NC_056727.1, forward strand.
GTCATATCTTAGAAACTGTGCAACCTGGGCATATATTGTTAGAATGTTTCTGTTAACCACTCATAAGCTTTTACATGATAAGAAGAAATTCCTCTAGGGGTGCATGTTTGTTTATATATTTACAGAACTATGAAAATATATCCATAATTGCATAGTTAACAAGTATAAATAACACTGGATATCTCTGAAGATGTGCAACTTACAGTATGACTATCAAAGATAGTTTATTGAACAACATTCAGTGTTGTATCTGATGTCATGCAACAGTTTTTTAGGTCATTTGTTTTTGGAAGTATTATGTACATATATAAATGGTGTTTATTTTCATAATTACTAAGAAATAACTAGCAATATCGCAGATATACTGTGCTATAAATAGACATTGATAATGCATTTTCCTCTTTCCCACAGTGGCATATAACACAATACTCCTCAACAGAATGTAGCTCTCTCAGTTATGAAAATATACACATACTATGAAAATATTAATACTATCTGAAAAACTGTGATTAATTTCTCTACTGCAGGACATCCCAGATTAACAATCTTATTGTCGTTTTTTTTTAAATAACTCCTTGCACATTCTCATACTGCCCATTATCAGTTGGCAAGTCACTAAGTTAAAGAAGCCAGACCCAAAAAAGGTCTGGACACCACAAAGAGCTATGAGTATGAACTGGAAGTATACAAAACAGCATTAAGGCTTGAATGAGTTGAATGAATCTCATTAGTTCTTACTGGAGTATTGTGTCCTTCATAGGTTTACACCATTGGAATAGCATCTGGTTGTCTGTGGAATATTCTGTCCTATGACATGGTGTCATACTAGGTGCCAGCACTAGGGACCAACACTAGGTTTTCATTTTGAGTACCATTGCTTAATAACAGAGGTCCAACAAAATTTTACTATTGAATTTATGAAATACAGCCTTCTACTCCCTTCTTTATGGAAGCCAACCATGGCTGTGCTAAGCTCTTTAAGAAAGCATTATTCTTATAACTTTCTATTTCCCCAATTTTTTTATTGGTTATGGTAATATCAAATACAAGAGAGAGTTTTTAAACAAATTTTATATTAGAAAAAATAAAACCAAAAGTTTAACTTTTTATAATAAACCACATAAAATATAGGCAGTGCATAAAGAAGGCTTATATAATGGTAGTATCAACACTTTGGTACCAGTACCATATAACAGACATAAGTAATTGTGAACTGAATTAAATAATTAAAAAGAGAAAGGAAAAAATAAAGTGATAGTAAGAAAATAAAAGTTTTAAAACAATTAACAACTAACTTATTCTGTCAGAAACCTTAGGCAAAAACTTAAGGTTTAAGAGACTTGCTAACTAAATTTGATTCATTAGTTCATTTTCCTTATGATAAGGTTTCCAAAAAGTTTGAAAAGGAAGGAGGAATATTATTTTTTCCATTTCCTTAAGACAAGTTTCTTTAGAATCACTAAGATAAAACAAACAAAATAGTATTGCTTTTTTCATAATACAAACAAGAATAGAATTATCATACAAAATCATATTTCCTGATAAAGAAAAGTTGTCAGTCTAAATAATCTGACCAAAACTTTCAATATCTTTCCAATAACCATGAACTGATGAAAAATCATAAATGTTTTCCAGTGAGCAATTTTATTTGTTACATCTCTAACAAATAAACGTATTAACCTTAGCAATTTCATTCAATTTAATTGGAGTATAGAAGGCCCTTAGTAAATGTTTTCAGTTGTAAACTTTCCAGAAAGGAGATCCAGACATATTAGCCACAGAGAGAAGGGTCTATATTAGAACACCGAACATTCAAAATTTTGAGTGTTCTATCGACCTGTTTTCAGCGAACGCTGAAAATATCGAAGAAACAGAAAAACAATTTTTTTCCTAGGGAAAGAATTCAGTTGTCCATTTCATCACTGGGGTGGAAAGTCAGGGGTCAGGTTCAGGTAAGTGTGCGATTGTGTGGATGTGAGGGTTAGGGCGGGTTAGGTGAGTTAGGGTTAGGGTGCAAGTGAGGTGACTGTGCAATAGTGATGGACCTTAGGGTTAGGGTTTGGGTTAAGGTAAGTGGCTAGTTAGTGGGGTATGTATCGTTTAGTGTAGGGTTAGGTGTAAGAATTTAGGTGTACGTGTGTGGATTGCTGTTTGTTTGGTGTGCTTGTGTTGTGTGTATGTGTTTTGGAACAGCAAATTTTTTCCCTAGGAAAAAATTCACTGTTCTGAATGTTCGATGTTTTAAATTTTTGATTCATAGGATTCAATATTAGAACACTCAACATTTTCAATATTCAAAGATGGCTGCCATTCTGTAAACACTGCTGAACTGCAGCTCTTCATTTAACCTGAGAAAAATCTAAACCCTGAGTAGATACCAAGAGGTTTTAACATCAAATTAATGACAAAAAAGATGCAACTACATTTAATTAATCTGTAATCAGGAAAAAAGCGTGGAAAAAAAAGTATTTATCTATCAGGATTACAAGTGATTAGCTAGCTCTGAAGAGAGAAGCAAACAAAGGACCATGTGCTTTCTTTACTTTACCTCTCTGTTTTGGGAAAGAAAAATGTCACAAGAAGGAAAAAACATGGAAACAAGTACTACTAAAACAAAGCTCTCGGAATTACAGTCACCAGGAAAAGATGTGAGTGCTAAAAAACAAAGAATTACTAGACAACAGGAACAGCAGAATCCAGAGACTACATCTAAAACTGATCAACCACTGAACATGGAAGATATCAAACATGCTTTGTTACCTATACAAGAAGCCCTAAAAGAATTGACTTCTCAAATACAAACTTTTGGAGTTTTATGTAATCAGTTGCTTGAGAGAATGGATAAGACAGAGGCCCGAATTTCTGAAACTGAGGACAAAGTAGATTTGCTGGAAAAAAAAACAAATGCACATGATGTGGATATACAAGCCATGCAAAGCAAAATTATTGAATTAGAAGCGAGGTCTAGGAGAAATAACATCGTTATTAGAGGGATCCCTGAATACATTCAGTATACTGAGCTAATTCCAACTATAACACAAATATTTGAAATGCTGTTAAATGATTCTGATGGGGTGAAACAAATTGTTATCGAAAGAGCACACAGAACTCTGAGAGAGGTACAAGCTTCTAACACTCCTAGACTTGTGCATGTTAAAATATTGAACTTTCAAGATGTTAGCAAAATACTTTTTACTGCAAAAAAAATGGTGGCTATGTTATGTGGAAAAATAATAAAATATCTCTGGCTCAGGATTTACCTCTGCAAGTCAGGCAAGCTAGACAGTCTTTATCTGCATACTGTAAATTTCTGATTGACAAACAAATTAAATTCCAAATGAAATACCCTAATGTGCTTACATTTATGTTGGATGGGATTAAATACTCTGTTTCTACCAAAAACGAGGCAAAAAACTTGTTTCTAAAAGTTTTTAAAGGTTTACCTGCATCAGAGGTTTGAAATAAACTTCCGTTGGGACTGGCATGCTCCTGAGGTCAGATCCATTGTGTACTATACTTTGAGGTCTAGGTAATCCTTTGTTTTCTTCTTAAATCGTTTAGGCCTCTGTAAAAGCAATAAAACTGTTTGTTTTTGATAGTCCGACGTTCCTTTGGCCGTTTTCCAAACTTTTATGGCCTCTACGAACTATTTTCATCGAGTGGTAAGCAGGAAATGCCTAGAATGCAGCTGAGAGTGTGGATTTCGATGTAACACTTCCTGTGGTCCGGCTGTTAAAGCAGTCCCCTGTCGCGAGTATTATTAATGGTTTCCAGGCTTGAGAAACTGAGGAGAACTGGCATAACATATTAATGTTCTTTTTAAAAGTGAACAACATTATAGTATGTACTTTAAGCACATAATAACATATTTTTTTTTTTGCGTTTTCTTTTAGCTTTGAACCAAATCTTGATTTTAAACTAGTTACAGAGGGTGCAGGGTTTAGTAATGTTTATATGAATATAAATGTTAAGATAGTCATTATTGTGTTGTTTAAATCTGATAATGTTATTTTAATTAAGAACTGAAATATGTAAATACAAAACTCTGATAATTCAATTATATATGTATTAGTAGTTACAGGCATTGTGTTTGGTACAGGATTATAATGTAGTATACAATTCTTTTTTTTTTTTCTTTCTTTCTCTTCTCTCTAAAAGTGGTATATATATAATGACTGAAACAAATGAGGTATTTGGGTTAGGAATAAATAGCTAATCAACTTATTAACATTTTCCTTTTAATGGTAATAATACCTTCTAAAGTAGATTTGCATAAATAATAGTTAGATCAAAAGCTGTAGATCAATGGCAGTGTTTGTTAGGGAATGTTTAGTTTAAACTTTGTCGTAGTTAAGTTAGAATATATAGGTTGTAAGTCTAGGAAATGTTTTACATTTTATTATATGATGCTTTTAAATGTGTTTGTTTCTTTAATACAAGACCTATATGTGTCCTGGTCCGGGGGTAAAGTGGGTAAGCACTGGTTTGGGACGGGATGTAGAAAATGCTTCCAGATTATGTATATTATGCAGTTAGTACATATCTATTTTATATATTCCCTCTTAAACTATTACTGTGCAGATAGACCTGTGTATGTGGGAGTTAGACTCATGGAATGTTAAAGGGCTCCAGAACTTAAAGAAGAGGAAACTATTGCTACACATATTGTTACAGGATAAAGCACTGTTTGTATTTCTGCAAGAAACACATTTGATGAATGAACAATGGGCTGATCTTAAAAAAAAGAACTGGATCAGAGAAGTAGTGGCATCAGAAGGTAAAACAAACAGTGCTGGGGTGGCTATAATTATTAAAAATCAATATAAAGACAAGATTCTAGATTCTAAAGCAGATAAAAATGGGTGATGGTGTTATGTTATTTTATCGAACAATGCATTTGATAAACCTCTTATACTTCTAAATATCTATGCGCCCTGCAATGACCAACAAAGCTTTATAACATCATTATATTCAATCTTAACACAATATGATGGTTATTATTTTATTGTGGGTGGGGACTGGAATACTTACCAAAATCCGAAATTGGATAGATCTTGTCCACAAAGAGCATTTAATAAGCAGGCTGGGTTAGCACTGAATGATTTTAAGGAAGATTTTCAATTATATGACCCCTTTCATTATTCAAATAATATTAATAACACAAATAAGTATACCTTTTATTCACCATGCCATAAAATGTGGTCTAGACTAGATTTCTTCTTGATATCAAAATCATTAATTAATTTAGAACCTGTAGTTGTTACACATACCCGTTATCTATCAGATCACTCAAAAATTTCGTTAAGTTTTGCTTAAGATTTAAAAGATACAAGGCGGCAGAGAGGTTATAATTGGTCACTTAATCCAAATCTCTTAAATAAGGATATAATAGATGAAATTGTAAAATACTTGAAAGACTTAATGGATAGGTTAAAGCATCAACAGCATACTCCTGATATCGAATGGGCAACATTTAAAACTCAAATTAGAGGGTTCCTTTTGCAAAAAGCTTCATACTATAAGAAAATTCAAAACAGTGATATCCAAAAATTAGAAACAAAATTAAAGTTACTTGATCAAGAATTGATTCAGAGCTTTAATGCCCAAACAGAGATGGAAATGTTGAAATGTCAAAGGGATCTCTTCTTACTTCAAAATAGTAGATTGACATTCCAGGAGCATAGGAGTTTAGTGAGATATGCCAATAATGTTCAAATACCGTCAAGAGCATTGGCAAGGATCATTAATCAATCAAAAACAACTGTACCTATATCGGAAATACAATTTAATAATACATTGTATTCTAAAACTGAGGATATTATTGATATTTTTGAAAAGATTTATGCCAAGGTATATGAGGGTCAAATTGATGTGTCTGTACATAAACATAATAAAAGATTTTTGCAAGCAATTAACTTTCCAAAATTAGAAGAAAGTCTCCAAAATGATCTGACTAAACCTATATCTGAAGAAGAAGTAATATATACCATTCAACATATGAAATCACATAAGTCACCAGGTCCTGATGGTCTGACAGTCGAATTTTATAAAGAGTTTGCTGATAGTTTTGGTAAAATACTTTCTTTTGTATTTAACTATATAATCAGAAACATAATTAATGATCCTCATCTTAATGTGTTGAAAACAATCTTTATACATAAAGCTAATCCAGATCCCCAAAACCCGGACAATTATAGACCAATAGCATTAATAAATGTGGATATTAAAATTTTAACTTTTATTATAGCATCTAGATTAAAAAAAATCATGATTTATCTAATTTCTAAGGAACAGGCTGGATTTATGGCAACTAGACAAACTAGTGATAACACACTTACACTGCATAATATGATAGCTTATGCTAAACAGAATAACCTTAATATTTATGCCCTTATAATAGATGCACAGAAAGCATTTGATAGGGTGGATATAAACTTTTTGTTTGATGTGTTACCATATTTTAATATATCCCAGGAATTTGTTCAGATGTTACAAATATTATATAGTAATCCGTATACTACACTATATATTAATAGACGTTTTTCTAAAAGAATACAGATTAAAAATGGTACACGTCAGGGTTGCCCTTTGTCCCCTTTATTGTTTAACCTTTATCTTGAACCTTTATTTTTATATATTAAGCAAAATCTATATCATAATGCTCCAATAATTTATAAAAACAAATTATTAATGTCAGCATTTGCTGATGATCTCATTATTTACTGTACAACCCCAATTTCTGATACTGAGAAGATATTAAAGGCTATAAACAAATTTTCAGAAGTCTCTAATTACAAAATTAATTTGGAAAAAACTAGTATTTTCCCGTTAAGAACTCCTAAACCTTTTTCGTTATTGCCCTTGGTGGGGAAGGTAACATCTAAAGAAAATATCAAATATTTGGGTATTGGTTTCTCTACGGATAATAAAGATTTCTATAGTAATAATATTAAACTAGTTTGGGAACAAATAGTATCTGACTGTGGCAGATGGAAAAATCTACGATTTGTCAATTGTGAAAATGAATATATTACCACAATTATTGTATATTTTTAGGTCTGCTCAAGTATCAATTTCGAAGACATTTTTTAAACAAATTCATAAAGATTTAGCTAAATTTATCTGGGAGCCAAAAAAAACTAGAATATCGTATGATAAATTAATGACCCCAAAAAGCAGAGGAGGACTTGAATTACCGAATTTTGAAGTATACTATCTAATTGTGAACTCCAATAGGATTTTAAGAATTGCTAATTACGATGTAACTAGTACGAAATGGATACCAACTTGGGTGGTCTAGAATTACAAGCATATTCTAGATCGGAATATAAATCCTAAAGCAATACCCTTTTTGGGAAAAAATATTTTGAAAGAGTATGGGATTATGGAACACATTAAAACATATGTGATATCTTTACAAAATTTATTTCAATCATTAGATATGTTGCAATATATGATGGTTTTTCAACCCTTTCATAGGAATCCCAATTTGAAACTAAATAATCAGTTTATTGATCTTAGTAAATTCCCATTAATAGTTAATTTAACTCTGATCGATGTATTTAATAAACTTAATTTACCAGCTTTTCAAATTAGACAGGAATTGAACCTACCCAAGAATTATATTGTTATAATGAGACAAATCAGAGAACTTTCTCTAAGTCATTTTGAAAACTTTAAACCTGAAGATGGGATTGTGGGTAAATGCTCTGATCTGTAGCAAGCTCTCCAACAAGAGGTCAAATTTATAACAACAACAAATAAATTAATTAAAGACTTGAAATTTCAGGATAAAATTCTATTATCAGGGTATTGGGGAAATAAAATGACAGTAGCAGATAATAATCATGTGTTAAAAGCGATTGATTTGACCATAAAATCGGTTTCTTTTCAAAAATTGATGTATACGCAGTTGATGATCTGGAATAATGCATATTATACACGTCTTAGTTTACATAAATTTAATCCTAGAAAATCTCCAATTTGTCCATATTGCATAAATCAAACGGCTGATCTTCTTCATATGTTCTGGAGCTGCAAATGTATATATAAACTTTGGAACTCTCTTAGAATACAACTTCAGAAGATGGGTTACCAAAGTACAACGTTATCATGGGAATTTACAATTCTACATATTCCTCCAAAAGAACTCTCTAGATCTCAAACTATTATATGTATAAATATTTTTTTGTTGATGAAGCTTTATATAGCTACAAATTGGTTAGAACCAGATAAGACATCATGGGATAATTTTAAACTTGTGGCAATAAGGCATATATTAGCACATAAATTACTCTTGAAACAAAATAACAAAAATATTAATAACCCAAAAATCTGGGAACAGGTTTTTAATATTATACTAGCATAATACTGTTATTGTGAATGTATTAAGTTTTGGTTATATATTTGGAGGGAATATTGCATTTGAACTGTGTATTATCTGTATTGACTCAAATTATTTCTATGGTCTTTCTTTTTTTCTTTTTTTTGGAATAATGTCAATTTTCATATTGAAGCATTTTATGCAGATATTGTATATATTTTTGATGGTAGTAGTAGTGAACTATGTGTTTGATTTCTATTGTGTATGGAAAATATCTAATAAAAATTTATTATGGAAAAAAAAAAGAACACTCAACATTTTGAATGTTCGGTGTTCTAATATAGACCCAGAGAGAAGATTCAATGCTTACCTAAGTCTGAAAAGTACCTTGATCTTCCTGATTAATACATTTTAAATATTTCTCATTCAATATGGTTCCATATTCTAAGAGAACACTATACAAGTTTGAGAGGATAGATTTATTAACATTTTATACAATACATTACAAAAGTACTCTAAAACATTAGGACTGGTTCCGGATTTATGATGGATGATAGAATACTTTCCCTGTATGAATAACCTGACTCTTTGAGCATGTAATAAGTTCTCACTCCAAGTAAATCCATACACCTCTAAGACGGAATTACTAGACATGAACCATGAGTTATTATAAAGACTGAAGCTGCCTAGAGTATGCATCAGTCATTCTCAAACAATATTTTAGTTGAACAGAATAGATCTATTAAAGTAATCCATTTTGCAATGTCTGAATGTTAAAATATAAACAAGCTAACAGACAGGCTGTTTACCAGATAGTCTAAGTGATCACCTCCCTACATTCCTCCTTCATAAACACTCTAACATACCCAAACCCATAGTTATTAAACAAGTCAGAGATGCTCGCAATATTAACCCACATGATCTTAACAATGCCATAAAGAAATGTAACTGGGAACCATTACATACCCTTGAACTAGACCAAACTGCTGACTATTTCAATAGTACTCTTACTTATATCCTTAACCTAATAGCCCCCATAAGAAGGATTAGAGCTAAAGTTAACTTTGCTCCCTGGCTTAGTAGGTCCACTAGAGCCTTACTAAAAACTTGAGACAAAGCATGAAAAACATGGAAAAAAGATAAAAACTACACTATCCAGACAAACCTACCAACAACTCAGGAATCAAGCTAAAAAGCAAACAATACTGGATAAGCAAAACCACTTCTTAAATATCCAAACCAAACACTCCAAAATCCCCCAGAAGTTCTGGCATGCAATAAACTCACTATTAAAACCTGGAAAAAACACCACTCCAGCCCCCACCTCCACTAATGATAATACTGACACAGCCTCCCAATTTAACCACCACTTTACTGGATCAGTCAAGACACTATCCACTCAACTATCTAAAAATAGCTACTCACCCCCACCAAAATTAACTACAGATACATCATCCTCTTTTATACTCTCACCATTTCCAACCTCCTCAATCAAAAAATATCTCTTAAAACTAAATCCCACATCTCTTGCCACTGATGGACTACCAGCTTCCTTCCTAAAATTAGCCGCTGACTCCTTATCCTACCCAGTCTCCATCCTTATAAACCACTCCATCCAGGAAGCCTATATCCCACAGATATGGAAAATTTCATATATTATTCCCCTTCATAAAGGTGACAACTCTTATGATTTCTCTAACTATCGCCACATTGCCATCTTGCCTCCCATATCTGAGATACTTGAGAAATGCATCCATTCCCAGGTCATGCACCTCCTAAATGCAAATAACCTTCTCTCCAGCACACAACATGGCTTCCGCCCACACCATAGCGCAACTACTGCTCTTCTCTCTTTCACTAACCTGGTTAATCAACATAGAAATAATAATAACTTTGTATCTGCCACATTCCTAGACCTCTCAAAGGCCTTTGACATGGTCTCTCATCCCCTGCTAATAGAGTCTCTTACCTCCTTATCCTTTGCCCCCAACACTATTGCCTGGTTCAAAAACTACCTCTCCAACAGGTAGCAAGCTGTCAAATGGCAAGGCACACTATCACCCCTTCTTCCCACAACAATAGGCGTACCCCAAGGCTCCATACTAGGTCCACTTCTTTTTTCTATTTTCACCAACAATCTGCATACCTCTACTCAAAATGCCGCACTCATACAGTATGCAGATGATTCCACCCTAATCTGCTCAGCCCCATCACTTACTAATCTTCAACAACTCACCCAGGAATCATTTACCTCAGTGGAAAACTGGATCTCAAATATCCAACTTATCCTCAACCCCAATAAAATCAAACTACTCCTGTTCACCCCCAATAAATCACAAAAACCTCCTCTTTCCTTCTCTATCACTTCCACAAATGGTACTGTAATCTCCCCTTCTCCACATACCAAACTCCTAGCCTTTGAAATAGATAACAAACTCCACTTTGACATCCATATCTCACAAACCATCAAAAAAGTCCACAAAAAATGAGTGCACTATATAGACACAAAAACTTTCTTTCAGATCAGGCACGAGTCACCCTAGCCCAATCCCACCTACTGTCTACATTAATGTATGCAGCACCAATACTGACCCAAGTCAAAAAAACTGACCTTGACAAACTTGAGTCTTGTTATAATAAAGTGGTAAAGTTTGCTACCAGTTCCATCTACAGAACCCATCACTGCCTACCACTAAGGGAACTTCAATGGCTGGAATTCTCACAACTACTGACTTTCCACCAACTAGTCGTCACGTATAATATTCTAAAATTCCCAGACAAAATCCCAGCACTAAAGCAACTAGTAACACACTATACAGCAAACCGTCCTCTTCGTTCTGCTGGTAAATCACTTCTCTATATCTCCACAGCCAACAACACTGCAGGCAAAGCTTGTTTCTCACACTCTATAGCTAAATGCTGGAATAACCTCCCCTTAGCTGTGACCTCTGCTCCAAATACCTCACAATTCAAAAACAGGCTTAAATCGTATCTTGGAGATTCATGGCTGTGTCCATACATAATACTATATCTATACTTCCTTCCTATTTTTTACCTCTGCGCACTCAGTAAACATAACATCCTATATTGAAACCTAGCTTTGCCTGTTACTATCTATGAAGTTTAATGTATGTATGTATATCATCATTTTTATTTGTTTTTTTTTTTTCTTCTCTTTTTTTTTCTCTGTGTAACTTTCTACTATAGAAAAAATAGTAATAATGTTTGTTGATAACAATGCTTTTGTATGATATGTAAAGTTGTCTTTATGTGGAGCTTTTCTCCCCGGGCCTCCGCTGAAAATGGACCTTGTCCAGTCGGACCATCCCGGTTAACAAATGTAAAATAAAATAAAATAAAATAAATAAATATTTGAAAATATTATTTATGGTGCAGAGGTAGCATTGTTGCCTCACAGAAAGAGGTTCTCCTGTTCAATTCTCAGCTGGAGTGTGGGGATTGCCTTCTGTGTGGAGTCTGCATGTCCTCCCCATGGTTGGGTGGCATTCGAAAGACATGCGTAAATAGGTGTGCCTTCGTTGAAGGTTGGACATTGAGCTGGCATCTCAGCGTTCATGAAAATCCACTGCCAATCATTAGTGGACCGGAGTTCCGCTGTGGCGACCCCTAACCAGGAAAAGCCGAAAGACAAACAACAACATTTATATAATGGAAGTTACTGAAAACTACCCACACCACAGTAATGTTGACAGCATGCTCAGAAATGTTTTTCTTTTCATTAGTGTCATATGCAACTCCTACCAATTTGCTGTAAAAGAATTACGAAACAAGTAAAATAAACACTTTAAAAATAGAGGTCAACACATTGGTTTCAGCATCTGTGAATTTTATGTACTATTGCTCTATTGCTGAATGTGATGACTATAATAGTGATGACTCTTTATTAATTCCTACTGTAGTAGCTCACCTCCTAAGGTTTGGTAAACTTTATAAACAATGTTACCCTCAAAAAAAAATTGTTTTATTAATCCTTTTACTCAAAATTTTTAACTTATTTAGTCGGGTATGTTGGTATGTTACTGTAACAGTACTATATAAATGTTCCTGTATTTGAAATGTTTTACCTGTCTGACATTATCTGTATTGTATATGGTCAAGATTTCTGTCTTGTAAATTGTCTCCACTGAAAATGGACATACATCCAGTCGGACTAGCCTGATCAACAAATGTAAAATAAATAAAAATAAATAAAAAAATAAGCCAATCTAGGTTTTTTGGGGAAACCAAAAAAAGAAATGTAAGTCATGTTTAATTCTAATTAATTGCTTCTTATTCATAGATTCATAGATTATTACTAGGCTAATGACCGAGCATATCTTTCAAGCCTAGCCAGGTTTTCCCAAAGGAATAATGATGTCCTGTATCAAAACAGGACATTGAGGGCCAGGCTATAGCCGGCTTTCGGCACCAGCGAACCCTGCAGTTGCTGGGGGCCCCCTGGTCCTGGGGGGAGACCCCCAACCACAGCAAGTTATCTTATCTTGAAATTTTCTAATATGTCTGTTAAACCAACAAAACTAATACAGCAGTCTTATATGCTTAATAAATGGAGGGGGTAATAATAACTCTTATTTATATCTGCTTCAAAGGTCAAAGATCTTTAGTTATAGCAACAGACTTCACAATTCCATTAAATGTTTTACCACTGACATAATGCCCCTGGCTTAGTTAAACCCTGCTGGTGGACATCCTCTCCACTAAAACTAACAACATAGCTAGCTGTAGGTACCTACAATATCTGTGGCTGCAGGGGGGCCCTTTAATCATTTCTGACTTTGTGGGGGCCCCACAAAAGCAGCTGTTGGTTGGGGAAAAATGAGGAGAAAAAATGTAATTAATTTTTGCTTGTGCTGTTTAATCTGAACAGGGCTGTGATATGACCCTGTTAGGATAAAGTTAATAATAAACATGAATAAGGTTAGAACTACTGAGAGATCAGCAGTCCATTGTGACTGATCTCAGTGCACACCATAGAGTTTCAGAAGAGCTAATGCTTCTGATCTTCAAGGATGGTTGCTCTTTCAGGGAGTTTAATAAATGCTGCCAGAACACCAAATACAGTAACTGTCAATGTCTTTGCTGAAGAATTGTGCTCAGTGCCCAAAATAATAGCAGAATAAAGGCTCAAAATGAGGATCACATTTTAAATATTGTTCTAATTCACTTAAAAGTTACTAGAATAGCACATTTTGTATCAACATGCATTTTGTGGGCAATAAGTATAAAGCTATGTTGTCTGGATTTACTGACTGTCTGTAACCTTAAATGACTTGCTTGCAAATAAAACTTTTTATTGTTATTTATTGTTTTTATCAAGGACAGCGCAAAATTATAAGGCAAAATCAAGGAATATCTGTGAAATCAGGGACAGTGACAGGTATTCATTTACTCCTCAATGAGATAAAGTGACTTACTCCTGCTGTTTGTTCACTGCTAAACAGCAGTCATTGATCTGGTGTGGCAGTACTAGTGTTGCACAATGTATTGTTATTTGCTGAAATAGATACAAAACTAGTATTGCTATGACTGGGTCTATATTATAACATCGAATTTTATAAACATCGAATGTTATAATATCGAACCCGTAATGTCGAACACTGAAAACAGCAAAGGTGCAGGACACCGAATTCTTTCCCAGGGAAAGAATTCAGTGGGCTGTCACTGTGGCTTCACTGTTTTCAGTGTTCGATATGTTGGAACGTTATGGGTCGGGTTCAGGTAAGTGTACGATTGTGTGTAGGTTAGGATTATGGGGCAGGTTAGGAGAGTTAGGGTTAGGGAGCGGGTCAGGTAAGTGTGCGATTGTGTTGACGTTAGGGTTAGGAGGCAGGTTAGGTGAGTATGGGTTAGGGCGCGGGTCAGGTAAGTGTTCGATTGTGTGTAGGTTAGGGGGTGGGTTAGGTGAGTTAGGGTTAGGGCGCAGGTCAGATAAGTGTGCGGTTGTGTGTAGGTTAGGGTTGGGGTGGGTTAGGTGAGTTAGGGTTAGGGCGCGGGTGAGGTGAGTGTGCGATAGTGACGGATCTCAGGGTTAGGGTTGTGTTAAGGTAAGTGGATAGCTAGTAGTGTATGTAAAGTTTAGTTTAGGTTTAGGTGAAGGATTTTAAGTGTATGTAAAGAAACAAAATACTGCAAGCTTCTGCACAAAAACCAACCAGTAAAAACAAAAGTGCAGATAGGAAATTCCGGTTGAATCATACCAGTTTTATTATAAGTCCAGAAACACGAAGACACACAATATCACAGCAACATGAATGCTAATTAATATCCACAAGCGTTTTCGTCTTGTATTAAAGACTTCATCAGATGAATGACAAATCCATTAGTGACCTGTTATATATAGTTCCATTAATTAAATAATCAATTAATCAAATAAAATTAATTAAAAACACTTAAAACCAAATTCTCATTGATAGTTATTATAAAACCATTCAGTATGTATATCAATTGTAAATTATATATTACGCTAAAACTTCATTACAGATTATATATAAGTACCCTATTACCATTTTAAAAAATTAATTTAATATATTAAAAAATGTAATAATAAATAAATAAAAATGAATTTCATTCTGCATCCAGCCCCATTGTCTCTCAATTGATTACTGCCATCTCATGGCGAATCTAGGTAGTCCCTGTTTCATCTTTACAATTTGGCAGACCTTAATTTTAATAAAGGTTTGATGGAAATAAATTCATTTAAACCGGGGGGGAGGTCCTGCTTGTAGGGATACCTGCCACCATAATTCCCTAAATTCTATCGTGTCTTCCCAAGGACCACCTCTAATTTTGGTTTTAATTTGTTCCAAAACCATTAATCCAAAAGCAGCTTCTGTACAATTTTTAAAGTGCTTAAAAAGTGCAGTAGTTTCTTTATTGACTGAAATTTCATATATGTGCTCGTATATCCTTCTCTTGAGCATTCTTTCAGTTTTTCCAATATAAAAGGAACCACATTTTTTACACACTGCTAAATAAATTATTCCTCTGGAATCACAATAGTGATAATCAGTACTATAAACCCATCTTCTTCTACTTTCCAAATAGTATTTATCTATATTAAGACTATAAGGGAATTGCTTGCATCTGCCACATTTAAAGGTACCTTTTCTTCCTTTATTTTGTGGCCCTCCCTGCTTATTTTCCAACATACCTTTCATGTTAATTGAATTTTTATAGGTAATCTTCTGTGGTATGGTCTTCACAATATCTAAGTCAGTGATGACTGTAAAAGTTCGTCACTCCTTTAAAAATGCCTTTTTTACAAAGTTATTAATACCATTATATTCCAAAATTAAATTAAGTCCATAATTTTCACCATTTGTCTCTTTATTTGGTTCAAGGGTTTTCCCTTTGTTATTTATAATGGGTTGAAATTTAGTTAACCTCCCTTCCTCTACGTCTTTTCTTATGTGACTTAAAAAATAAAATGGGTAGCCTCTTTCTAAAAACATGCTTTGTAATAAATCACATTCAATAATAAAATCTTGATTAAAACTAGTCATTCTGCTGCCACTTACAAACTGTCCCTTGACTATATTTTTCTTACAGTGTTTTGGATGTGCACTTTCATAATGTAAGAAGGAATTGCAGAATGTAGTTTTCCTATATACTCTACTTTCAAAATGCATGTCTTTCTTATAAATTTCTATATCTAAATAAATTAAATTATAATCAGAAATTTTATGTGTAAATTTTAAAAATGTGGTTGTATTGTTAATATACACCATAAAATCATTCAACTTGTCTATTCCTGCTGTCCAAAAAATTGCTATATCATCAAGGAATCTACGATATAATGTCCAACAATTGTTGAATACAGAATTAAAAATATATTTCTCTTCCCATTTGATAAGAACCAGATTGGCATAGGTAGGGTCACAGGCAGCTCCCATAGCTACCCCTTGTGTTTGTTGATAAAATTCTCCATTGAAAAACAGAAAATTATTCTTTAAAATAAGATCCATTAACCAAATACTAGCTAGTTTTTCATTTTGCGTTAAGGTATTATTGTCATATATAATTTCTTCCAACATTTCCATCCCTTCTTTGTGTGGTATTGAGGAAAATAGATGGATAATGTCTATAGTAGCAAATAACAGGCTTTCGTGGTTTAATTAATCTGAGACTTAACAAGTCCCAGGAATCCCTTAATACTGTTTTTTTAGATGTCCACAGTTTCTTGAGCTTATTATCTACATATTTTGCCAAAGGATATGTTTTGGACCCTTCTGCTGCCACAATTGGTCTAAAAGGAGGGTCTGTTTCACATTTATGTATTTTGGGTATACCAAAAATTGTAGGTATTTTTGATTTCTCTACCTTCAAGTATTTATAAGTTCCTTGGTCAATTAATCCGTCATAAAACATTTCATTAATACTAATATCTATTTTGTTGTATGCTATATTAGTCTCATTAAGGGAAACATTGGTGTATCTATTATCATCCCATAGGAGGGTGTGCATTTTGCTTTCATATAATATGTTATCCATAAATACAACCCCATCCCCTTTATCTGGTTTCATGACTCTAAGATTAGGGTCACTTTTTATTTCATACAGAATTTGTTTTTCTTCCTTACTTATGTTTTCTTTAAAACCTATTTTGTTATATTCTTTTCTTATTTCCATGTCTAAAACCTTTTCAAGATTTTTCAGTTGGGGATGTATTGGCAGGTTAAAAATACTTTTCCTCTTTAATTCTCCCCCATCTCTCTCTTGATTATTGGAAAACAAGATATTTAGGTTAACTTTCCTCAAAAAAAGTTTAATGTCTAATAAACTTCTAGTAACATCTCCTTTTTTATAAGGAATAAATTTAAAACGTTTTGAAAATAGTAAAACATGTTCCTTTCTAATTTCTACATTACTAAAGTTATATATATAGTGAAATTATTAAAAGTATACTTATTTCCATCCCCTACAACATCTATGCTGTTAACGGGGGGGTGGTCTGGGTGGTGATTCCTTAAAATCTCCCCCTTCCCCTCCCCATTCTCCCCCCGTTCCTCTGAAAATTTGTTTCATGGGTGTTGTTCCTGTTCAACAATCTCTCTGATCTATGGAGAGGGGGGTAATCTCTGTCATAGTTATGTACTACTTCATGTAAGGGTAATTCATTCATTTCATTTTCAACCCCAGGTGTTTCATGGCTGGGTTTATTATAATTGTTGTAACGAGGCTTAGGGTAACTTATTTTATTTTTATAATCTTGTACATCTCTTTGTAATTTATTCATTTTCCTATTAATCAGGTCACTACATTTTTTGTCAACTTCATCTCTTATCTTAAAATAATTATTTTTTTCTTCCTCAATGGTAAAAATTAAATCATCCTTAATTTGTCGATCTATTTCATTTATTTCTTTCTGAAGTGCTTCTTGACATCTAATATTATCATTTATTATGAGTCTAAGCATGTCAAGACCACATTTATTAAATAATTCAATCAGTTCATTATACATTTCAGAGTCTCTTGTTACATTATTGGGAAATTTGTATAACCGTAATCCTTTCAGTACTATCTCTCTTTGAATACATTCATTCAAATACTCATTCTCAATATAATATGTTCTGTATTTAACCATTAATTTGTAAAGGTTATCCAGTTTTGTCTTGTACGAGTCCCCACTGCTGACAGTTTTACTTGAATCTACCTACGCCAATCTGGTTCTTATCAAATGGGAAGAGAAATATATTTTTAATTCTGTATTCAACAATTGTTGGACATTATATCGTAGATTCCTTGATGATATAGCAATGTTTTGGACAGCAGGAATAGACAAGTTGCATGATTTTATGATGTATATTAACAATGCAACCAAGTTTTTAAAATTTACACATAAAATTTCTGATTATAATTTAATTTATTTAGATAGAGATATTTATAAGAAAGACATGCATTTTGAAAGTAGAGTATATAGGAAACCTACATTCTGCAATTCCTTCTTACATTATGAAAGTGCACATCCAAAACACTGTAAGAAAAATATAGTCAAGGGACAGTTTGTAACAGGCAGCAGCATGACTAGTTTTAATCAAGATTTTATTACTGAATGTGATTTATTACAAAGCATGTTTTTAGAAAGAGGCTACCCATTTGATTTTGTAAGTCACCTAAGAAAAGACATAGAGGAAGGGAGGTTAACTAAATTTCAACCCATTATAAATAACAAAGGGAAAACCCTTGAACCAAATAAAGAGACAAATGGTGAAAATTATGGACTTAATTTAATTTCGGAATATAATGGTATTAATAACTTTGTAAAAAAGGTATTTTTAAAGGAGTGGCGAACTTTTACAGCCATCACTGACTTAGATATTGTGAAGACCATACCACAGAAGATTACCTATAAAAATTCAATTAACATGAAAGGTATGTTGGAAAATAAGCAGGGAGGGCCACAAAATAAAGGAAGAAAAGGTACATTTAAATGTGGCCGATGCAAACAATGCCCTTATATTCTTGATATAGATAAATACTATTTGGAAAGTAGAAGAAGATGGGTTTATAGTACTGATTATCACAATTGTGATTCCAGAGGAATAATTTATTTAGCAGTGTATAAAATATATGGTTCCTTTTATATTGGAAAAACTGAAAGAATGCTCAAGAGAGGGATATACGAGCACATATATGAAATTTCAGTCAATAAAGAAACTAATGCACTTTTTAAGCACTTTAAAAATTGTCCAGAAGCTGCTTTTGGATTCATGGTTTTGGAACAAATTACAACCAATATTAGAGGTGGTCCTTGGGAAGACACGATAGAATTTAGGGAATTATGGTGGCAGGTATTCCTACAAGCAGACCACCCCCCCTGGTTTAAATGAATTTATTTCCATCAAACTTTTATTAAAATTAAGGTCTGCCAAATTGTAAAGATGAAACAGACACTACCTAGATTCGCCATGAGATGACAGTAATCAATTGAGAGACAATGGGGCTGGATGCAGAATGAAATTCATTTTTATTTATTTTTTATTACATTTTTTAATATATTAAATGACTTTTTTAAAATGGTAATAGGGTACTTATATATAATCTGTAATGAATTTTTAGCGTAATTTATAATTTACAATTGATATACATCCTGAATGGTTTTATAATAACTATCAATGAGAATTTGGTTTTAAGTGTTTTTAATTAATTTTATTTGATTAATTGATTATTTAATTAATGGAACTATATGTAACAGGTCACTAATGGATTTGTCATTCATCTGATGAAGTCTTTAATACAAGACGAAAACGCTTCTGGCTTGATATTGTGTGTCTTCGTGTTTCTGGACTTGTAATAAAACTGGTACGATTCAACCGGAATTTACTATTTATTTTAAGTGTATGTGTATGGATTGCTGTTTTTTGTGTGAGTTTGTGTTGTGTGTATGTTTCTCGGAATAACGATTTTTTCCCTGGGAAAAATAATTTGCTATTCTGACTGTTCGATGTTTTCAGATTTCAGTGTTTGGGGTTCAATATTATAACATTCAATGTTTAAGAACTTTGATGTTATAATATAGACCCACTGTGACTTATGCATGAGTGTGTGTGTATAAAAAAAATCACTGATTTGTATCAGTGCACACATCCAATAATGCTGGGGCACACACATTTTTCTCCTGGGTATCAGTATAAAAATGCAGCTAACAAGTAATTATATTTTAAAAGTAAGGCATAAAATATATCACAGAACATTAAGACACTTATATCTTCTAGGAATCTGGTGGCCCCCCACTCACCAGACTGTATAAATAGATACAGAGGGAGTCCCTTATTCATCCTTGACTGTGTGTGGGGGGGCCCACAAAAACTGTTTCTGACTGGGCAAAAGTGAGGAGATAAAAATGATTTAATTTTCTGATTATGCTCTTTAACCTGAACATGGCTGTAATATGACCTTTTTAGGATAAAACTGATAATGGCCTCAGCTATCAACCGTACCCACTATCCTCACAATTACACATCAGGTATGTATACAGGTGGCTGCCTTTGGGGGTTAAGAGTGAGGAGGCATGCTATGTATATGTATTGCAGCAATCACTTGAAATACATGACTGTGGCCATTTGAATCTTTGCTTTCATCCCAATTTAACACCAGAGGAATGCATAGGCAGTGACTGTCTTTTTTGGGGGATTAGGGAGGCAGGCAGTATTCCAAGACAGGATCTGTATATCCTCACAACAAACTGGCTTGTTAGTTTATTGTGAGCTATGATTTTGTCAGCTTTGAACATTAAGCCTTGGGCAATACTTATGTCTTCATTGAAAGAAAAAAGTAAGACTGCAATTCTTTTTCTTATTTATAAATTTTGTTTAGGTTACTGTTGGATTAGAAGATTGGAAAATGCTTTAAAATCCATTCGGGACCATCTATAACCTATATGGCTTCTGGGGCAGTGGCTTAGGTTCATAGGTTGATACTAGGCTTTCGGCCCAAGGGCCAATACAAGCCCAGCCATAACAGTTCCCTGGATATTTCTTCCCACAATATTTACTTCCCTGGACCCCTGTCTTGCAGGGTGACTGACGTGATCCCCAGGGTGAATTTCCTATCTCCCATCCAATCGTCAAGGTTCCTGTTGAAGAGGGCCAAGGAGGCACTCTGCTTGACATGTATGGGCAGTCTATTCCAGAGTCTGGGGATTCTCTGGGTCAGAGACCTATCCCTCTGGCATGTTTTGTTTATTGTGATGACAAGGCTTAGATTCCTGGAGCATGTGGCACTGAGGGATTGGGATTTCTTTAGGTGGAGCATGTCCAACAATTGAGTTATTTCCTAAATGGTTATTACTGTGCTGTCTTGGTCAGGAAAGGTGTGTTGAAAGGATGCAAAGAAAACTAAAGCTGAACAGCAACACTGAATTTCTTTCTTTAATCATATTTTTTGTTCACGCATCATTGGATGAAAACGTTGTGCAAAAAGAAAAAAAAAGGCCTAAAAGCACTTCAGAACATAAATAAAGTCATGGCTTCTTGAAAAAGCTGAAGAGAAAAGTAAAATATGACTAATGGAAGAAAAAAGTAACTTGCATGGTGTGGGGAACCCAGGATAGGGAGAAACAAAGGGGAGCACTGGAGGATGTATGTGTGTTTGGGGGGGGGGCTGAAATAGTAGGCAATGCCATAGGGCACCATTTCACATAAGTCCAGCAATGTACAAAGTTGTTGTAATGTATCCTTGTTGCATATAAATGACAATAACTGTGACTGTCCCTTTGTGATAAGGGCTAACATACTGCGGTAGATAAGCTTGTTGTAATGTAAGAGCATTGTAGCTCCAGGCCAGTCTGTGTGTACTACTCTTAAAAGTTTGCAGCATGAGCTAAAAGGATGGCTAGGAAGTCTAGCAGTGACAGGGAGATACTTAGACAGGAAGTGCTCAGGGGGGCCCCCAACATGATATTTGTTGGGGGCCCCAAAATGCTAACAACAGCCCTAGGCCAGGTATGTATAATCTACCTCTGTCCATAAAAGACATGAATGCCAGGCCCAGTGTAAATGTCCTGTTCCCCATCCACACATCTGGATTGCACTTTAATTGGATAATAGATGAACTCAGTGTCACATGGATGAGAAATCTATTTCATAGGAAGAGCAGACACTGAGACACATTTCTGTTTCTCCAGCATGTTCTGTTTAAGTCACAGAAAAAAAAAATCAGGTCCTTAGACCTTGTATTACTAGTACTGTTTGTCTTATGAATATGCAGGCAATTCTTAAGTGTGGGGTTGGCTGATGCCTAGTAAGCCAGACATAGATCATCCCTCAGCAATCTATAGCAGAATAGATAGATGGAAAGGGCTTTAATGTGCTCTGTGTAAGGCAGGTTTGTTATGCCTTGTATTCTTTTTGCAGGGAACCTCTGAGGTTGCTTTAGTTGTTGTATATGCCTGGTCAGATACATACCGAAGGGAGCATTGTACTCTATGATTCATCTCATAAGGACAGAATACGGTGGGATAATGACCTCTGTAGACCTAGAAGCAATGCCATTACTTACAAGTTGCACAATATAAAAAGATTTTTTCACTACTGTGGCCATGTAGTGGTTGAAGGTAAGGCTACTGCTTACATGCCTACCCAGATCCCTGACCATTGGGTTAACTCTTTGGAATATATTATCAACATGGTAATTAGTCTGAATGGTTTGCTTTGCAAAGGGTACATTTATGCATTTCTTTGCACTGAGTTTAAGACCATGGCTGTTTGTTAGTCAGAGACAGAATTTCTTGAAGAATGCTGGTGTCTGTAGAGGAGTCAATGATAACCCTCATCTTATGATCATCTGCAAACGTAGTCAGCCATAAAGCGTTAGTGTTTGCTTCCACTTCAGAGAAATGGATGTCAAAAAGGAGCAGGCCCTTCTCTCCTTTTCTCGTCCAGCCTCCCTTTTCCTTTCCTTCTGTTTTCCGTTCTTCTTTCTCCACAAACACAATAATAATTTTATTTTGCAACTAAAAGACATATGACATATGTTAAGAATTACAGAAAATAAATGACCTTATTTTTGTAAAACAATGTACTTTCCAGTGGAAAATATAAACAAATGAACTATGATCATCTCTGAATTTACAGTAGACTTCCCCCCCTTTTTAAAAGGTACTACAGAGTATCACAAACAGGAGTTTATAGTTGCCATTACTTTTAAAAGATGCTTCATAAATGGAGTCCCAGTTATATATCACTTCAAAAGCAAGGTCAAAAGTCATTGCAAGGCATTTACTGATCAAAAACTGATGTTTAAGAAGGCACTACAGTCATTTTATACTTTAATTTCTTAATATGAAGGAAAATCTAGTTAATTGTGAGATTTATTACTGCTGAGCTTTCCTGTTTGCGTAGATTACGTCACTATGTTCCATGATTCTTGATGCTTTATATGATAATGTCAGAGAGGGCACTAAACAGAACATAATCAGTACTCAAATGGAATGAACTGTAGATGAAAAATTACACAAGCGACAGAACTATCAGTGAATTAATTGTAAAGTTAAACTTTCTTTTCTTAAAAGACAAGCTGACAGAAGGGAAACATGTCAAAGTAAATCGTGGCTTTTCTAGCAAAGCCTCTATTAAAACTGACAAATACATATAATAAAGAGATTAATTTGTAGTCACACTACATATATCTACTTATCACTGTCATGTATTAAATAAAATGTGAGCTTTGCTAATAAGGGGTCATACTCCTCTTTGCACTTTACTACAGAAAAAAACAGCACCGCTTCTTGGTACGACAGCTTAGCTGGGACCAGCCAAACAGATCTTTAAACCTTTGACTGCAAACTTGCTGAAGATTCTCAAGGCATCAAGCAAACTAGGGGACAGAAATCTAAGTCATTCAGTTCCTGACTAAAGTATTCTGTCCCTAAAACTCCACTGTACACAAAGTGCCAATAACCTCTACTGTTTCCAAAAGAATCTGCTGTAGGGAAACATCATCTGCCAAAGGTACATTAACAATAAAATTATATTTCCAAAAATGTGTTGTTCATCTGACTAACATAATAGGATGATTTTCATAGCCTGTTTGCATATGTATATTGATGATTTGTGTTTAAGTTACAAAAATCCCACTTAATATGACATCTAGCTTATGTTCTGTCTTTTAACTTGGGCTTTTCTAATATCAAATATTATTCTTAATTATGATATATGATACTTCAACAAATCTAAGCCAGAAATTTAATATAACTGAATAACTGCTGGTATCTGTTCTTAGCTCCCTCATCTTCATTCAGCTCATTGTTTTCTGATCTTCCATTCTTCATATTTGATTAGTCAAAGAAAATTAAGCCTTCCCATGTATAAATACAAATTAGCACTACCTTAAACCTTACATAAATAAATTGAATGTGCTTCATAAAACACTATCATGTTTGCAGCAAATCAAGAACACGCCTTCACTAAATCCACTCATTCACTGGAACATATTCTACTGAGGTGAAAAGCCATTTGCACCCCCTCATGTAAGTGTCATTATTCTCACCCCCACCCCCTTTTATGTATATCAACTCAATGTTCAAACAACAGTGCAGAAAGAAGAAACTCCAATAAGTGTACTGTTGTCTTATGTAAAGAGTGATGTTATAGTACTTGCACTAATAAGGTGATCTATGAGCAAGTTCAGCCACAAGCAGTTGCCACCCAATCAAGTAGCCAATAATTACTTATATAGCAGCCAAGGACTGCAATGCTCATAACTTAAATGCATAATCAAAATTGCATATTTGTATTACCTTTCCAAATGTGATTGATTGTTCTTCATAGAAAGTGCCATGGTATTCATGGACATGCAGTGCAGATGCAGACAAACATCTTGCACCCTGTCTACAGTATACTGCTGGGGACAACCATGGTTAATGGACATGGAGTCATAATAGTCCATGGTAGCATGTATGACCTACCCTGCTGCTATCAATTGTGCACAGCAGTGCATATCATACCAATATGCACTAGGTGTTCATGTGTTCGAAATGAAAGGTAACCTTAGCAACCTGCCAGTGACATAAAGTCTGGCAATATAAGAAAGGTTATCATGGAATAGTATGCCTTGAACAGTACACCAACTAAAGGTTCTGCAGAACCTACTTAGGATAGACAGGCTGTCCACAGTACACTCATGACTAACTGTATCAAATACCAAAGAAAAGTTAAAAAGTAAACTTTGCACCACCTGATCGTAGTTAAAGTTTTCTATATGAATTCTGTTACTGCAAGGAGTACTGGGTTGATGGAGAAGCCCCTTCTGAAAAATATGTTAAGAAGAGGATATCATTTTAGTGGATTCTTAAAATCCTACTAACTGAAGAGTTAAAAGTCATTGGTATATTCAAAATAATATTTGCACTGAGATTTCTAGTACCAGTTGATGGTGCATAAGGTGAACTGCTTTCTAGAAGTTACGGAGACTGTCTTTTTTGATGCTATTCTTAGAAATGCAAGTAAGGGAATTGCTATGGAGAAAGCCACAAGTGTGATGAAGATATGATAGATAAGATGAAAACATGGTGATCCATTTCTGTTTATCTTAGAAAGAAACCTTCTGTCAGTAGATAAGCTGATCCCTTTCAAAGTGAAATTAACTATGCTACCCCTGTCTACTCATCTACTTGCTTTACTTCAGGCCTTCCCCATATGTTAGCTTGCTATTATAAAAGGGAGAGAGTTCTTCTGTCTGTTCTTCCCTGGTATCATCGCTCTGTTTTCTCTAAGCATCATGATCTTACCAACTAGTTTGGTCACATTTTCCTCAAGTCACCATTTATTTGTGCATGATCTTCCTTTTTTCCTCTGTTGAGTTAAATGTCCCTTTAGTTTTTACCCAGGAAGCTTTGGTCTGTCTGGAAAAATCAAAATGAAGAATACTCACAGCTTTCTTAACTCCTCTCTTATCTGATGATATGCTTTCTTCCTTGTATATAGCTCTACTGAGAAATCTGGTAGCCATTTTATATTAGGTTGGGCAGTCATTTATACCGCTTACATTTTCCCATTGGCAGGAACCACTGTCTTTCTTTATTATCAAGGGGCTTTCATTGTGCAGGATGGGGAATTATGAACCTATGAACCTATGAATCATCCAGTCAGTAGCTACTGAAGGGGGTTTCTTGGGATTCAGTGCATCACAAAAAGAACATACTTTGCTAAGAGTTTATACCTGTCCATTTGTTGCACTCACTTTCTGCATCTTGTTCAGGCAACTCCATTACCTGCACATTTTCTCTTCTTGAAAAGAGATTTCTGTACTCTGTTTCTATTAATGTCAGTCCTTCCATATAATTCTCTAGTGACCAGTCTGTCCTGACAATTCTCTTGTTATCTCAGAGCATTTTAGAATATTTTCAGGGATGCACTTTTGACATATAATTGCTCCCTTCACACAGGCTATGTCCTCTGCAATCCTGATGAGCATTGCTTTTATTTTTCTGACCATTGTGTCAACTCTTTTCTCTGTGTAATTGGTATTTCTATCTGTTTCACTTTTAATTCTACTTTTCTAAGAGAAGTTTCTGTGTAATATGTTTGGGAATAACTGAAATAAGTGGACATCTTGTTAGATATCTAAGATACCCCTTAAGCTAACATAAATTTATGGTGCCTAATATAGAGAGCAATATTTTTAAGTTACATCATATATTAATTCATGACTATGTATATCCTTGCTTGTATGTATAATTTACTGGATATACTTTCTTTACATTTTCTTTCTTTATTTGTCTGTGTGTGTGTGTGTGTGTGGGGGGGGGGGGGTTAAGTAAGATCCATACCTTTCAAGAATTCCAGAATTTTGCAAAATGCTCATATTTTTGCCTCTTGGTTTTCATTTTTTACCTGTAAAAGTTATTGTTTCCTGGCAAATCATTGAGAGTTGATGTCAATTTATGACAGACATTTGAGTTTCAGATTTCCTATCCTTCAGAAAATGCATGATAATGCAAAAACTATTATTCTAATAGCATTATAGGTTTATAGGTTCACAGGATGATACTAGGCTATTGGCCTGGAGGCCCTTATAAGCCTAGCCAAGAATTCTGCCCATGTTCCCTCAAAGTCAGCATCTGTTTCCCCTGCCCAGCAGGGACAGAGATGGGATCCTAGGGGTGTATTTTCTGTTTCCCATCCAGTCATCCAGATTCCTCTTAAAGAGGGCTAGAGAGGTACTCTTCTTGACATGGAGAGAGAGAGTCTATTCCATAGATGGGGGAGTCTTTGGGACACAAATCTATCCTGCCAACAAATTCTATTAATGTCACAGACCAGGTTAAGGCCTTGCATGTGGATTGCATGAATGGAGTTTGACTTATGGATATTGGGTTGGGAGGGTGGCCTAATGGTTAAGCTGTTTGCCTTACAAACACAAGGTGCAGGGTTTGAGTCTCACAAGGGATAATTGGCTAGGCTTACAATGGCTCACAAGGGCACTTAGCCTAGTACTAACCTGTGAATCCTGTGCAACTCCATCAAGGCTGGGTCTGAGATGGGCTTGTATGCCAGACACAGGTCACCTCTGAGCAGTCTGTATGAGACTTGAGTAGAGGGACATAGTTTTTAGCTTATCTGTATAGGATAGGTGTTTGAGACACAGGATTTATCTGGTCAGGAACCACTGTGGTCTCTCCAGCTGCTGCATGTGCTTGGCAAGATACATGCTGAAGGGAGCATTATACTTGATAATGATTCAGATAAGGGAGGAGTACAGGGATGTTATGACCTCCTTGTTCCTGGATGAAATACTTTTATTTATGAGATGGGCCATGTAGAAAGCCTTCTGTACAATGGAGGCAACATGGTGGTCAAAAGTCAGGTTGGTATCAACCTGGTGCCCATGTCCCTCACAACTAATTATGTGCTTACTATATTGTTATTAATGTGATAATTAGTAGGAATACCAGTTTCCCCAATGGGAATAATGATGCATTTCTTGGCATTCAGTTTAAGGACAAGCTTCTGGCACCAGTCATTAGTTTGGGTAAGGCCCTCTTGGAGGATGTTCACATCACTAGGGGAATTTAAGGCAACACCCAGCTTGCAGTAATCTGCAAACTTGGTCAGCCAAAGACCACTAGTTTAGGCTTGCACCTCAGAAAAGTATATCCAAAACATTAGAGGCCCCAAGACCGATCCTTGGGATACAATGCTTGTTAAAGGTCTACTACTAGAGGTGACTTTCCCTATTTTGACTGAGTGGGTTATATCAGTGAGCCAGTTAGCTACCCATTTGGTAACATATGGGTTGATGCCTACCTGGGAGAATTTATCTATTATGCCTGAGTAGGGAATAGTGTTGAAGTCTTTGACTAGGTCAAGGTAGGTGGTGTGCACCATCTTTCCTTCATCCATGGCTTTGGTGACTGTTTCGAAGAAGTCAATCGAGTTTAACAGGCATGATCTCCCTTTGACAAAATAAGACTATGTGGGGTCAAGCATTTGTAGGTTGCCAATGTCCTTGTTTATAAGGTCCATGATAATGTGTTTCATGGCCTTGAAAATCAGGATAGTTAGGCTGATGGACATATAATTTCCTGGGGAAGTGGACGCTCTACCTTTGTATAAAAGGATGACAGTGGCTGTCCTCCATTCAGCTGGGATGAAACCTATGGAGACTGTATCTTTTGCCTTTGAGAGGACATTAAAGACCTGCTCCTTGGTGATGAGGGGAAGGAGGCAGGTGCTGGCGATGTCCAGGTTTACTGATGGGGTGGGTTCATTGAAGCTGTCTGCCAGCTGGTTGGCTATATCTATGACGTTTGTATATGTGGTGTTATTGACCACCAGTTCAGAGCAGATGTGGGTGTTACCTTTGAGATTGCAGACATATGTGAAGAAGGCCTTGTGATTGTACTTAGTGGATGTGGCCAATTTGGACTCAAAGTTAGCCTTAGAGGATTTCACCAGTGACCTTATTTGCTTGTTTAGACAAAAGATAGATCGCTTCCAATTTGGCAACTGCTCCTTCTTGGCCCTGGACAGTAATTTTTTTTCCTTTTATTATTCAGTTTGTTCATTGCTGCTGTCCACCAGACAGGTTTACTCTGTCTTGAGGAAGATGATTTGTTCCTCTCAGGTATTGCTGAGTCCATACAGCTATGTAGGTGCTCATATAGTCTTTTTGGTTTAGGCTTGGACATTAGTGCTAGTTCCAACTGAAGGGATGGTGGCCATGAAGCTGCTTATAACTGCTCTGAGAAGATTGTAGTTAGCTTTGGAAAAGTTTTTTGCTTGATCCTGACAAGCCGGACGGGGGGTCAGGGGAGATGGTGACTTCAAAAGTTATCACTTTATGGTTGGATCATACCAAGGAGGATGACACTGTAGGGGTGCTATTATGGCTGCTCATGTTGGTTAAGACCAGGTCCAGGATATTTGCACCTCTCATAGGGGTATCGACCAGCTGATCCAATGCCTTGGCATTGACAAAGTCAAGAAATCACTGGGCATTCATATTTGGGTTAGAATAGGTCTTCCACTTTATGGTTAGATAGTTGAAGTCACCCAGGATCAGGGTAGAAGGTTGAATCTTGATGGACTGAAGTAAGTCCAGATAGGTGAAGTGGGCATCTGAGTTATGGTTGGTGGTCTGTAGCTAGCTATGATTTGAATAGGTGATTTGTCAACAGTTAACTGCACCTGGAGTGTCTCCTGTGTGTCATACTGTTTGACCAGTCAGGAGATGTGTATGTCTTTGATAAATATTGAAATTCCAACTCCTTTGGCTTTGTAGCCCTCCATTTGGCATCTGAAAGTATGGTAGTATGAGTAACCTGGTAAGGTTGGGATGCTCTCCACAACTTTGACCCAGGTTTAAGTGACTGCAAAAATGTCAGCATCCTCCAGAGCAAGGAGTTTCTAAGATTATTTTTTTGTAAATATGGTCCTGTTTTGGGGGAATTATAACCCTATTATTTTGGTGTTGCCCTTCATTCTTTTGCTAAGAGATTGAGAGGTATGGTGAAGTTTGCCACTGCATTTCTTGGCTTTCATTTTTTGTGCTTGGTTGTTTTAATATAGAACACCTTGCAAAAGAATGGCACTTATTTTAGGTGCCTATGGTATTATTTTTTATGTATGGAATTATGCTGCTGATAAAAGAACGTGTTTTCATGGCACATAATTTTAGTGTACATTTGTTTGGGTATATGATTTTAGAGGAAGTTACTTTCCAATATGGGACATGTAGTATTGCAAAGATTACAGTACTAATTATTTCCTTGTGGGCATTCAAACTGTCAGAGCAGTGAGACAGGTGAGATGTTATCTTTCCATGAAATGTAGTAGAATTAGCCAAATATGGAGACAGACTGCAACCTGGACAGAGTACAATAATGTATGAGGTAATACATTTTGATACAATTCCTGAAAAAGTAAATAATGGGATCAATTTGTAGCTGAATATGAAGAATAAATATGCTAGAGTTACTATAGAAGTAAAAAAACCTGCAATACAATGCAAAATGCAAGTGATGTGAATCAGCTTGGATACCGTGTTGTAGTATATATAGAAATGACATAATTACACAATTTGGTAAAGACCATAGACAGAAGAGGCAATAACATGGTAATCAAATTTGGAAAGCAAGATGCAGTATAAAGTATAAAGATATGACCATGTATTCAGTCTAAGATAGACATGGAGGGGGGATGGGGGGAGGGGGACTTGCAAAATCAGTAAGGGAATGGGGGCTGTATAGGGCTGCTTACCAGTTTAACAATTCAGGGCCATATGATTATTTATTGGCCAGTTTGTTTATTTTTAACAAGTTCATCAGGTATAAATGCATGTGTTTGTGACTAAACAGAGATCTATATATGTTTAAGTGAACTTGAACTGCTGTAAATCAGAGTTTGCAGGTGGAGGATAAGGAACTCAAAACCAGGACAACAGATTACGGTTTATAATATTAAAGATCTATTCCTAATTACCACAGAACTGGAGAAAAATATAAAAGAAGAGCATTTTATTATGGAGACAAGGGACACAGTCTGAAATAGTTTGCCAGTGCAAGCGGTGAGTACATTTTAATTGTTGGATGTGTTAGTTTTGCCACCTTTTCTGATTCTCACTGGGATTTTTTCATGAAAAAGTATAATTTCCAGGACAAACCATGCCCACACCAAGTAAATAGAACTAGGTTTCACTTTTTGGTTAATATAAAAACTATTTTTATAGGATTTGATTTGCTTCTGTTGTTTCAAATTTTATCAGATTTTTCAGATATAAAATATCCATTTTATTCGACTATTAGAGAAATGTATTAAAGTATTTTTGTCCTAAAATCTCAGAACACAACTATCCGAATAAGAACTCTCTTACTGAAAGAGAGCCAGGTGGAGATCCTACTATGATCTATGGTACATTACGAATGTAGATGATGGGAAGAGGCAAGTAGTGGCAGAATCATTGCATTGACCATTGTCTTCAACTCTTTTCATACACTCAGATGTACTGAGAGAGACAGTAATGAAAGCAGAACATCCATAGTGCCAGGATATTAGCTCGCTATGGAAACCTCATCTCTGCCATGCTCAGTGGGTGCTCCTTATTACAAACAGTACAAAATTAGGCTGATGCATTTCAATTTAACATAACATTGTATGGACAATAAACAAATCCTCAGGAAAGCTTCTATGTTTCAAACTACTAAAAAGTTCAAAAGCAAGCAAATGCCTTGTCAGAAAGTTCTTGCATGCTGAAGATAAATATTCTGTGTATTCCAACCGACCATTTCCACGATGAAGTTTAATCATTTCTAATGATGCATAAATGTCATTGTACGAATCAAAGGTAGAATGCAATGTTTGAAAAAAAAATCCTTTTCATTATGTTTCTATATCATGAAAGATTAAAATAAACTATTTTTCAGATGTTTTACTTCCATTAGTACACTGCAAATGTTACTTCTTCACTCAAAAGAAGTGCTGTTATCAACAAATTTATGATGCACCTTTGAAAATTGTATTTTCTCAGATTTTACTGAAAAGAGGAGAAAAGTAATTACTTGATATTTGTGCAAGAAAAAAAAAACAGCTGTTTGTCTTTTCAGTGAGTAAAACTTAGAGATAATTACAATATGCAGCAGGTGCCTGATGATTGCAGCCACCCCTTTCCTGCATAAAACGTGCCACCAGCTTTCCTCACACATAAAAAATGTATCTGCTTTTACTGTATTTGTGTTTTTTCCTACTTTATTTTGCTTTTGTGTCATCTTAAAAGTACTCAATTGTATTTATTACTGCTTGGTGTAACTCATTGTAAGCCTTTTAGTTTAAGCACCTGGGCTTCAGACTAGTTTTACATTAGGAAGGTTTGTGGTCTGCACTGTAGTGGCAGAACAGGTAGCTTACATCCTTCTAAGTTGGGAACTGCTGATTGAGGGCTCAGTGTCTGTTATTCTAAAAGTGTATTAATTCTGGTTTAAGCACTTAGGCTTGAGGCCAGTTATTTTACATTAAGAGGGTTCGTGTTCTGCACTCTTGTGGGAGGAGAGGCTGGACTCTGTCCTTCTGAACTGGGAATTTCTGGTTAAAGCTTATAGTGCCTGCATATTTGAACTGCTTCTTACTGAAATTGGTACACCTCGTTTGCTGTAGCATAGACTAGATCCAGGCCTGCTGAATCTAGCTTTGTTTGTATAACTTGAGCACTAATCCAGGCATTCTTTAAAGTATTCAGTTGTATTTATTACTGCTGGTAGTAACTTGATTAAAGTGTAGCTATCATTTCTAAGTCTTTTGGATTAAGCACTTGGGCTTCAGACCAGTTGTTTTACATTAGGAAGGTTTGTGGCCTGTACTGTGGTGACAGGACAGGTAGCTTACATCCTTCTAAGTTGGGAACTGCTGATTGAGAGCTCAGTGTCTGTTATTCTAAAAGTGTATTAGTTCTGGTTTAAGCACTTGGGCTTCAGGCCAGTTATTTTACGTTAAGAAGGATTGCGGTCTGCACTCTTGTGGGAGGAGAGGCTGGACTCTGCCCTTCTGAGCAGGGAATTTCTGGTTAGAGGCTTATAGTGCCTGCATATTCTAACTGTTTCTTACTGAAATTAGTACACCTTGTTTGCTGTAGCATAGACTAGATCCAGGCCTGCTGAATCTAGCTTTATTTGTATGCTTGTTGTTTGTTTATTTCCCTGAAACGCTAATTCCACCTAAAACGCGGCCTTTTAGCACTTCTGTGGATCCCTAGTGATATCTGCATTGCTTACTGTACTTATTTCCTTGTCTCACTTGAAAGAAAGTTACTGTTTGTCATTTTTGCATTTAAGTTACCTGTAGCACATTGCATTTAAGCTACCTGGCACTTGCTCACTAAAGCAATTATATAGGTCAGCTCTAAAAAATTAAAAGCACTACACCCTCACAAACTCCCCTTGAGTACCTTGTTCCCCATTGTCCATTTTTTTCAAATACAAAAGAATTCCCAATACTATTCTAGCATGTCCAAAGGTCAGTTGTCAATCTCCTCTCCGGTCCAGCTGGTGAATCTGGAAATCTTGAGGCAATGTTACAACTGCCTCATGTACACAGACAACCCTCTCCTCCTCCCAACAAATTCCAACACATGTGAGAGATGCAACCATATAGCCAAACTGGAGGCTAAGCTTTCTCAACTCAGTACTGGTGTAACCAGTCAGGAGGAGAAGGAAACCACACTCACTACAATTTCAGTCTCACATAGACCTACCACGACAACAAACCAAACACATAAACACACAAAAACATACTCGGAGGATCTAAATAAAAATCTGCCTAAGCAGCAGAGACCTCCAAAGCAGACACCCAAGCAACCGCTACCCCAAAACAAAACACGTGCAACACATAGCTCACAAAGCCAGTGGGCCGAACAGTCACAGCCCTTAAGGCTAAACAACACACCTGATACACTTGTAATAGGTGACTCTATCATCAGGCACACTGACGTCCCGCTCACCAGGCTGAACAAGGAGAAGGTCACGGTGAGCTGCCTGTCGGGCGCTAGGATCCGCCACATAACACAAGCACTCAGGTCACTCCACGGCAAGTACAAATATGACTCAGTCATTGTCCATGCTGGTGTGAATGACCTGAGATGTACCTCCCTGGACTACATGAAAAGAGACATAGAGGAGCTCTCTGAGCATGTAGCCCAGGCCAGTATGACCCTGACCTTGAGTAGCATCTTACCCTCGCCAAGAATGATGCCACAATATGAAGACAAGATGATCAATTTCAACAATTGGCTTAAGTGTTGGTGTCATTCAAAGGGGATCCAATGTCTGTCAGCCTGGGATGACATGCTCGACAAGCCACGATGCTTCGCTAGGGATGGCTTGCACCTGTCACCCCTGGGCTTTCGGATATTGGCAAAGGCTCTTGCTACCCCCATAGTGCCTTTTTTAGGCAAGGCTCAAAAGACAAACCCACCTCCATAGGTATCACAAGGGATAAGAAACTAAGAGTAATGCTACTCAACGCCAGAAGTCTAAACCTCAAGATGCATGCACTCGAAACTCTCCTTAGCATGGAGAACATCGATATCTGTGCAGTAACAGAAACCTGGTTCAAGGCTCCTGAGAGCACCCCAGCACTACCAGGTTATACCTCATACCATGCTTTTCATCCCCAAAACTTGGACCAAACCACAAAAGGAGGGGGAGTATCAATATTCGTCAAAGATACCCATACCTCCAGGTTGGTGGCACAGCACGAAGCATCAGAGACTATCCATGTGCAACTAACTGTGGGTAAAACTGCCTTCCAGTTTATAGCCTGCTACAGACCACCCTCCCAAACACAGGAACCCCACTTGGCCTTCCTGAGAATACTGGAAAATATGAAGGTCTCTCCAAACACCATTATATTGGGCGACTTCAACTACCCAAACATAGACTGGGAGCATTACTCTAGCTCCAACACCCTAGCCCAAAGGTTCCTAGAATTTATAAACTCAAATGCTATGGAACAACTTGTTACCACTCCCACAAGAGGGGAAAATATACTGGACCTGATCATCACCAACATGGGGACACTATGCTCCAGACCAGAAGTGTATCCCTCACTGGTAAGATCAGACCATAAACTAATCTCACTGGATATTCACATCCCGACCCCACCCCATGCCCAGAAAACCACAGTGAAAAACTTCTCTAAAGCAAATTTCACACGCCTCAAAACTGAGGCGAAATCCTTCAAAGCCCCCGGGCCTGTGGAAAATACGGCCCAGATCGCAGAATCCTTTATAAACGCATTCTATGAACACCTTCAGGAATGCATGGATCATGCAATCCCAAATAAAACCAAGACCCAATCCTCCAAAGGCAGACGTCCTGTCTGGTGGACCCCAGCCATAAACAAACTATACAATAGAAGGAGGAAGCTACTACATGATAGAGCAAAATCCCAAAAAGGGAAGGCATCTCTGATCAGTATTAGCAAAAAACTATGGGCACTCATAAAATCATCTAAGGCCAGCTTCGAGAGAAAAATTGCACAGGACACTAAGGATAATCACAAGGCTTTCTTTAGTTATGTTAGGAGCCTGGGTGGGAATTCCCAGATATGCTCAGAATTAGTCCAAAATGACAAAAGCTACACCGTGCCCACAGTCATTGCCAACATCCTAGCTGACCGGTTCAGTGCAAACTTCTCCCCCCTCTCCCCACCAAAAGGGCAAATATCTATCCCAACAGAGTGCTGCCCCCCCCCTGACATCTCAGATGCTCAGGTAAGAGCCGCCCTCTCCAAAGCAAAAAACACAGCATCAATGGGACCAGATGGTGTCCCGGGCTGCGTCCTTCATGAACTCCAAGAAGAGCTAAACCCAAACATAAAACTACTGTTCAATCTTAGCCTTACTACAGGATATGTACCCAAAGAGTGGTGTACAGCAACAGTGGTCCCTCTCCACAAAGGTGGTACCTCAACGGATCCTGGAAACTATCGCCCCATAAGCCTGACTAGCTTGGTCTGCAAAGCTATGGAAAGGATCATCATGGACCTCATAAATAAAGATATTGGGGACCTACAGACACTGGATCCTACCCAGTTCAGCTTTGTTAAGGGCAGATCCTGCCTCTTAAACCTGGTCGATTTCTTTGAAACAGTCACCAAGGCCATTGACGAGGGGAAGGTGGTCCACACAGCCTTCCTGGACCTCGCAAAAGCCTTCGATACAATACCCCACTCGGGCATTATAGATAAGCTCACCAGCTTAAATATAAACCCCTATGTCACTAGATGGGTTTCAAACTGGCTCAAGGACAGAACCCACATGGTTAGAATTGCTGGAGCCATGTCAGACTTCAAACCAGCTACAAGTGGCATCCTACAAGGCTCAGTCCTGGGACCTCTCTTGTTCGGTATATATTTCTTGGCGGTACAGGCCAACACGGAAGGACTGTGGCTGACCAAGTTCGCAGATGACTGCAAACTGGGTGCCATAATCAACTCTCCAGCCGACACAAGCATCCTCCAAAAGGGCCTCATAGAAACAGACAACTGGTGCCAGAGCCATGGCCTCAAGCTAAACGCCAAAAAGTGTATAGTCATCCCCTTTGGCAAAAACAAAGTGCCCACAAATTACCACATAGGTGGTAATCCATTAAGTACAGAAGAATTCATTAGGGACCTGGGGACCCAAGTTGATAGCAATCTCTCATTTGACAACCACATGGCCAAAGTGGTTAGAAAAACGTTTTATATAGCCCACGTAATCATGAAGGGATTCACATCTAGATCAGGGGAGGTCATCGTACCTCTTTACTCATCCCTCATCAGGCCCATAATTGAGTACAATGCCCCTTTTGGGATGTACCTTACCAGACACCTGCAGCAACTGGAAAGACCCCAAAAGTACCTCACCAAGAGGATCAAAGGGCTCAAACAGATGCCATATGCTGCCCGGTTAAAGAAACTCCAGCTCTACTCAGTGGCATACCGCCTGCTCAGAGGCGATCTGTGCCTGACATATAAAGCCATGTCCAACCCGGAATTAATGGACATGCTGCACCTCAGAAAATCCAAATCCCATCGAGCTACGTGCTCGAGAGACTTGAATCTCAGCACTGAAATAAATAGGATATGCTGGAGGGACAGATTCATAACCCAGAGGCTCCCTTCACTCTGGAATAAAATCCCAGTCCAGGTTAGGCAGAGTCCCACATTGACTCTCTTCAAGAGGAATCTTGATGAGTGGATGGGAGATCATAGGTTTACCCCGGCTATCACTTCTGTGTCACTGTTAGACAGAGGCACAGTATACTAACCTCGAAAAAGGGCATAGCAAAATAAATTTAAAATGGGTGGCGAAAGCCAAACACACTCTGGCTAGGCTTATAAATGCCCTAGGGCAGATAGCCTAGTATGAACCTATGAACCTATGAACCTATAAAACACTCATTTAGACAGGTCATTTTGAGATGTTTTGACTGCAGTTTTCTGCATTTACTATGAAATAATCCCCTAAGTTTTTAGGAGGCTCCTACAAGGCAGCTGTTAGTAACGACTGTATCTGAAGTAATTGAATAAAATTTGCTATAGAAATAATACATAAACAATGCCATGTTTTGCATTACATCTGCTTTCTTTTTCTATTAGTCTATAGCTCAGTTTCCATCTTTTTTTTTCAGAGTTTCTGTAATCAACACTGGATGCATATTTCTAATTACTTTTTAAATCATAACCTCTCAAAAATATGAAGCTATAATTATTGTTCTGTGCTGTAACATGCATCAGTGTGCATATTAATTTATATTGTAAAATACAACATCAAAAGTCCTAAATCTATATTGGAATATAAATAGTGCATGTTGATGTGACGGCTATCTGAGCCAAATAATCTCGCACCCCTGCAACAATCATTTAGAAGAAGATATCAAAGGCTATGTAAATATTACAATGAGTTTATTTTAAATACAGGGCATAGGCCCAGTGAGACCAATCCATTCAGTTAAGGCTTAGGAAATCTGGAATAGGGATAACACTAGCTTCTTCAAACAAAATTACCACCAGCTAAGAAATCAAGCCAAGAGACAAACTAAACTCGATAAGCAGAATTATTAGCTTAGTGCCTAAAACAAACATTCAAAAGACCCTCAAAAGTTCTGGTATGCCATCAACTCCCTACTAAAACCAGGCAAAACTACCACTCACGCTCCCAACTCTATCAGTAATACTAAAGACATAGCCTCCCAATTTAACCACCACTTCACAGAATCTATCCTATCCTTATCCTCCCAACTATCCAAAAATAACCATATATAAATCCCAGTCAAAAACCCTGAAAATATCCCCTCCTTTACTCTCTCACCTGTCCCTACCTCTACAATTAAAAAACTCCTCCAAAAACTTAAACCTACCACCCTTGCTGCTGACAATTTACCTGCCAACTTCCTAAAAATAGCTGTTGAATTCTTATCTTACCCTCTTTCCATCCTTATCAAGCACTCCATACAAAAAACCTATATCCCTCAATTATGGAAAATATCATATATTATTCCTCTTCATAAGGGTGGGAACTCTTACGACTTTTCTAACTACCGTCTCATAGCCATCCTATCCCCCTTATCCAAAGTACTCAAGAAATGTATTCACTCTCAAGTTATGAAATTCCTGAACTCACACAATCTCCTCTCCTCCACGCAACATGGCTTCTGGCAACACCATAGCACAGCAACAGCTCTTCTCTCTTTTACTAATCTGATTAACCAACACAGAAACAGCAACAACTTTGTATCTGCTATATTCTCAGACCTATCCAAGGCATTTGACATGGTGTCTCATACCTTACTGCTAGACTCCATGACCTCCCTATCCTTTGTCCCTTCAACTACTACCTGGTTTAGAAGCTATCTGTCAGAAAGACAACAATCTATCCAATGGCAAGGCGTATTATCTCCCTTGCTTCCGCTACTGTAGATGTACCACAAGGCTCAATATTAGGCCCACTTCTCTTCTCCGTATTTACTAACAATCTTCATAGCTCCAACCAGCATGCTACACTTATACAGTATGCAGATGACTCAACTCTTATCTGCTCTGCACCATCACTAACCACTCGACAACAACTCACTCAGGAAACCTTTACATCTGTGGAATGTTGGATTACTCAGATCCAACTTATCCTAAACCTCAACAAGACTAAACTGCTACTATTCACCCCCAACAAAACCACATCCACCCCTCTACCCTTTTCAATCACTTCCAAAAATGGTACTAGTATCTCACCCTCTGACCACACCAAACTCTGTGTAGAAATTGACAAAAACCTACTCTTTGATGTCCATATTTCCCAAACTATCAAAAAGGTCCATAAAAAAATGTGAACACTATATAGACACAAGAAATTCCTCTCTAATCAGGCATGGATTACCCTAACCCAAACTCATCTACTGCCCACTCTAATGTATGCTGCATCAATCCTTACCCAGATCAGAACACTGGATCTTGACAGACTTGAGTCATGTTATAATAAAATTGCTGAGATTGTCAACAACTCCACCTTCAGAACCCATCACTGTCAGGCTCTAAGGGAGCTTCAATGGCTAGAACTTCCCCAACTACTCAATTATCACCAACTAATCATTGTCCACAATATTGTGAAATATCCTGATAGAACCCCAGCACTAAGCCACCTTCTCACTCACTACATATCAAACCATCGTCTCCGTTTTTCCTGACAAATCACTCCTCTGTATCTCTAGGGCAAACAACTCTGCAGGGAAAGCATTATTCTCTCATAACATAACTAGAAACTGGAATAACCTCCCACCTACTCTGACTTCTGCCTCTTCCACTACACAGTTCAAAAACTCACTTAATGCACACCTGATGAACTCCTGGCTATGTCCATGCATTACATAACCCTCTTTTTTTTTCCCACTCCAAACTTCTGCCTACTCCTATTATAGCTACTATTAATTTGCTACAATTTCAGGAATCTATACTGCTGATTTGAAATTTTATATATCTCAATATTTAATCGTGTTATTTATTTTTGTGTTAATATATTTTTATTGTTGTATATATGCTTTATTAGCATCATGAGTTATATGTTTACTTACTGTGGAGCCTTTCTCCCAGGGGCCTCCGCTGTAAATGGACCTGTATCCAGTCGGACTATCCTGGTAAACAAATGTAAAATAAAAATAAATAAATAAAATGTAAATAAAATAATATAAACAATAAAGAAAATATTTGTTCTCTTAAACAATGGCAGTATGTGTCCCAGGTGTCAAATGACATTCTCAGTTTACTCACCCACCTTAAAAAGGTTTATTCCTGCATTTCTGTTATTCTGACTTTCTTTTGCAGCATGAATTTGCAGCGCTTGACACTGATTGACTGAATATAGCTCAGTTCACCTAGTTGCCAATCACTGAAAAATTAATTAATCACAGCTAGAGCTCTGTGTAAGACTGTTGTATTGTACACATATTATATTTATTCTACTTTCTGTATATGTAACTACTTCAGCTGTTAAAGGTAAGTATGCAGATGCTCAGAATCTGTGAAGCAGTTAGCCATTGCAAACACTATAAACACCTGCATAGATGCCTGACTTTGCCTTCTGTAAACCATATGAGTGCCATGATGGGTTGGCCTAATGTTTGTATGAAATGCATCCTGGCAACATATTACCACATTGGATAGACCATCTTGGCAAAATGATCTAATATGGATCTCTTTTGACCTTGACAATAGATTCCTTTTTTTTTTTTTTTTTTTTTTTTTTGGTCAAGCAGGGGTATTTAAGTGCGTCTTTCCAGAACAACAAAAGGATAATTTTTATAGTTTATTTAGTTTATAAATTATTTACAGTCATAAAAACGCATTTACTTGTGAAACATGTGAAGGAAGGATTTATTTTTTTAATTTTAAATTGCATTTGAAAATATATACAACATTTGCATGCTCAATAAGTAACAATCGTTTCATTTGCCTAAGTAAAATTAAATTACACTATTGGTCTTCTCCATTTTCTCATTTTCCATGGGAAGCACAGACGAATATCAAATGGGTGTACTTGTGTAAGTCTTCAAAATCCTATGTAATTGATGAAGTTCACTTTTATCTAATCGATATTTCATTGCTTTTTCAATTAGAGATCCTGTGTGAAATTATCAGCA
This sequence comes from Protopterus annectens, assembly GCF_019279795.1. Taxonomy (NCBI): domain Eukaryota; kingdom Metazoa; phylum Chordata; order Ceratodontiformes; family Protopteridae; genus Protopterus; species Protopterus annectens. The sequence continues at coordinate 1,046,898,591 of NC_056727.1, forward strand.
TTCCACGTGTCTAGCACAAATCAATACTAAAAGGCAATTAACATTAGCTTCAGTCCTAGACACAATGCACAATTAACATTATATGTAAGAATATCTCTTGTTGCAGATATTGTGAACTCCAGTATTCAAACTGCATTTTGTTCCTTGTTCTGGAACACAGCTTGGTTTTATGTGGATAAAATGCAATTCATGGCATATAAATTTCTAACAATTAATAGCCATTAGCATATATGAGATAGTTGGCATTAACAGAAAGTTAGGTCAAATTAAGTGCTATAAGAAAATTGCAAACTTTGCACTTAATATCACTTAATGTGACAAACAATAGAACCTTTGTTTACTTGCATCTGTCATGTTGTATATTGCTGTTTGACATAGGTATCCTTTAAACCTGCATGATTAGCAACAGTACAAAAGTAAACTGCGTGATCCTGTCAAGTGCAACATCCTTCCCATAAATGCATTAATAGTTAGCCTTTATCAATGGATATTGCATACATTCTTTCTAATAAACAGTGATTATTATTAAACAGTATGTAACACTATCCATTCAGTTTCTTCTCAAGCCCAGCTGTGTCGTGTTTGTGTTCTAAAACAACAACGGAAACTATTAAATGTTCAAGATACTGCAGACCCTTTTTACTCCAATTAACAGTTCTATGACTACAGACTGGTTTATGAACAAGTTTTGTTGCCATAGATGTTGCAGTACTAATAATAAAGATCACAGGCTCAATTTAAATTTGGGTATAGCAGAGTCTGCTGTTCTGACAATGACCAATCTCACACATTCTGTTCCATATATGAATGCATGTATTAATTCAAATTTTGGAATCCTTCCTGCTGATCATTTTGGTGTATTTACTTTTAAGATCTTCCTAAGATTTCTTAGGTATAGGCATAGATTGAAGAGAACGAGGAATGGCTGTCACGACTGAATGGCGTTCTTAGCTCATGTGCTTGTTCTATAATGACAAATGAGCAACCGTGTCACTGAGGTTTTACCTAAAACAGGGGAGAGTATACAGGCAAGACGAGTCATTTTATGGACAAGACTGACTCATTTTTGTTTACTCTTGGGGGGGGATTATGCTTAATGCAATTGTAGTGCACAGAGTACCATGATTATGTTGCAAACTCAGCAAAAAGTCTAACCTGTTATGCGCTTCTGTAGTGGTAGATGTAACTATAAAAATACATTCAGAGGTACGCAACAGTTGTTATACACACCCTAAGTGCTGTTTATTCTGGTCTCATATAGAGATGCTACTTCACAAACTGTCCCTGAAGTTCTCAGCTGATATTTTCGATATCTCCTCAGATGTCAGTCTGTAATGAATTTCTCTTTGGATATCATCAGAACTACCAAATATTTCACAAATGTGACAGTATTATGAATACAAAAAAGGGGTAGGAGAAGTACGGATCTGTTAACAAACTACTTGCCTTACCATTCTGAATGTATTCATAACGGTGCAAAGATTAGTTCAACACAATCTTACTTGGCTGGATTGAGATTCCCCATCTGTCTGTCTGTCTATCTATCTAGCTATCTATCTAGCTATCTATCATCTATCTATATCATTATGGGTTTTGGGTCACCTAATAATTTTTTTTTTTATGATGGCAGGACCTTGATCTGTTGTTTGACTGATTATTACATCAACTTTTTGTGGGTGTGTGTGTGTGTGTGTGTGTGTGTGTGTGTGTGTGTGTGTGTGTGTGTGTGTGTGTGACTGCGACATATTATTTTAGGTGTTGTAATGATGCAAAGCCAGGTATCAGAAAAAGGATAACTTTAGCCCTGAGGAAAACCACATCCTCATAGCAGCCCTTTGAACGTATGACAAATGCTTTTTTGGAAAAGGGGGCACAAACAACTGAGAGAGCAAAGGCTTGGAATCATGTGGTTATTGATATAAACACAGTCAGTAAAAGGAACAGCACATTAACAGTGCAAGGAGAGGACAAGTGATATGGTAGTATGTGCTAGAGTCAAGGTTAGTTAAGAAAGCAGTTGCCTGAACCAGTAATTGGGGGACTCTGACAGATATCCCTTTAACACCAGATAACAAATATCTCATCTCCATTTGTGGGGATGACCATGATACAGAAGATGATAGGACTAGAATAATCAAAGGTGGTGTGGCCACTGGCTATTACCAATATCTACAGCAGCAACACTTATTTGCTCAGGAAGTTGATTTAAAAACAGAAACATATATTTATATAGAGAATTTAATGCTGACATGGAAAGATTACATTAAACACATGACAATTATTATTAATAGGTGAACCTTCCACATCTACACAGAATAAGAATGAAGGCAGTGATGCATGGTAAATGTCCCCATACCTCCTTACTCAGCATACAGCAGTGTTTGCTACTTCTTTGTTGGTAATGTTTTCAATACATTTTTGAAGGTCAGCAGTGGAAACAGACAGTTCCACACTACCAATACATTTCCAGGATATCAGCAGCAGAATGGTTGTTGAAGATTATGATGATGATGATATGATGATGATAACATATTTATGAGGAAACCTGAGGAAAGTGGTTGACAGTAACCAAGTTTAATGGCAGGATCTCACATCCCACAGCATGTTAGTAACTCTGCAGTATGTTACAGTGCATCATATTGAAGCACATACTAATGTTGCACTCATATTAGTACAGGAAGAAAGCCCATGTATCTCTATACCAGTATTTCCAAACCTAGATGATCACTTTCAGGATGATGGCAGAAATTCATAGAATGACACCTTTACAAAGGGTACCAGGCACAGGAATTGTTTCACTGCTACTGAAGGAAACATGTAAAGCAGTAGCTGACCACCAGTAAATGTGCTATGACATTGTTAAGGGTCATAGCATTCTCACAGAAAGTCCGATGAAGATGGTCAGAATTCTCCAGGATGTATGTAATGATTTTCAGCACTACACTGGAATTGTCAGAAAGTAAAGAAAATGCAATGAACGTTCTGATGTGTAATTTGGTGGTGGATCAAACATCCAGAGCTGCCTCCATTCCTACACTAGTTAGGATTTACTAGGCATAAGTAGGAGTCAGTCTAGGAAGGGGAAAGGGCATGGTACTGACCAGATAAGTGGGAGCAGATCACATGAGACTACAAGTGCTTCTCAAGAAAGTACTGTAATTAGTAGGTAGAACAAGCACAACAGATTTCATGCAGGCCTCATCAGCATTCATCTACACCTAGCAGAACCTCTTATTTGAGGCCCCAGTGATGGTTCTAAACCACAGCACTGTCAGATCAGTGTCTGCAGGATATCTTGCATCAAGTAAGTCACAGCATCAGACCAACGCACCATTTCACTATCCAATTCTCATGGAAACCTCTCTTCAAAATCATTTGCACCATCACTTAGTCTATCTTTAGGAGATATGTATGACACATTTGACCTTAACCTACTCTGATTCAAGTATGACTTTTCTGTTACTTACCATTTGCCCTTCACAAACACAGGTTAATGTTTAACTCAAAGGGCATGAACTATTAAAAAAAGGGGGGGCAGGCTTAAGACACGTTTCAACTCTATGTGTTTCACTCCTCTATTGGTATTGCTTAAAACCTCATGGAAGTGTGGAAAGAAAGGTGTGTGTCATAACATAAGACTGCAGCGATTAACACCATCAGTGATCCATGCATTATCATTGTTTTATTGTTACAGCTGGCAATTCATTACAACTTAAAAGTAGTAATGCATACGTATTTAAAGAAACAATAATAAAAAATGAAAATGCATATCCTGCCATATAAACAAGCACTGCTGCCACTTCACCCTTATCACTGCATAAATTATGATGCTTTTGTCACTGAGACCTTAAATTATTGTGTATGACAAAATGAAATAACCTGATGTGCAGTATCTTAACAAACAACATAGTTCAAACTAAGGAAACATTGTGCCATATAAAAAATAATATGATTCTTTTTCATAGGTTCATAGGTTGTTACTAGGCTAGTGACCACTAAGGCCAGACAAGCCTAGCCATGCACTCCAAACCATTTGGGTCCCAAGGGCAGGGCATGTTAGTAAGCAAGTAGCTAAGGATTTGTAGGGTTTGTTAGTTAGGATAAAACTTTGCTTACTGATGCCCTCTGTCCAGAAGGCACATCGGTACTAGATCAAGGTAAATGTATGATTTCTAACCAGTAGTCAAAGTATTGTTTTAATAGGGTCAAGGATGAACTCAGTTTTTCATGGATGGCGAGCCTAGTTCATAGTGTGGGGATTCTTTGGGATGCATAGCTGTCTTCCAGTGCATTCTGTTTATGTCAGAAGTAAAGTTTAGATTCCCGGATATAGTGTTTCTGGTGCTGTTTGTTTTGCACATGTATAACAGATCAATCAAGGCTGGATCTGAGGAAGTCCTGTAAGCCTGGCAGAGATCCCCTATCAGCAGCCTGTAGGAGACTGAATACAGAGACAGAGCCTTTAGTCGATTAGTGTAGGACAGGGTATTTATGCCCTGAATTCTCCTGTTGAGAAACCGTTGTGGGTGTTCCAACTGTTGCAAGTGTCTCTTTAGATACATGCCAAAGGGGGCATTGTATTCAATGATAGGTCTGCTAAGGGCCAAGTAGAGTGGTACTATAAATTCCTTGGACCTGTATGCCATACTCTCACCTATAAGTTGGATGACATCGAATGGTTTTATTTTTGTCTTAGTTACATGTTGGTCAAAGGCCAAATTGCTGCCTATATATGTTCCCAGATCCCTTACTACTGGGTCAACTCCTAGGGATGTTTTATCACTGGAGTAATTAACTTGAGTTGACAGTTTCCCAAAGGGTATTGGAATGCAGCTTTTGGGATTGAGATTTAGGCCATGGCTTTGGCACCAGTCATTTGTATGTGTTAAATTCACTTGCAAGATGTACTGGTGACTGGTCTCTTGGTGAAGATGGTCTCACCGATCCTGACTTCTTAGATGCTGTCTGTGAGCCAACTGGCAATCCAATGAGTTATGTAAGGGTTTATACCTTGCTTAGAGAGCTTGTCAATAATGCTTGAGTGGGGTATTACTTCAAATGCATTAGTCAGGTCTGGATATGCTGTATGCACTGTTTTACCCTCATCCATTGCCTTGACGACTCTTTCAAAGATGTCCACCAGGTTAAGTATGCATGACATTCCTTTTACAAAGCCAAATTGGGATGGATCCAGTGTCTGTAGGTTGCCAATGTCCTCATTTATCATTTCCAAGAAAATTCATTGCATGGCTTTGCATATTAGGCTTGTTAGACTGCTGGTTCAGTTAATGGTCCACCCCTGTGAAGGGGAATGATTGTTGTAGTCCTCCATTCACTTGGAACGTAGTGTGCAGTTGAACAATGCCTGTTCAGGAGGCAACCAGGGATGTTGTCAGGACCCATGGAGGCAGTGTTCTTGGCTTTAGTGAGTGCTTCTAGCACCTGGTTTCTACTGATAACTGAGCGAAGTATGTTGGAGGAGATTTCACCTGGTGGAGCTGGAGGGGGTGGGGGATGAAGTTTGAGCTGAATTTATCAACTGGTAGATTTGCTATGTCACCCTGATCAGAGTAGGTGGTGCTGTTCAACACCAGTTCAGCACATTGTTGTGTGCTACTTCTAAGGTACCACATATAGCTGTAGGAGGTCTTATGATTGATCTTAGACTGTGAGGCTATCCTGCTGTCATAGTTGGCCTTGTTGGACTTAATTAGACCTCTTAGTTTTTTATTTGTTGTATAAGAGAGCACTTTTTATTCAATTGCAAGGCATGAACTCATGTTAAATACTGAAATAACGCTTTTTATTAACTGTACTACTTGAGGACGTTCAGTACATGATCACTTAGAAGCATTATCTCAACAGAATGTATTGTGCAAAACAGTTAAATGTGATTATTCCTTAAATGATGCTTTACAACACCACTAAACAGGGGTTAAGGAGCACTATGAGTACTTGTTCTGAAATAAAAAATATTATTTATAGATGAGAGGGAATGTTAGATGAACAGTAACAGTAAACCATCCACCGCACAGCATAGCCCACAGATATCACTGCATGCATCTATTATACTCTATATGTTATTGATAGAAAGGAAAAACTATCCTGAATGTCATGGTCTATTTTCAGGACTAGATGCCACCTCTTTACCTGTGCAGCCATATGCCATGCATGAGCCTGCCACATGGGGTCTCTTACTATTGCTGCCAGCTGGTCATCATAATTATTCAGAGTGGGACTGGAACTGTGAGCTGCAGTGAAAGCTGGGTCACTTCACCACCAGACCGGCACATGGTCCTGTTGTGTAGAATGCAACATGCAATAAACATCCTGCATGCAGTAGCTGGGTCATACTGAAGGGCACACCCAGACTTATCCAGGTGCCTAAACTGACCCTTCAAGCAGCCCAAGATGCTCTCAGTGACAATAAGAGTTTTTGACAGGGCTGCGTTGTAATTGCCTTCAACAGCTCTACTTGGATGTCTCACATGTGTCTCAGGTCATGGCTCTAGCATAGATCCAGCATCACCTGAAAGAAAAAGAAAAGACAGACAGAGAGAGAGAGAGAGTTTGAAAAGGGGAAGCTGGAGACAAAAAGACAATGAAACAGTGGTTTATTATTCAGCAATACATTTTACCACAAATAACTACTTAAATAAATATAAAAAAAGGACAAAAATAATTTCCACTTACCAACAAGATGGCCACTGGACATCCTTAATATGCAAGAAGAGGTGGTAGAGTGAGCAAGTGTGCCAGATACAGGAATTATGTGCCCTGCCAGGATGGCGGGCAGAGATGTTGATGAAGCACCCCATACATCAAACACTACATAACCTACCTGGCTACACAGGTGCAATTTATTGCACCAAGTACCTCAGGGAAATGTACCACCCCATAAATGAGCCACAGTTTGACTATAAATCATAAACAGGTAGCATACTCCATTTTACATCATTTCTCATTTGCCAATCATTACAACTTAATTTACCTATGCTTTTTCACAGTCACCTTGAGCTAGCATAAGTGGCCTCTATGAATCACACATTTGTTGTGGAAATATGCACACATTTCAGTTGTTGGAGGAAGGAAGATTGACTGCATGTGGATAAAGTAAATGTGGGTTTCTGAGTTTGATGTTTAAATTTCTAGATATACTAAACATTTTGGCATTAAAAGGTGTATTTGTTTATGTGAGTACTTGTAGGTTAAGATTAGGGAAAGGGATAGATCTGGAGAAAGATTTAGTGCTGTATTTGTGTACTACTCTCTGTGGTATGAGTCAGTGACTTGTGTAGTGATAGTGTTATGGAAAGAGTTTTTCCTATGATAAGATGTAGGGTTAGAGTCAGGAGCATGGAAAGCTTTAACATTAGAGTTAACGTGGTGGTGTTGGGAGGTTGAAGTAAATATAAATATAATTAGCTATAACTATAGCTATAGCTATAGAAATTGATATATCCAAACCCCCTTTCACCCATTTTTGCACATGGGATCATGGTGTAACATCAACAGTGACCAACATCTATAGCCAATGCTCACACCGCAGGGTGGCTAGTCCTGCCATGGATTGTCTTCTATACCACACAAATGCATGCATGCTCACACCTATGACCATTTTATAGTGTCAAATCCACCTTCTTCAAAAACCCACTCAAGGCAGAAATATGTACAAACATGGGTTTATTAAATGGATGTAATGGAAAACTAGTCCACTTGGTTTTCCACAGTTAATTTCAAAGGTATTTATACTATTCACTGCACCTTGTATGCAAGGTCCGCAGTCCTTAGAGGTAACTCCACCAGATTTACTTCACAGAATCTCAATCTGTTACTGTCTTTACAACAACCAGGTTTTTATTGTAGGCTACAGCTGCAGGGCTCAGATAACAACTTCATTCCATCTCCAGAAAAAACTTGTCTGGTCTTTCTTAAGATGACAGGCAACAACAAGCTCTGTTGGGCCATCTAACTTCAGGAACCATAATTATTAGTATAAATGTACCCCAAAATTATCCTGCTAGCTGAGAAGCCAACTTCCCTCTTTGCAGTTTCCAGGTTAGAGCTTTTTTGTACATCACAAATTGGTAAACTAGTGACGCATTATTATATGTGATGCAATGCATTAACAGAGTGGGGACAGTGAGAATTTAAAAACACCATATACATTTAAGGTATATTCTCCATTTTCTACAAAAAATATTAAAATATATATAATACATGATTGATCAACCTTTAGTATAATTAGGTGGTTATTATTAGCGAAGCTTGATAAAAAAGAATGGACAGTGAGACATATAGTGACTAATTACAGAGTTAGACAATTTCACTTTCAAGCTTTCTAGAATGTCTGTAATCCTGTCACTGAACTCAGGATGTCTGAGTCTGTGTGTGTTTGTGAGTGCACATGCGGGCATGTGTGTGTGTGTGTGTGTGTGTGTGTGTGTGTGTGTGCACTGACCATGCAATGAACTCTTAACTCTAAATCTAAGCCTTTTTGCCTTCACTTGGTTTCATTACTAACTATCCAATGGAAACAAGCTGTCAAATAGAAACACGATTACTCCTGTCTATCTGTCGCACTAGGTGTTCCTCAGGGCTCTGCCCTAGGCCCACTTCTATTTACCATCTTCATCAACAAGCTCCATACTGCTACCCATCTTGCCACAATCATACAGTATGCAGATGACTCCACACTTATATGTGCAGCACCTTCATTCTCACAACTCCAACATATTACTCAGGAGTCTTTCTCAGCTATAGAAACCTGGTTCTCAGACTATCAATCAATTCTCAATCCAATAAAACTAAGCTAATGTTATTTTCAAATAACAACAACCTCAGGCCCTGGGTCCTCCTTTCAGATACATTCATCCAATAATATTACTATAACTCCAGTGTCTCATGCAAAGCTACTTGGTGTTACAATTGATAATAACATGAAATTAGATATTCATCTGTCCTTAATAATAAAAAAGTTCATATAAAACTTGGCTCACTATATAGAATTAATTTTCCTCACCAACTCCACAAGACAATCTTTTGCTAGGACTCACTTACTCTCTGCCTTACTTTACACATCTACTGTCTTCATCAACCTAAAGAAAACAGATGCTTGTTATAATACAAATTGCTAGACTTGCCAAAAACTCGTCATATAGATCCCATCACTGCATTGCTCTATGCCAACTAAACTGGCTAGAACTACCCAATCTCCTAATATTTTCCCAACTTACAACAGCTCATGGCATAATCTATCAACCTGATACATTCCCTGCCCTCCACGACCTAATACAACCTCAGCCCAATAAAAGACAGCTGAGATCCCCTGACAGATTTCTACTACAAGTCACAAAAGCAAATAACAACTATGTAGACTCTCTTTACTCCAGTCAGATCTCTAAGATTTGGAACTCAGTCTCCCCAGTACATCCTAACTAGTCCCAACCCCTTACATTCCAAAATACTTCTCAAGGCCCACCTAACTAAGTCTTGCCCTGCTCTTGTCCACCTCCTGGATAATCTTTAACTTTCCTATATTCCTCACCTCATCTTTGCCATTATTGTATCTCTCACTACTTTCTTATAATTTTCAACTGATGTAATCCATCTCTTCTTACCTTCCCTTCCCTTCAGAAGCCCTTTTCTCCTCTTTCTCTCTGAATCTTCTATCTATTCTATCTATGCTCATGTTAATTATCCTCCTGTTTCTATGCTATATCTAAAACTACCACTGTTATTACTACCATAGTACCTTACTCACTATTGATTTTTTCTAAATTTTGCTATGTGCTTTTAACTGTTTCATAACTTTTCAATCTTATCCTGTTTTACCCTCTGTATATAAATGCTTTTATATTAGGGTCCCCTTCATATAACTGTAACACCACTCCCCCGACTTTCAGAAGATCAAGCCGAGAACACCAACAGTACAAAACACCAACCGCTCAGAACACTGATGAGTAACTAATGGTAAGTAACTGCTTGGCCAACATGTTGACCTTTGCCCCTTACCTCCACAGTAGTGCAATCTCAGAGCTGGTATATTTAGTTAGGGGGTGTGCAGGGCACAGGGGGTGTGCAGGTTGAAGCCCCCCACATGGGTGTGTTTTCTTTGCTCTCATTTTAGTGTGCTTGTTGGGTTGGCCAATGGGATACTTACTGTTAGCTACCTGTTGGTGTTCCGAACAGTCGCTCTTTTGTACTGTTGGTGTTCTCAGCTCGATCTTCTGAAAGTTGGGCAAGTGACATTTTAGTTATATGAAGGGGAGCCTTATATTATTATGTCACATTTTACTTTTTTTAGGTGTATGATAAAGCCATTTGTACTTTTGACTATTTTATTCTGTACCAAATACATTAATGTTATATTTTTGTAATGTTTGTTTTTTGTATATAATGAAGCTTTTCTCGCTGGACCTTCACTGAAAATGGACTTTTATCCATTCAGACTTTCCTGGTAAACAAATGTCAAATGCATAAATAAATAAACTGCATTTACCTTTCAGCCAAAGAGGAATTTTTTTGTTTCTTTTTTTTTCGGGGGGGGTCAGATTAGGGGATGGTACTAGGCACAGTTATAGCTATGTACATATCTGTATCTCTCTCTCTTTCTTTCTCATACATACACGCACACATATATATATATATATATATATATATATATAATTGTTTCTCCAACCATAACTATCTTACGGCTTGAGACATGAAAGCCAAAAAAAATTCACCTTTAGCACAAATATTGGTATCCTTGCTTTTGCACATAGGGTCAGGGTGTAACATCAACAGTCACCATCATCTTTTTCCCAGGTTTGGAGAGTAATTGCGGCTCTCCATACATAATGTATATATACGTATATATGTATACATAAATATATGTACGTACACAAACATGTACATATACATAGATAGACAGATAGATGAATAGATATAAATATATCAAAATGACAGGGATTGGTATAGATATCCATACAGAGACGACGTTGTCAAATATCATAGTTTTACATCTCCTTTTACAGCTGTTAAAAACGATTTTATAATGAGTAATTAAAATCTACAATTTGTTGTGTTCTCCTTTGTTATAAATTGCAGCACAAACTGTCAGAACTCCAGTACTACTCTCCAAATCACATCTTCAGTCAAAAAGTACAGTTCAGATATGGCAAAGCCCGATAATCAGCACTGTTTCTAGCTCTTAAAATGAAGTAAGATGTCAAAGCTCCAGCATCAGAGTTGAGTAAAGTATGATAATGACCAATGCTGCATTTTTGAATTATTTAAAAATAGACGGTTACTAGTCCATTGCTTCAACCGACAGATCATTATTTCTCATACCTTGCATACAAGAGTGTACTCTCTAAAGGTAACGTACCAGATTTACCTTACAAATCCACTCATAAACCACATACACACACACACACACACACACACACACACACACACACACACACAAACACACACACACACACACACACACACACACACACACACACACACACACACACACACACACACACACACACACATTCAGAGAAGTATATTTTGGGTATATTAAAATAGTGCTTATTAATCCCGTTTTATTTTTTAAATTGTGTTTCCTTTGGTTAGACAGTGTACAAGAATAAAGGGGACATTTACACCTGTGAGCAGTATGGAGGTAACAAACTCTGTCACACTGCATGCGAGTGTTAGAGAGAGTGATTGACAAATTAATATACTAAATAGTAAAAAATAAGACAGGAGATGAGTAGTTGGGATTTAGATCAGTTTGCAGCACAACTGACCTGATGTTTGCAGTGAGGCAGATGGTGAAGAAAATGCTAGAGGTGATAAAAGAGTCCAACTGGACATTCATAAACTTGGAGAAAGCATGTGACAATGTCCCAAGAAAACTGATTTGGACAGTTTTGTGATGGTTCAAACTCTTGCAAACATTGGGAGAATTACTGGAAGCTGTATAGAAGGATTAAGTGGTACAATAAAGTGTTCAGACTCACCCAGGGGTTCTTAGTGGAAGTTGGAGTCAGTATGCATCAGGGTTCATCCCTGAGCACACTACTGTTCATACTAGTGATGAGTACAATAGCAATCAGGTTGGAGGGGGCAAATTAGTAATGTTGTTGTATTCAGATTATGTGGCATTGCAAGCTGAATCTGGAAAAGGAACTCCAGCAAACAATTGGGGAATGGAATGCAACACTGAAGGCACATGGGATGAAACTGAGTACAGACAAGACAGTAGCCATAGCAGTAAATGGTGAAAATCAGAAGCTGAGAATTGAGATAGAAGGGAAGATAGTGGAATAGGTTAACCATTTCAAGTATCTGGAAGGAGTGGTTGAGGAGAATTGAAGTCTGGCTGATAAATTTAGCTCCATCTTTACCCCTCTGTCCCTCTCAACCTTCCCTCAGGAAATATCATCAGATATAACTCCCCTTACTATCACTAGGGAACAGGTCCTTAATGCTCTCTCCAAGACCAAGAACACTGCATCAATGGACACAGATAATATCCCAGGTTGCCTTCTAAATAGCATAAAAGATGACCTATCAGGGCCTCTAGAATTGCTATTTAACTGCAGCCTCCAAACAGATTTCATGCCTCATGAATGGAGAAAGGCAACAATCATCCCTCTGCACAAAGGTGGGCTATCTACAGACCCTGGCAACTACAGACCCGTAAGTCTCACTAGTTTTGTATGTAAAGCTGTGGAAAGAATTATCATGGAGATGATCAACAGAGATATAGTAAACCTCCAGACACTGGACCCAACCCAGTTTTTTTTTTTTTCAAGGGCAAATCATGCCTACTCAACTTGGTGGACTTCTTTGAGAAGGTCACCAAAGCAATGGATGATGGAAAAATTGTTCACACTGCCTACCTTGACCTGGCCAAGGTATTTGATACAATACCCCACTCAAGCATTGTTGACAAACTCAAGAGATTAGGTACAAACCCATATTTCTCCTAGTGGATAGCCAACTGACTCAGGGACAAGACCCAGGATGTTAGAATTGGGGAGTCCACCTCTACAAAGAGGCCAGTTACAAGTGGAGTCCCTCAAGGATCAGTCCTTGGAAGGCTCCTTTTTGGCATTTACTTCTCAGAAGTCAAGGCCAATGTCAGTGGTCTCTGGCTGACTAAATTTGCAGATGATTGCAAACTCGGAGATGCCATTGAATCTCACACTGACACAAATGTTCTCCAGGAGGGGCTGACACAGACAAACAACTGGTGTCAGAGCCATGGACTAAATCTAAATCCCAAAGAAATAAATAATAGTATCCTTTGGGAAGTCATCCATCCCTGCTAACTATCATATTGACAACATACCCCTTATTGCTGACCAAGTAGTCAGGGACTTAGGGACATGCATCGATAGTAATCTAGCCTTTGACCATCATGTGTCTACAGTGGTGAGGAAAGCATTCTATATTGCACAACTTATAAACAAAGGTATACCATCTAAGTCCAATAAAGTCATTGTTTCACTGTATTCAGCATTCATCAGACCTATCATTGAGTGCAATAACCCCTTTGGTATGGACCTAACAAGGCATATCCAACAAGTGGAATTTCCACAGAGGTTCCTCATTAAAAAAAATATAGGGCATTAGTAAAATGTCCTGTGCAGACCACCTCGAGTCCCTATCTCTGTATTCTGTCTCCTACAAGGTTTTGAGGGGAGATCTATGCCTGACACACAGGGCATTGTCAGACCCCACTGTGATGGGCCTCGTGCATATCCACAAAACAAACAGCACCAGAATTACCCATTCTAAGGACTTAAACCTTGCCTGTGATATAAATAGGTCCTGCTGGAGAGATAGGTATGTATCCCAGAGACTACCATGTCTATGGAACAGGCTCCCCATCCATGTGAAGCAGAGTTCCTCCCTAATCCAATTCAAGTGAAACTTGGACAGTTGAATGGGAAACCAGAAATTCATCTCTGGTTAGGCACCTATGTCTCTAATGGACACAGGTAACCTGTAAATGGTGCATCTCCCAACCTGCTGCTTACACTTATCAAGGGTATCAGAATTTGTCAGATATTTAAGATGCAGGGCTAGGCTTAAAAAGGCCCTTGTGGTCATTAGCCTAGTAAACACATATGAACCCATGAACCTATTAATGAGGAGGTCAAAGCGAGAATCAGAGGGCCTACAGCCAACTGACATGGAGTATCAGGGGTAATGTATGACAGAAGGATGCTAAAGAAACTGAAAGTTAGTAATATAAAATAGTGATAAGACATGTACTTCTATATGGTGCTGAAATTTGGACAATGAATTCAGAACAGTTGAGGAAGCTAGAAGTGATGGAGTAGAAGTAGCTGAGACTAGTGTCAAGATGCACACTGTGGGACAGGTATAGGAATAATTACAGTAGAGCGGAATCCAAGCAGCTCCAATTACAGAGAAGGTCAATGAACTCAGATTACAGGAGGTCAGGCACATGTGCAGGAAAAAAGATGATTTGATGAAGAAGATATTGGTGAGGCAGGAAGAAGAGGAACTGTGGATGTCCAGAAAAGAGATGGATGAATGGATGGATTGTGGGAGAGAAGACCTGCGTCAGTCAGGCATGACTGGTAAAGAAGTTAGGGGAGTGGCAATGAATCAAGTGAGATAGTGACATTTGATGCAACACCCCAACCTCATGTAGAAAATGGTAAATGGGGAATGACAATGAAAATGATGTTTCCTGTAGTAAAATGCAAAGCAAAAGGATGCATCTCTGTCAAGTATCAGTTGCAATGCTAAATACTATCTTCTGTAATAAATTAAAACAAACACAGGTGCGCACACACACACACACACACACACACACACACACACACACACACACACACACACACACACATACACACGCACACACACATACACACACAAACACAGATACACACACACACCCACACACACACACACACATACACACGCACACACACATACACATACACACAGACACAGACACACACACACACACACACACACACACACACACACACACACACACACACACACACACACACACACGCACACACACACACACACACATACACACATACTCACACACACACACACACACACACACACACACAGACACACACACACACACACATGCACACACACACACACACACACACACACACACACACACACACACACACACACACACACACACACACACACACACACACAGTTGTATACACACACATATACATGAAATCATAGAACTACATAATTTCATTAGCTGAAAATTCAGACTTAGGTTATTGAATAATGTAGACGTAAAAGTGCATGAGAATCAGCAATAAATTAAAGCTTCTTCTGCTAAGCATGGATAGAAAACAGCCAACACATGTATGTACACAAATCCACAATTCATGTAAAGAATGTGAACAATGTTTTATGTAAACATAACACTTACTGTACTATTTATAAGAAATACATTTTTATTTATTTATTTATTTATTTTTGATAAGATAGTGTTCAGGTAGACCATAAGTGTGTCAGCTCTGACGTTGTAATAAAATGCAGGGAGTACAAGTTGCCTTTACTTTTAAATGCAGGTCACAGTCCAGCTCATAATATGACATAATAATTAAAATTGTCTTTAACATTTACCTGTTATGATAATAAGAAGGCCAGAATTAAGGAAAAAAAATAGGTGACGCAGACAGTGCACAATTTGTCTGACTGAGATTAAATATACAGGAGCAGCAACATTATGCTAGGAAGCAGAGCAGCACAGGTAGCCAATTCACTTGTGAAAATAGCATGAATTGCACAAAGAGTGGAGTTGGCTTCATCAGGTCACATGACCATCTGGGCCAGTAGTTAGCATGTAGCATGCATGAAATGATGTGCCCCAATAAACTTTTCAAGGTCTGTACAATATCCCTGCTATGTTCATATCGGAAATGGGAAGGACTTTGGTGAATAGGACAGTCAGGAAGGGGGAAGAGCAAGCAGGACAGGTAGAAGGAAAAGAGGTACGGAAGAGCAGTGTGGGGAGGTTAAGGAAAGATATATACATATATATATATATATATATATATATATATATATATATATATATATATACAGCACACACAAATACGGTGCATGCACCAGATTCGAAGTGCACAGACCCAAACGAACACACAACATCAAAGACTCCAGCGCTTCAAAAATATTCCTTGATGGAAGCATTTATTTATAATCCATCAGTTGACCATTAGTTTGCCATAAAAATCCAATGCCAAAATTCCATATCCCATAAGAAAACAGTAGAGACCAATACATCAGCCCTAGTAGGCCAAATCCACCAGCAACCACTGGCCAACAACAGGAAAACAGACCGTTTTTTCCCCTTGGCACGCACTGAGTCAGTTGCAGGCAAACTGGCATAGCAGACAGGTTGGGGAAGGTGCTGACACAAATGAGGCTATAAAGGAAAGGCACACACAGACGGGGGGAGACACATGGTGATGGAGCAGGCTGAATAACAAACTGTGGAGGGGACTGACACACAGGGAAAGGGAACCTGATGTGGGACAGTGTGGTAAGGGCACAAGCCAGATGACTGACACCTTATATACAAACACCCTGCAACTTACTCTTTACCCTTTCCCCATCCCAGCCTTTAATAATGACAACATTATTAGTGCTCTACTGAAGATAAACCCCACAAACCTTCTCCATAGTGGGAATTTACATCCCTCCTGCAAATAACATTAGCACCACTGAAGAATTTCTATCATGGGGCACCTCTAATATCCCACAAGAAAAGATTGGTTTAGGAGAGTTCAGTATCAACTGTCTGTCAATTGTGATTATCCTCAAAATGCCATCAATCTCTAAGGCCTCACCCAACTAATTACCTCTTCCACCTGCTACATAAACACCACCAACAAAGGTTCAGTACTTGATTGGATACTAACCTCCTCCCCTGACAATACTTTACTATGTCTCTCTCTCTCTCTCTCTCTCTCTCTCTCTAATGCTCTAAGTGACCACCTTCCTATTTTTATCATATGAGCTCAAAACCTCACTCCCAAGCTACACCACCTTAATGAATCATGCAATCTGTCATACTTCCAAAAAGAAACATTACTCCAGAGCCTAAAGGATCTCCCTTAGATGATGCTGTTACTGAATTCTCCACAACCTTCTTTAACATTCTAAACAGTTTAGCTCCCCTCAAAACAAAACATATAAAAGCCATATCGGCCCCTTGGATGATCAGAGCCACAAAACATCTAACACAACTCAGAGACAAGGCCTGGAATTCCTGAATCAACTAAGAAATTACACTAAATACCAAATTAAAATAGATAAAAAACTACTTCTCTAATCTACAGTCCAAAAATCTTCAAAACCCAAGACATTCTGGTCAACTATAAACAAACTTCTCAGATCAGGCTATACCACACAACCTGAACTCCCAGTGTCCAACAACACAGAAAATACTGCCATACTCTAATACACAATTCATAAACTCAATCACATTTGTAATCATAAAACACACCCCTCCCACCAGCCCATCCACCTCCAGCAACATCTGTGACACTGCCTCATTCTCATTGCAACCTGTTCATTTATCAACCATTAGAAAACTTCTGTTAAAACTAGAACCCACTACCCTAGTACCTGACAAACTCCTCACTGAATATCTACAAATGTCTGCCAAGGCTATGGGCTATCCTTTTTCCATACTCATAAACCGCTCTGTCACTGAAGCATACGTCCCAACACTATGGAAAGCAAGTTATATCCTACCATTACATAAAGGAGGAAATAACACTGAACTTATAGCTACTGCCCCACTATTATCTTGTCACTACTACAGCCTTCCTACATTTCAGTAAAACTGTAAATAGTCATAGCAATAAAGGAAGGCTAGTATATACCCTCTTTCTAGAGCTTTTCAAAGCCTTCAATACAATCTCACACCCAATCCAGCTATAAAAACTCTAACACATGGTTCAACAGCATTTGTGATAACAAATCACAAGCCGTAGCATGGCACAAAGACTTCTACTCTATCCTCTCAGTCCCCACAGGCATTCCCCAAAAGGTCTATCCTTGGTCTCATCAGCCACAATAATTCAGTACACCAACTCCACTCTCAAATGTACAGTCCCAAACCTTTAACAATTTGCAACAAACAAATCACTCAAGAATCCTTTTCCTCCACTGAAGCCTGGCTAACCGAGTCACAACTTTTTCTTAACCTCCACCAAAGCATCCTTACTCTATTCACCCCAAAGATACTTCTCAGCCCAGAAACCCTCCTTTGGCATTCTTTCAGCAAATAGCACTAAAACTGAAATCATCCCGCATGCTAAGCTGCTTAGCATCTACACTGGCAATAGCTTAACAATTGACTACTGTATCTAACATGAAGTAAAGAAAACTCACCAGAAAGTGGATCCCTATATACAGTCAAAAATTCTGCACTGTCCAAACCAGAAAACACTTAGTCTGTACTTTACTATTCTCAACACTTCTCTAGGCAGCCCCACCAACCTACATGTCTGTCAGGTCTCAAAGCTCAAACAATATTATCACAAAGTAAATCACAAAAAAAAAATCCCACCACTGCCTATCACTCAAAGAGCTAAACTGACACAAACTGCTCCATTTACTCTCTTGTTCCCAACTTGTGACTACTCACAATCTCATCTATAAATCTACAAACGATCCATTTCTGTCAACTCTAATCCAACTATACAAACCAAATCGACCCCTTCATTCAACTCAAATGCTTCTCTTCTACATCACTAAATCCAACAATACAGCTAGTGACCATCTATTCTCAAGCAATGTCACCAAAGACTGCAACACCATACTTATCTCTTTAAAAATAGAACAACATCTCAGACATTTTAAATAGAAGCTAGTCATATCTGCAAAATCTCTGGCTCTGCCCCTGCACTAACCCTGGATAAGTACACCTAGACTAAACCATAATTCCATAGATTTCCTACCCTTCAACTACTTGCCTATTATCTTTCTCATGACCTTTCTTCTCCATATTCTGACTCACCATAACTGACTACTATCCCCCCAACTTTCCAACTCACTCATCTTTCTTAAATTCACCCGTGAATCTTCTTTTCCCTCCATCTCCTCCTCCTTCACACTTTCAGTCACTTCTAATATTTTTTCTTCAATCAGTCTTTAGTTTACCACACCAGCTGCTAACTAGCAAATAAAAAAACTAAAGCTTTTATTTATGTCTTTATCATAAAAATTCTTACTGAAGTATATAATGCTACTGGTCCAGTGAAAGTTATGGCTGTATGTATACATTATTACTGGTCCAATTAAATTTATCTGTATATTGAATTTTCCACATCATCTTCCTTTGATCAAAACAATGATTTGCATCTGTGCCTTATTGTACTATCTGCAATGACTCCATTAGTATGCAGGCTTTTAAAAATATTATTGAATGACTCTTACGATACAATTTAAAAAACTTTACAAAATGTCTTTATTCACTAGACTATGTATACACTTGTAAAATGTAGTTTTTTTCCACATTATGTATAATCTTTAATATGTATCATTTGGAAGATTTCTCTTTGGGCTTCAGCTGAAAAGGAGCCAGTCGGACGTTGCTGGTCAACAAATGCAAGCAATAAATAAATGTCAGTCACCTATGTGACTTGTACAAGCCATTGCTGGCCTAGTGATCAGGGTGATGCAGCTGTTCATCTCTACAAGTTCCATGAAGATGCTTTGTAGAGTACCATTCTGGGTATCTGGCTGATGGTCTGCCACCAGGGACACAAGTCCTTTCACCTTCCACCATGTGATATAGCAGGGCTCAACCTGCTGAGAAAACTATACCACCCCACTAGAGAAACAGCACCAGAGGGTACCAATTAATCTACCAGTTGCTGTAGAGCTGCTGAAGTGGAGACCGCTAGGAACCATACCTCTCAACTTTCCAGATGAGCTGAGGAATAAAATCACTAAATAATGGCACATATTTGAGTTTCAGACTTCATATCCTTTAGAAAAATGCATTTTAACACACACCCTGCTATTCTAGCTACTTTTTGCTTTTGTAAAAGCAATATTTAAAATCTGTCTCTATTTCTGTGCCTTTGTCCCTATTATGTCAGGCTTTGTCCAGATTTCCTGGGCTAAGAGGTTGGGAGGTATGCTAGGGACCTGTCTGCTGATGACAAGGTAGGTAAATGGAGCAGTGGCCTCTGCCCCAGCACATCCAGTTCCTCTGCCAACATATCATAAAATATGGATGTAAATGGAGAGAAATGAAACAATAACAGGCAAATAATGAAAATGAAAAAAATTACAGCCTTGAAGAAAAAAACAACTATGCTGTCCAGCTAATGCAGATGCTGCTTCCGGCATCTTAAATTAATGCCCCCATCACTTCACTGGAGAATTGTTTTACCATGTTGCTTATCACCATTTACATTTGTAGTTGTTCTCATCAGCAAAATATTGTTCATTTCGATATCATATGATGTCTCTGCACTGGCCCTACCATATGCGTCATTGTATACTGTATATATCAAGCTACACACTGCACTAATTGTTTCTAAATCCCAGACAATGTTTTTAAACTTTTTAATAATTATTCTATTTATGTAATATGTATTTAATCTGGTGTTATACTGTGTAATCAATATGACACTATTATTGTTACTGATTTTTACTGCTGCTAGACTTTAGCTTTTCCATGACTGTTTACATTCTTCAGTTTCACATCTAGTAAGCATTTTAGTTACAGATTACTTTTACTTTAATTTTTTTATTTGGTGTGATATGAATTACTAAAAATTTTTTTTATTTTTTTTTATTTTACATTTGTTGACCGGGCTAGTCTAGCTGGATATATTTCCATTTTCAGTAGAGGCCCGGGGAGAAAAGCTCCACACAAAATACAACAATATGACTTGTAAGTAAAAAGCTAATTATTAACAAAATCTAACAAAAAAAAAATTTATATAAGTAAAATATTTTACTGAATCCATGTTGTTATAAAGTCTCATTTTAATGTGCCAACAGACTAAAACATGTATCTGTATTTATTCTGGATATGTAAATCCACATCTGCTTTGTAAAAAAAAAAAAAAGTTAAAAAAGGAATTTCTAACCTTCTCATACTGCTACTATAAACTCTGCAGCTGTGCCTATGATGTGATCCAATAACTTTCAATGGATATATATAGCCATGTGTGTAACGGGCTTGTCAATGTATATTTCTACTTCAGAGATTTTCTCCCTGTGCCTCCTCTGAAAATGGGCTTCCACACAGATGGATTATCATGATAAACAAATGTAAAATAAATAAATAAATAAATAAAAATAGATGTGTTTTTTTATTTTACCCATTTATTTGTTGCACGTTTGCAGTTTGGTTAACTACTTCAGTTTTTTATTTATCTGTTTATTTATTTTATTTTATTTTATTTTAAATGAAGCATGAGGTAAACAATGAAAACTACCCTCTTATCACTAACAACTTTTCTGATAATGAGAACAAAATTGTGACTGGTCACTTAGGAAGATTTCATTAAAATGGAAATACATCATAGTGATTGTCACAAAATGAGCTATTGTCAGCCTAGCTTTCTGGAATTTTGTAAATAAGTATATGTCATTTGTGAATATTGTGAATATTGTTAATATGTTTTATATAGAAATGTAACAAAAGATGATACAGCCATCTTGAATTTTATAAGTGGTTGTGTGTCATTTGTGAATATCAACATGATTCATATGTTTGTCTTACAAATATATTAGAACTGTATGTTATGTGTATATTAAACTGCTAGTACAGAAGTGTGTGTTGAACAGGGTTTGCACGGTACTGAGCTTAAAAGATGTATCCACAGTGTACCCTACTGGAAGAGAACAAAACTGTATATACTCTATTGTAGCCGTGTAAATGTATATATTTTTAACAATAGAAACTGGAACATAGCCGTTTAACTTGCAAACCTTCAGGAAAATAGTTGAAATTAAATTGTCTCATAAATATGTTATAAAAGAGATGGTTTCAATGCAGCAAGGAGACAGGACGTCTAAAACTAGGGAGCGTTCAGGAGTGTTTTTTAAGTGTTTTATTGTTTTATGTCTTCCAGCAGCTGCGAACATCTGAGAGATATGTATTTTTCGCAGGGAGATGCTAATTGGTGGCAGGTTCTAGCAATGGGAGTTTTCACCTGAGAAAGTCAGATGACAAAAGTGATGTCATCCTGCATGTATCCCAGCTGCAATATTTGAGATATTAATTTAAGAACTCTCTTGAGAGAGAGAGACTGCACATTTTGTATTTTGTCTTTGACCTGGCAGCATCAGCTGGGGAAACCCACTCATCACATCTGTCGGCCTGGCTCTATAAATAATTTAACTAGGGTGCAGTAATTTTTTTTAGATTCAGTAAGGAATATAGTATAGATTAGTTTAGATGTTTTCTGTATTTATGTGAGACTGTCCTGCAATGTTGTTTTAAATATCCCTGTGATTTTTAACCCTGAAATTACTGTGATGATTTACTGAGTATTTTCTTGTTCTTTTATTATTTATTATTAAATATATTTAAACCTATCTTTGGGCTATTTGTGAGAGATATTTAAGCTCTTATAATACTTGCATATCTCTTTGGTGACACTGTGCAGGCCATGCCTAATAGCCTTGCTCTTGATCAAACTACCATTTGGATTAATAGTAACATTATACAGTAGGATTGGCCACCCTTTGCTAAGAGCCTTAAAGTAGCTGGTAAGTAGTGGCTGGTGGCAGTGAAAACTACCTTATAGTATGGGCAGAAGAGACCATAGCTAGTAAAATTGTGCCAGCTGAGTGTGGGTGTATATAAATCAAACCTCAAGGTGTGTGTGTGTGTGTGTGTGTGTGTGTGTGTGTGTGTGTGTGTGTGTGTGTGTGTGTGTGTGTGTGTCTGTGTGTGTGTGTGTGTGTATGTGTGTGTGTGTGTGCATGTGTGTGTCAGCTATTTGGGCAGGGACACGAAGCAGTGGTTGGACAGAGAGGGTGCTGAAGGTCTTGATTTGGTGACTCAGCTGAGATCTCAACACTATAGCTGTGCCAGTGAGCAATCTTATTGGGGATCTGGAGAAAGAGGGAGAAACCAGCCCCAGACTGACTGTGGTCCCTGTGTGCTCCTAAGGGAAATTGCACTTTACTGTGTGTGTACTCATCCCCCCAGTGTGTACATCCCCCAGTGTTCCACTGGAGAGGATTGAAGCTCCTTGATTACTGAGACAGTGCTGTGGGGCACATATTAATTGGTGGACAGTGGTGGGATATCCTCATATTAGGATTCAGTGATGTGGATATTAAATTCCTGTAGCCTATAAACAGTGGTCACTGAAGAAGGTGTTTGTACTCTCAATCAGCCACACAGTGAGCATTCAGAGTTTCATATCACAATAATTTTATTTATTTTTTGTTAACTTAGCTAGTCAGGGAGAGCAGGCAAGGATGTCAGCAGAGGAGTATAGCAGGCTGACAAGGAACCAGTTGGCTGAAATGTGTCAGGCTAAAGGACTGGTGCATGCCCACCTCACTAAAGCAGAAATTATTGCAGCCTTGGACACAGCTGCATCACAGATCAGCAATCAGGAGGACAATAAAATTGGCCTTGGAGATGTCCAGCTCTCAAAAATGGACAGTTCAACCTTTCCATAGAAGACTTAAAAATCTGTCTGCAGTTAAAGCAACTTAAACTGGAGGCCAAAAGTTTGGAAATAGAAGCACCAGATGGACTGAGATGTCTGGAGGCTGAAGAAAATGAAACTGTGCCATCGGGAAGCTGAAGAGAATGAAAGGCAGAGGCAACATGAAAAGGAGATGCTGACTCTTCACCAGGGTCATGGAGGTAATGGGGAAGGGAGTAACTGATCCCCAGACACAACAAAGGTCAGTAACTTTCCTCTACAATTTACAGAGTGTATACTTTTGATAGTTTCATTCACATGTTTCAAAGGGTATGTGAACAGTATAATGTTGACTAAGGGCTCTGGGTATGGTTCCTAACCCACTTACTCCATGGTAAAGCTGTAACTGCTACTTTTAAATTGTCTTATGCTGATTGTGTAAATTAAAATACTGTTAAATATTGTCTGTTAGAGTGCTTTAAGTTAACACCTGAAGCTTATAGGAAAAAGTTTATTGGGCAGAGATGCAAGGTAGATGAAAGTGTATATGAATATATTGCTGAGTTAAGCACCCTGGAGAATATCAGTGTCCAAACTAACACTGTCATACTGGGTGACTTCAACTACCCCTCCATTAACTGGGAAAACTACTCATGTACAAATTCACTTGCCCGGCATTTCCTGGAATTCATTAATTCCAATGCCCTGGACCAGCTCATTCTTACGCCAAATAGAGGTAGCAACATCCTTGACCTAGTCATTACTAACATGGACGACCATTGCTCTACACAAATAGTCAACTCCTCCCTGGTTAGATGCGACCTCAATCCAATTACCTCAGAAATCCACATCCTTCCCACCACCACCCCCTCTGCAAATGTAACCATCATAAAAAAATCTTCTCCAAAGCTAACTTTGGGCTCCTAAAAACAGAGGTGGCTAACTTCACGGCACCCATGCAATTGAGGAACAGCTGCATGACTGCTGAATCATGCACTAATGCCCTGTACAAAACATACATGAATGCTTGGATCTTGCCATACCCAATAAAACCAAGAAGCTTTCCTCCAAAAAAGGAAGCCAATCTGGTGGTCCCCTGCCATAAACAAACTCTACAACAGAAGGAGGAAACTGATGAAGAATAAGGTGAAGTCCCAAGACTGGAAAAACTCCCTTTGAGATCCCTCATCAATTGCAGAAGATAGTAAAGACAACCACAAGGCCTTCTATAGTTATGTAAAGAATCTCCCCGGCAATACCCAGATTTGTTCAGAGCTATTGCACAATGGCACCTCCTATACCGACCCAACAGATATTGCCAATATACTGGCTGACAGATTCAGTGCCAACTTTACCCCTCTCTCCCCCACCAAAGGACCATTCACAATATCAGTAGATTGCCAGGTACCCAATATTACTGCTGCACAGGTTAAAACTGCACTGTCCAAGGCAAAGAATACAGCTTCTATGGGACCTGACAATATCCCTGGGTGTGTTCTGCATGAACTATAAAGTGAACTTGCACTTCACCTATGTGCCCTGTTCAATCACAGTCTCACTTCAGGCTTTGTTCCTACCAAATGGTGCACTGCTACAGTCATCCCTCTCCACAAAGGAGGAGTGACTACAGACCCTGGGAACTATCGCCCCATTAGCCTGATGAGTCTGATATACAAAGCTATGGAATGCATCATTATGGACCTAATAAACAAGGATATAGGGAATCTCCAAACTCTGGATCCCACACAGTTTGGTTTTGTGAAGGGTAGATCATGCCTGATCAACCCTGGTCAACTTCTTTGAGTCAGTCACCAGAGCTGTGGATGAAGGCAAGGTGGTTCACATAGCCTACATTGATCTGGCCAAGGCCATTGATATCATACCCCACTCAGGAATCATAGAAAAACTCATTAAGCTAGGCATCAACCCCTATATCACTAGGTGGGTTGCAAACTGGCTCACAGAAAGAACCCACAGTGTGAAAGTAGTTAACTTCAAGTCAAACTGCTGACTTGTCATGAGTGGAGTCCTCCAGGGTTCCGTCTTCTTTGGTATTTGCTTCTCTGAAGTCCAGGCCAACAGGAAGGGACTCCTGCTGTCAAAGTTCGCAGACGATTGCAAGTTGGGTGCCATAAGTGATGTTGACATCCTACAAAAAGACCTCATTGAGACAAACTACTGGTGTCAGAACCATGGCCTTAAGCTCAGTGCCAAAATAATGTGTCTTCATCCCCTTTGGGAAAAACCCAGTTCCCATGAATTACCACATTGATGGCAGTCCACTGAAAACAGAAGGTGTTATAAAAGATCTGGGAACACAGGTTGACAGCAACCTCTCTTTTGACCACCACATTGCCACTGTGGACAGAAAGTCCTTCTATGTGGCACATCTCATTACTAAGGGTTTTGCATCCAGGAAGAAAGAGGTCATTGTCTTCCTCTACTCTTCCCTCATTAGGCCAATCATCGAGTACAATGCCCCATTTGGCATGTACCTTACTAGACACCTGCAACAGCTGGAGAGGCCACAAAAGTACCTTACAAAGAGGATCCTAAGCCTTAAACACTTGTCCTATATGGACAGACTCAAAAAACTCCAACTATTCTCTGTCTCATATCGCCTACTTAGAGGCAATCTCTGCTTGACTTAGAAAGCCATGTCTAACCCAGCTCTGTTAGAAATGCCACATCTAAAGAAATCCCAATCCATCCACACTACATGCTCCAGAGACCTCAACCTCATTACCACAATCAACAGAGCAAGCTGGAGAGACAGGCTCATAACCCCGAGTCTGCCCATGTTGTACTTCCCATACATGTCAAGCGGAGCACCTCACTGGCCCTCTTCAAGATAAATCTTGATAAATGGTTGGGAAATAGAAATTCAGCCCAAGGATCATTCCAGTGACTCTACTCAACAGAGGCACTGGGAACTTAGGTCGGGTGGCACGATGCCAGGGTAATTCTATGGGCGAGGCTTGTAAAGGCTACAGGGACATTAGTCTAGTATACACTTATGAACCCATGAACTTATTTTCATTGGTGAGTGACTGGGTGTCAGGTCACCACTTTTGTAGGTCTGGCAGACCTTTTGGTGAGTGAATAAGCCCTTAGCATTTTGTCTGAGGACATGAGAATCTGGTTAGCAGATAAGCAATACAATACTGCAAATGAGTTGGGGAAGAATGGAGACCTATACCTAGCAAGCAGGGCATTACTGCACAGGATAGGGATACCCAGTGCTGCTCATGGGTCTGTGGGAAGCTATGCTGGGAAACCTAGACCACCCCAACAGAGTCCACCTGTAACAGGGGAAGCCACTAGCTGAGGTACATGTCCAGGACCAAGGGTTAAATTCTTTAAATGCAACCAGTGGAGCCATGTAGCATATAGATGCCCACAGAGGCAAGATGGGGAACAAAATGTGGGAGAGCCAGTAAGTGGGAATAACAGAATGTCAGCAGTAGTAAGTTGTCTGCAGACAACAAGGGTACCAAACTACCACATGAGGTTATATCCTATCTTAGTGGATGGAAAGAGACCACTGCTAAGAGAGACCCAGCCTCTGATCTACCCATTGTGAAGCCTGCAGTGGTTAAAGAGGAGCACTACTTGCTTGAGTAGTTTACTCCAGTCAGAGCTTTAGTAGGGACCCCATTCCAAATACCTTTGGCTAGGGTTCACCTTGACTGGGAGGGTGGAAAAGGAAGCTAGCAAATAGGTGTGTTTGAAGATATCTCTGCAGAAGTCCTGTTAGGGAATGATTTTGATAATGCAGTACATTGTGTGCATGCAGTGACATGCAGTCAGGCTTGGAGATAAGCATGTGGGTCTGGTAGCCTGGGAGGGGGGACCCAGACAGACCGCACACTTGAAGCCAGGACTGGTGAGGTGGCTACTTCAAGGATGGAGCTAGTTGACTGAAGGTGAGCCACTGCTGCTTGTGGGTACTGATATTCCCTTGGACAGAGTGACTGCAAGGGCAGAGATGAGTAGTAGTACCCAGGCTGACAGTGAGGTGCCACTGCCAGACAATACCAGATTTCCTGTAGAAGGGGAGCTGGAAAGGGTTACAAGGAGAGAGTTAAGACCGTCTCAGCTCCCAGACCCTACATTACAAGGCCTGAGGGAGGTAGCTAGTGAGGTAACTGATTGTCAAAGGAAAGGGGAATCTGTATACTGGGACAAATGGTTACTGTATAGAGAGTGGACCCCTGAGGCAGGCCTAGAAGGTGAGAGAATATAGCAGTTGGTAGTGCCCAAAGCCTACCAACAAGATATTCTTTTTGCAGGTCATATGGGCATAAAGTGTACAATGAGACATATTATGTAGAACATTTATTGGCCTCGGATTTCCAGAGATGTAGTAGGGTATGGCAGGACCTGTGAGCAGTGCCAAAAGGTAGGCAAGGCAAGACACAAGGTGAAAGCACTTTTGATGCCTTCGCCTGTGATTGAGGAGCCATTTCAGAGGGTAGCTAAGGATATTGTGGGACCACTGAGTATCCCATGTTCCACAGGGAAGAAGTATATACTAGTGGTAGTAGATTATGCTACCAGATACCCTGAGGCAGTGGCACTGTCCTCCATTGGGGCAGAAAAGATGGCAAATGCTTTGTTAGATTTTTTTCAGCAGGGTAGGATTCCCAAAAGATACACTGACTAACAGAGGTGCCAATTTCATGTCATACCTGCTGGCTTGTCTGTGGAAGTACTGTGGGGTGAAGCACCTAAAGACCACCCATTACCATCCCCAGACTAATGGCCTTGTTGAGAGGTTAAACTTTACAGTCAAGACCATGCTACGGGCATTCTACAGACAGCTCAGGAGGGAATGGGACAAATATTTGCCCCATCTGTTGTTTACTTACAGAGAGGTGCACCAGAAATCAGGTCTATATTAGAACATCGAAGTTTCACAACTTGGAATGTTCTAATATCGACTCCTATTAGCTGTTCTGCATGTTTGATATTGTCAGCGTTCGCTGAATAGGGGTCGATATTAGAACATTCAATGTTTTAAACAGTCGATGTTCTAATATAGACCCCCAGAAATCCACAGGTTTTTCACACTTTGAGTTTTTGTAAGAGCGTAGGGTGAGGGGGCCTCTAGATTTGATTAAAGATGAGTGGGGGGTGAGTGTGACTCCCACCAGGATTCTGTTGTGGCATATGTCCTAAATCTCAGGACAAGGCTCAGTGAACTCATGGGCATGGCCCAAGAGAACCTGGCAGAAGCCCAACAGCAGAAAAGGGGCTGGTATGACAGGAATGCTTGAACTAGGGAGTATGGTGTGGGGCAGCAGGTAATAGTTCTCATTCCTGTCAGATACAGTAAGCTGCAGGCAGCTTGGGAGGGACCCTTGAAAGTGGTAAGGAAGGTTAGTGAACTTAACTTCATGGTAGAACTGCTAGGCAAGAGGCAGGGGCACAAACTGTACCATGTTAACATGATGAAACCTTACCATGATAGAAGGCCCGTATGCTGAGTAGTGGCAGTAGGAGGCAGGAGGAGTCTGAGGGGTGATCTATGGCTACAGGAAGCCAGCCAGCCAAATCCAAAATTTACTATGGTGGAACCTAGGACTGCAGGCATAAGATAGGATGGTGCAGTACTGTACTGGGGTCAGCAATGCCAAGTTAGTTGGGATATCAAGACAGGGAATGGGGTAAGGTATTCCCAGATAGGCAAACCTCTCAAGCAGTGTTTCTCAAGGGTCACTTAAAAACTATCTTGAGTGCTCAGGATAGGGGGGAGAAATGTCACAAAAGGAATATTGTCACTCTAGCTATCTGGAAATTTGTACATAATGATATGTCATTTGTGAATTTTAATATGATTTATATAGAAATGTAACAAAAGAAGATACTGCCAGACCAGCTATCTAGAATTTTCTAAGTGGTTGAGTGTCATTTGTGAATATCCACATGATTCACATGCATGTCTTACAAATGTATTAGAACTGTATGTTATGTGTATATTAAACTGCTGGTACAGAAGTGTGTGTTGAACAGGTTTTGCACGGCACTGAACTTAAAAGATGTATCCACAGTGTACAGTACTGGAAGAGAACAGACATGTATATGCAGTATTGTAGCTGTGTAAATGTATATATTTTTAACAGTGGAAACTGGAACACAGAAGGTTAACTTGCAAAACTTCAGGAAACTAGTTAAATTAAATTGTTTTATAGCCACATAATAAAAGAGATGATTTCAATGCAGCAAGGAGATAGGATGTCTAAAACTAGGGAGCCTTCTGCATTGTTTTATAAGCATTTTATTGTTTTATGTCTTCCAGCAGCTGCAAAGATCTGAGAGATATATTTTTTTTTTCAAAGGGAGATACTAAATGCTGGCAGTTTCTAGTAATGAGGGTTTTTACCTGGGACAGTCAGATGACAAAAGTGATGTCATCCTGCAAGTATCCCAGCAGAAATATTTGAGATATTAATTTAAGAACTCTCTGAGAGAGAGAGAGACTGTGCATTTTGTATTTTGTCTTTGACTTGGCAGCATCAGCTGGGGAAACCCACTCATCACTTCTGTCTTGTCTGGCTCTATAAGTAAGTTGACTAGGGTGTAGTCATTTCTTTTAGATTCAGTAAGGAATATAGTAAATATTAGTTTAGATGTTTTCTGTATTTATTTGAGACTGTCCTGCAATGTTGTTTTAAATATTTCCTGTGTTTTTGAACTCTGAAGTTACTGTCATGAATTACTCAGTATTTTCTTGTTTTTTATTATTTATTATTAAATATATTTAAACCTATCTTTGTGGTTATTTTTGAGAGATATTTAAGCTCTTAGTTTACTTGCATATTTATTTGTTGATACTGTGCAGGCCCCTCCTAATAGGTTTGCTATTAATCAACTACTATTTGGATTTATAGTAACATTACATGGTAAGACTGGACACACTTTGCTAAGGACCTTAAAGTAGCTGATAAGTGATGGTTGCTGGTGGTGATGAAAACTACCGTATAGTCTGGGCAGAAGGGGCATAGCTAGTAAACCTGTGCCAGCCTTTCCCAGATGTGTGCGAGTATAAGTCAAACCTCAACGTGAATGTGTGTGTGTGTGTGTGTGTGTGTGTGTGTGTGTGTGTGTGTGTGTGTGTGTGTGTGTGTGTGTGTCAGCGTCTTGGGCAGGGACACAAAGCACTGGATGGACAGAGGTCTTGGTCTAGCCACTCAGCTGAGATCTCAATGCTAGACCTGTGCCAGTGGGGAGTCTTACTGGGGATCTGGATAAAGTGGGAGAAACCAGCCCCAGACAGATGTGGTCTCTGTGTGCTGTTAAGGCAAACTGCACTTTACTGTGTGTGTACTTGTCATCCTTCCAGTGTATACATCCCCCACTGTTGCCAGTGGTGAGGACTGAGGCTCCTTGATTACTGGCCCAGTAATGGAGCATCACAGTGATGATGCTGGAACTATTTGGTCTATTGCAAGAAAGAACTGGAAGAATTTGTTAAAATAGCTTTAACAATTTCTTTGTTAAAGAAACTATTAAAGCTATTTTAGGTAGTTATCCTCAGTGTTTCAGCAGTGTGGTGAAGAGGTTAATTTGAAGTCTTTGTCAGAATTTTGATGGGAAAGTGTTGATGAACATGGTACTTTTACAAACAATAGAGAGGAACTTTTAGATGTGGGTATGGCATCCCTCCTCTGGTCCAGCAATCAAGGAGCCTCAGTCCTCACCATTGACAACATTGTGGAAAGTTCACTGTGAGAAAAATAGACACACGCACTATTTTCTTAAGCAGCACTCTGCAGCAAGTACAATTTTCCTTAAGAGCACACAGAGAATGCACACTCCAGTCCTGGGGCTGGGCTTTCTCTCCAAACTCCAAATAAGATCCCCCACTGACAACTGTTGAGCTCAGTCCTTAGCCAGGTGTTCCAAGCCAAGTCATCCACCACCTTCTCTGTGAAATTAGTGTTCTCAGTGTCTGTTTAAAGTAGCTGTCCAACACACTCTCTCTGAGATTTGATTTTCACACATGCATACCCACCTAGGAAAGGCTGACACAGCTTACCTGCTTTGCCACCTCCCCCCAGACTATAAGATATATTTACTGCACCAGAACACCTGAAGCCAGATACTTTAAGGCTCTTACCAGGGTAGCCAATTACAGTTAGTAAAATTTATACTTATACAAATGGTAGTGTTTAACCAAGTAACAAGACTTTCAGGAACATGGAGCCACAGTGCCATTAAATAAATGCAAGTACTTTCAAAGGTTAAATATTTTCTAAAAGACCATCCATAGTCAAAGGTTTAGATATATTTAAGAATAAATAATAAAAAAATGAAAATACTGAATATCTATTTACAAAGAGTTTCCATAACAGGAAATACAAAAATACAACACAGAAGGAAAAAGGTTAGATATAGAAAAAACATAATTTATCTAATCTCACTATATTTTTCTAACTGACTGAAGAATTACTGTTCCTCTAGTTACTTACCAAAGCAAGTCAAGATGAAAGTGGATGAGTACCTTGTCATGTCCAAAAACAGAGTGCAAGCCTTACATCTCTCACTAGTATTCAAATACAATTTTGGTGCTGGCTACAGAATGACATCACATCTAGTCACCTGACTCTGTGGTTCACACACTACCCTCTCACTAGAAACTGAGACAGTATCTAGCACTGATGTGTCACAATACACACATAGAACTTTAGCTAAGGTTTATTACATCATCTGGAAACTGTAAAACAATTCCAACACCTCTAGCCTTACTACAGAAACTAATAAGCCACTCTCTGGCACTCCAGGGTAGAAATTAAATCACCACTAAGGACAATAGAGCAGGATCCCAGCCCAGGCATTTCACAGACATTGCAGCTCTGGCTGCATTCAGACTTGTGAGATAAAATCTTTATGGCCTAAACCAAGTAATTTAATTTTAGGCTATTTTTCTTAATGCTAGCTAGCTGGGTTGAGCTTAACCCCTTCCCTTCCAGTATCCTGTATTAACATATAGGCATGTCATCAGTTACATCAATACAGCCTGACATTCATGTCTATTTCTCTTCTGTTCAGCAGGACCTGCTATTGATACATTTTTAACTCAAGCAACTTTAAAAGTACATTTTAACACAAGTATCTGTACAAATCACTTTAATATTCAAATGACATATAATTCTTTACAAAACTCCAGCTAGCTATGCTGGCATATGTTATACATGCACTGCCCTACTCTCCCAGGCACAGCTGGCACTACCTCACATCATCACATCTCTCCCCCCTTTGAAGACTCAAGCTAGTTTATCACGTGACCCTGGAGAAACTTTTCTTGAGAGGAATGAGCCTGTATGGGAACACATTAACCCACACCCTCTCTTGACTGCCAGTCTGCATTGGCATGGCTTACCCCACTACAGTGCTGCACTGTCATGTCATATGCCTGCAACCCTAGGCTCCACCTTTCCAATCCCAAGCCAATACAAGTTCTGCATAATACATCTCTTGGTGTGCTTTATGCCTATTTGGCCTGCAAAAGGAATGCCATGGGCTATGGCTAGAAGTGCCAGATGGTAGGTTCTAGGCACTGTCAATTGCTGTATTACCTAACCCTCTAGCCCTCTGCCAGGGGTCCACTCTATATACAGTAACCCTTTGCTCCAGTATACAGGCTTCCCTTTTGCTTGAGAATCAAGTGGCTCCTTAGCTACCTCCTTCAAGCCTCATAATGTAGGGTCTGAGAGCTGACCCTGTCTCAAATCTACCTTTGTGACCCTTCCCAGCTCCCCTTCCACAGAAAGTCTAGTAAATTCTGACAGTGGTGCCTCACTGTTAGCCTGCATGCTACCACTCTCCTCTGCACTTGCTGTCACCCTGTAAAAGGGAAGATCAGTACCTATCATGAGCTGTAGCTCACGTTCAGGCTCAGTGCTACAGCTCAGCACCCTCCCTGAAATAGCCACATCACCAGTCCTGGCTTCAGGTGTGGGGTCTGTCTGGATCTTCCCCCAGGCTACCAAGCCCACATACCTGTCTGCAAGTATGAATGCATGTAACTGTATTCCTACAAGGTACTGCATTATCAAAATAATTCCCTCTCAAGGCATGTGCAGGGATATCCTCAAACGCACCTACTTGTTTGCTCCCTTTTCCACCCTCCCAGTCAAGATGAACCCTGGCCAAAGGTATTTGGAATGGGGTCCCCCTAAAGCTCTGACTGTAGTGGACTGCCCAAGTAAGTACTGCTCATCTTTAACCACTGCAGTCTTCACAATAGCTATGTCTGAGGTTATGTATCACTTGGCAGTGGCCTGTTTTCCATACCCTAAGATAGGATACAAAGTCCAGTAATAGTTTGGCACCCCTGTTGACTCCAGACATCTTACCACTGGCATGCCATTATTCCCACTTGTTGACTCACTCACCTTTTGTTCCCCACCTTGCTTCAGTGGACATTTGTTTGCTACATGGCCCTTCTGGTTAGATTTAAAACATCTAAACCCTGATCCTGGCTGTGTACCTGAACTAGTGGCTTCCCTTTTTACTTGTGGACTCTGTGGGGTAGTTTATGCTGCCCATCATGGGCTCCCTTATATCAATGTGCAGTGTTCTTGTGCAGTGGTGCCCTACTTGCCAAGTAGAGATCCTCTTTTCTCCCCAGCTCATCTGCAGATTTACACTCCTGGTCTACCAACCACATTCTAATGCCCTCAGACAAAGTGCTAAGGGCTTGTTCCCTCACCAAAAGGTCTGCCAGCCTTTCAAAAGTAGTGACCTGGCACCCATCACCCACCTATGAAAATAAGTGCTTAGCTCAGCAACATAATCACATACACTTTCATCTGCCCTACATCTATACTCATGAGACTGTTTTTTGTAAGCATTGTTTAACCTTGTCATAATTTAAAAATCAGTATCAAACAATTTAGAAAAAACAGTTACAGTTTGCTATGGAGTAAGGGGGTTAGGAACCATACACAGAGCTTTAATAACATTATTTATCATCAGTTACAGGGTACGGCCATGGGGGCTTCTTTTGCCCCCATGTATGCCTATCTATATATATATATATATATATATATATATATATATATATATATGTATAGCTAAGTTTGAATTGGATTATATTTATAAAAATAAATTTGTTCAAGAACATGTTTTATTTTATTATTGATACATAGATGATTTAATAGTTATTTGTGAAAATGGTATAGATAAAGTTCAGAATTTTGTTTCAGATATAAATAACAACAAGTATGAATTGCAACTTGATGGTTTACAATATGATAGGGATATTGAGTTTTGATGATGGATTTATACATACTTCCATATCCGTAAATTTACAGATAGGTGTCAGTATTTATATGGCACTAGTTTCCATCCCCCACATACTATTAATTCCCTACCCTATGGGGAATTATTGTGGGTGGCTAGAATTTGTAATAATTAACTAAATTTGGATAGGGAAGTTTACCAAACATTGTTAATGTTCTTGTGTATTTTGAAGGCAGCAGTGAGTAAAATGGAGGGAATGAACTGTATACAAAATTATGCGTGTAAAAATCCAAATTATACATATAAGATGGAGACAGCTGATAAAATGTTTTTTGTTGTAACATATAATATTTTGAGTGAAAACATTGGTAATTTGGTCCATTATTACTGGACTTTTCTAAAAAGGGACGTTAAGTTAAATAGAATAATTTGTAATAACCCGTCTATTTCATATAGAAGGGGACAAAATTTAAAAGATTGATTGGTAAGGGCTTATTTTGTTTTACCAGATGAACAGGTGGATTTACCCTTTAGTAGTGGTGGTACTATGCCCTATAATAATTATAATGTGTGTAGGTGCATAGTTTCTAGTTTTGGTAAAATCAATGGAAACATTTTTGAACCTGTTAATATGTTTTCCTGTGGTGGTATTATTTATTGTCTTATGTGTCCCTGCAATCTGTTTTATATTAGACAGAGCAAAAGAAAGTTTAAAATCAGATTGCAGGAACATGTGAGAGATACTAAAAAACAAAGAGGAGAAAGTTCTATTGCAGTTCATTTTATGGAACAGCACAACAGTGATTATATACTGTTACAACCCAGAGTTTTGGAAAAACTGTTTGTTAGATTGGGTGATACTGTATTGTTGAAAAATATATTGCTGTATAAGGAAGCTGTTTTTATTTTAAAGTACAACACAGTTTTACCAAGGAGATTGAACCATGAATTGAATTGGAAATATCTTTTTTAAGTGATTGTTTCATTGCTTTATTGGTCATTATGAGGGTATATATAAAGAGGAAGCTTTTGTAAAGAATTATTACTTCTTGAAGGCTTGTTTTTGGCCGAGGTGCTAAAGTACAAAAAATTGTTCATTGGACCTGTATCCTGTTGTTTTTTCCTTCATTGTTCGAGTTTTAGTGGCTTGAACCATACCCAGAGCCCCTGGCCAACATCATACTATTTACATCCTCTTTCAAGTATATGAATAAAACTATAAAAATTATCACTTTCTGTATACTGTGGAAGAAATATAACAACAGTTCTTGCTTCTGTGGTTTGGTTATTTCCCTCCATTACCTCAATTTTTCAGTTGAACAACCAGCATGTCCCTCTCATGTTGACACTGCTTCTCATTTTCATTGGTCTCCAAATGCTGGAGTCTCTCTGCCAATTTTAATTCTGTATGTTTTGTCTCCAGTTCAAGTCTCTTTAATTCCAGATTGTTTTTTTAAGTCCTCTGAGGAAAAGGTGAAATGTCCTGTTTTTGAAGGCTGCACATCCCCATCACCAGACTGGTTGTTCTATGCTGCAGCTGTGACTAAGGCTGAAATCATCTCTTCTTTAGTTAGGTTGGCACGTACCAGACCTTTGGATTTGCACATCTTAGTCAACTGTTTCACTGTCAGCTTGCCATAATCCTCTGCTGACATCTTTGCTTGCTTTCTCTGACTAAACTAAACTAAAAAAATAAATAAACTGTTGTGAAAAATGAAACTTTGTATGTTTACCTTGTGGTACTGAGAGTACACACACCATTAGTGACAACTACTTACAGGCTACAGAAGTTCAATTAATATCCACACCACTGCTCACCCATATGTGACCTCCCGGGAATGGGCCATTGATTAAAGAACCTCAATTCCCTCCACTGACATCAGTGCAGAATGCTCACTGTGCAAAAAATAGACCTCTCTAAGCCCCAAATAAGGCTCCCCACTGACCACTGTAGAGGCCTTAGCCAGGTGTTTCAAGCCAAGTCCTCCACCACCCTTTCTGTGAAATCAGTGATCTAAGTATCAATGTTCAAAGTAGCTGTTACACACACTGTCTTTGAGATTTGATTTTCAAACACACACACACACACACACACACACACACACACACACACACACACACACACACACACACCTGGGAAAGGCTGGCACAGCATACCCACTCTGCCACTTCCACCCAGACTATAAGGTAGATTTACTACACTAGAACAGTCAAAACCAACTACTTTAAGGCTCTTACCAGGGTACCCAATTGCACTTAATAAAAGTAATACTTACACAAATGATAGTTTTTAACCAAATAGCAAGAATTTCAGGAACATAAAGTTACAGTGCCACTAAATAAATGCAAATACTCTCAAATGTTTAATATTTTCAAAATGACCGGCCACAATGAAAGGTTTAGATATATTTAAGAATAAATAATAAAAAAATGAAAATACTGAATATCTATTTAAAATAAACACAAGAGTTTCAATCACAGGAAATATAAAAAACACAGATGGAAATTCTCAGACAGATACAGAAAAAGCATTTAGCTATTCTCACTATATTTTTCTAACTGACTGAAGAATTACTGTTCCCCTAGTTACTTACTAAAGCAAGTCTAGGTGAAAGTGGATGACTTTCTTGCCAGGACCAAAAACAGTGTTGTTGTTGTTGTTTGTCTTTCGGCTTTTTCCTGGTAAGGGGTCGCCACAGCTGAACTCTGGTCTGCTAATGATTGGCAGTAGATTTTTACGAAATGCCGAGGTGCCAGCTAAACACCCAACCTTCAATGAAGGCACGCCCATTTACGCATGCATGTCTTTCGAACGCTACCCAATGGCGGGGAGGACATGCAGACTCCACAGAGAAGGCACTCCCAAGCCATGCTGAAAATCGAATGGGGGAACCTCTTGCTGTACCACCGCAGCATTGTGCATGTCTCAAATTTCTCACTAGTATTCAAATACAATTTCATTACTGGCTACAGAATGACATTACATCTGGTCACCTGAGTCTGTGGTTCCCACAATACCCTCTCACTGAAACTGAGCCATGATCTGGCACTGATGTGTCACAATATAAACATAGAACTTTAGCTAAGGTTTATTACAGCATCTAGAAACTGTAAAACAATTCCAGCACTTCCACCCTTCCTGCAGACACTAACAAGCAATTCTCTGGCACCCCATGGTAGCAATTTGTTCACCACTAAGGCTAATAGATCAGGATCCCGGCCCAGGCTTTTCACAGACATTGCATTTCTGGCTACATTCACACCTGTGAGATTTATTTTATTTATTTATTTATTTATTTACTTATTCAACATTTCTTTATCAGGAAAGTCTAACTGGGACAAAGCCCATTTTCAGTGGAGGTCCAAGGAGAAATGCTTCAGATGCATGTCTTTGGAATGTGGGAGGAAACTGGAGCACCCAGAGCAAACCCATTCAAGATAAAAATCTTTATGGCCTAAACCAAGTGATTTAATTTTAGACTATTTTTCTTAAGATTACCTGGGCTGAGCTTAACCCCTTCCCTGCCACATATATACATTTCATCAGTTACAACAATACAGTCTCACAGACATGTATATTTTTGTTTCTTTCCAGCATGACCTACTGTTGATACATGTTTAATACAAGCAACTTTACAAATACATTTTTAACACAAGCATCTGTATAAATCAGTTTGATATTCAAAACTCCATCTAGCTATGCTGGCCTATGTTACACATGCACTGTTCTACTCTCCCTGGCATAGTTGGCACTACCTCACATCATCACGGTGTGTTCTGTATAACATGTATATTTGCAGTAGCTAGTCCATGTTATTTGGACAGTAGAAATGGAAGCCCTATGAGAATGAAGGCCATTATACCTGTAACTCTAATTGTGTAGTATACATATCACATGAATATGTGATTCATTTTAAATATTTTATGGGGGTTTAAACCCTTGAAGAGAATTAACAAAGAAATTCTGATTTTGTATACATATATATATATATATATATATATATATCAAACAAAAAGAGCATAATGCTTTGTTGCTTTGTACAGACATTTTACTGACTCAAAAATGTCAATTTTTATCTTGAAGAAATTAGATTGACAGAGGACGGGACACTAAATTACTTATAGACAGATAAAAGTTGTTTTGTTAATTTTATGAAACCAGAATTAGGGAACAGGAAAAGAAAATTAAATACTTTGAACTGGCAAACATGCCTTTTTATGAATGATTTTTGATCATCATTGTATCATTCATGTTTTACTATTTAAGTATTTAAACTGAATTTTTTATTTTAAGTTATCTTACTGACATGCTTTTGTTTAATGAGCTCAAAATTAATTTGAATTTTGTCAGAAGAATGGTTATGCATTTCCTCCTTTAAACTATCCCCCTTCTTTGTAATCTCATAGCTCTTCAGTAAGCGTGTCCTTCTCACCTGGCATACTTTTAATTAAATATTTCCTTAGTTTTTCACTAAGTTACCTTCCTTCTCACTTCTGAATGTGCCTCCTTATTCACATATCTCTGTTTCTACAAGGTGCTGTCACTTCGCTGCTGTGGATGCTTTTCATTTTACTTAAAGGTTTCTGTTATGTCCTTTCTACAGTTCTTCTTCAACAGCATACATATTAAAATTATAAACTTTATCCTTCAATGGTTTTGAATGGGAAAATATGCCAGACTGCCATGGAAAAAGTACTCTTATGTTAATCAAATAAATTATATTTCAACAGAATTATTATCAACATACATATATTCAATGGATATATTATCATGATGGACTGGTAAGTTTGGTAAAGTCTCATCTAACAATAATAATACAAAATGACAGTGCTGGTTCATTGTGATGCATAGCTATTATTATTACACACAATTTTAGCCTTTCTCACTGCTGAAATAGGACATTTCTGCATTTATTTAACTTCAGGAAAGATTTAACTTTATCTATATTTGTGAAGGAATACTTTCTAATACTTACCCACAGCTGACTGCCACTTGATAATTCCAAAATAACACAGGTGTCACAACAGTTGTGATAAGGCAATTTATTATGATATTGTAGACATTAGAGTCATGACCAGCAGAGGGTACAGTTTCCTCCCACATGATACCTAATATTAAAATATTAGACACCAGAGATGAAGGGGGAGTCCTATGACCCATTTTTTCCAGCTTGGGGTGTTTAGTCAGTTAATTCATTCACCTTTTGGTAAGACTTATGTGGTATGCAGTAGGCCAGCTTCAGGTCCAGTGAAGAGGGGCCCTCCTCCACTCACTGCTCCTTGTCCCTGTAGCAGCTTGCTTGAGCTCAGTTCAGCGCTGCCTGCTTTAGGCAGCTTGTCATCAAAGACTTCCTCCCCACAGCCTGTGCATTTGCATGAATCAGATTGTAATGGCATGAAGAAAAAGTACAACAAATGCACTTTAGACAACATGTTTTTCCTACAAATCAGTTAATTAATATAGTTTACCTCAATATATTTTACAGGACTATGGTGTGAGGTACCACATGCAGAGGGTACAGTGTGGCTTGTCATTGTAAATGTACTTTTCAGTGATTTTAGTAGCTTTATGTTTTACTTATTTTGAATACAAGCACTTAATCCTCAGCTTAGTTCTGTCAGTCACTAATACTGCAGCACAGTCCCACTGACAGGGGAAGTTTAGCAGTGCAATTTCTGGACACTGAATAGGATAAAGCAGAAATCACAAAATGAATGAACAATGCTTATTTTATCCAACCATGGTGAATTCATAGCATGAGACAGGTTCATGCTTCCTCGCTGTATTTTGCACTTAGTATAGATAATGTTGAAATATTTCTGTTTTAAAATAAAAGGCTATGTTTCTTAAAAAGAGAATTAAATTATAGCAGTATTTATGCACTCAGTATCTCTAACAGTCTGAACTCCTCCATCTCACAGGTAGTTTTAAACATACTTTTAAATTTGTTGTAAGTAAATATATTTACACCCATCAGTCCCATAGTATGAATGCACAAAGTGCTGACTGTGTCCCAGCAAATCTGAGGTGGATGGAAGGTTGCATAGTGCTGGAGCAGTCATGAAGGAGCTGGAAGTGCGACACCTAATGTCATTCTTCTACTTCCAGAAGGGAGTTGAAAGTAGGGGTTCGTCGATTGTTAGGGATGTATTGCCTTTGCTTTGCCTGTCACTACAAAGAACAGCAAGTGGGGATATCATGCACGAATAGATACATTATTTATAAACCATTTTTAGATGTTCAGCTACACTGCTGGGAATAGGGACTCTGCTACAACAATTCATTTAATCCACCATGGATGGCAGCCCTTCCTGGACATTTGAATATCTTCATCATGTTAAAGAAATGGGCCAAAAGACAGCTAGCTTGAGCAGATTTAATCAGCCAGTAATATGGCTGTGGGAAGGTCTGATGGTCAAAATGTTTTCTGAAACAAGAAATAAATAAGTAAACATGTTTTATGATTCCCTATAACAGTTTGATTGCCTAAAGAATAATTTACTTTTAAGTGTTTGTTAATATCATTCCATGAAATAAATGTATAATACCATTTGATAAAATTTTATGTAGTATTTGACTTATAGCTAGGTGAGATAGGAATTAACTATATCAGTTTAATTATTCCCATAAATGAAGGATGTGCTGCATTTTAAATGCATTATTTATTAGATCTACTCCAGAATAAATATGAATAGTAGATAAATGAAATCCACCCTTTTTAAAATCTCCCAAAAGATTATACTGTGATGTCTTATGAGGTTTATATTTCCATATAAATTACATTATTTTTGAATATTATTTAATCACTCGTTATATGTAAACACTGGTAAATGCATTTGTACCCATTTATTTTTCATTCTATGGATGCATCATGATGAATGCAGTTCTACTACTCAGGTGAGAAATTCTAAGATGGCTTCATGTGTCTATATTATGGCATTACGTACGCTAACATATTTAGTTCTTGCTTTACTCTATATAAAGGAAGCTTTACTATCTCATATGTCAACTGTTAATACCTTTTAGACAGTTAAAACCTCTGTGTTTTTTTAATGTTAGCTGTAAACCTAGATACACCTATAAAATTACTTAATAAATGTTCATAATGACTATAGAATTATTTAGGCAGATAGCAAAAATAAGGTAGGCATCCTTTATTTTTTCTGTGAACCTATTTACATCTTTTCCACTGTTTCTATAGTTAACATAAGCAGCAGAGAAGAAATGTGTATGTCTGTGGCTTATATCTTGTTCTAGAAATGGTGGTGATACTATATTAGTTGTACATAAAGAGGTGGACTGATTAATCTGCATGGCTACAACACCTTTATCATGATTATAAAGGAATCAATGCTGTTGCTGTTCCATTATTTGCTATAAAAAAAGACCAGCACACATTATTAAAAACCTTTTCAATGTTAGTTGTAACAACCAAGTAAGGTCAATTAGAAATTCACATCCCGGGAATAATCAGATAATTTTGTTTTTTTTTTTAGTCACACATTAAGCAGTATCAACTCAAAACTAAAAACTGAAGACTCAAACAAACTGCATCAGCAGTGATGAAGAGCCGCAGACAAAAGATTGATTTTTTAAGTGCTTGTATTCATCAATTTCATTAGAACTTCATTGAAAAAAGCTAAACTGAATCAATACCATTTAAACAACCCTCCAAAAAGGTCAAATGATCCAATCAGAGTAACAGAAACTTGCAATGTTTTACATCACACATAAACCAAATTAAAGGAACATAAATCAAATATTAATATACAAAGAATATCAATTGATAAACATAATATAAAAGTAAAAAATAAAAAATTAAATTTGAATTTAAATGTTAATTAAATATTCAGGTATACTCGTGTTGCAGCAAAAAAAAAATAATATTAATAGATTCGTTAAGGCCAGACTTCTGATCAATATTAAGTCTGATCTACCAGGCTGTTTCTTTGCATTCAAGTATAGTTTTAAAGTCACCAATGAACTAAGCACTGTTAACTAAACTCAAAGTAAGCTTTTTA
Organism: Protopterus annectens; assembly: GCF_019279795.1. Taxonomy (NCBI): domain Eukaryota; kingdom Metazoa; phylum Chordata; order Ceratodontiformes; family Protopteridae; genus Protopterus; species Protopterus annectens. Next base: position 1,046,941,514 of record NC_056727.1, read on the forward strand.
AAATTTCTATAAGACACAGCATGCTTAGCCAAAGCATTTGAAAAGTCTTTGTTTAATGACCAATCAATTAATTTTTCTGTTGAGTGCTCTAACAGTTTTGCCTATGTAAATACTCTGACACGAATAATATCAGTATACACAACACTTTTAGAGCGACAGTGAAATCTTTGTTTGACCCAAAAAAAATAGCCACAAGATTTGAACTCTAATGAAGATGAATTAACACTGTATCTACATTGTTTACAATGCCTATGACTGTTAAGTGCCATATGCTAAACTTGTTTTGTTCATTGTAGAGGGGGCTGCACTTCTTTCCAAAATGGACCTTAGGCATTGGGATTTCTTAAAGGTGAAAACAGGCTTAGTCCCAATAATGTTGACCTACATTGCCCATAAGCACATTCCAATTGTCAACAATGAAGTCCTTAATAGTCCACATGTTATTACAAATTGGAAAGGAAAAGCTGAGGCAAAATACTTACTGCTCCCAACATTAACTTCCAGAGGAATAGGACTTGTAACTTCAGATGAAACGTTTTCCTCAAAATGGGACAAGCTTTTGTATTCCTTAGTAAAAGGAACTCTTCCTCTATTTTTTGAGCCAATGCACATCATTACCTCTATCAATAAAAAAAAGTGCAACTCTGATAGTTCAGTCACACAGACACTCTGTTCAGAACTAAGTTTGCTCAACCATGTGAGTTGCTCTTTGACAACACCACGTTTCATACGAATAGGATGCAAGCTGTCTCTATACAAATACTGACTGATAAATTTAGACTTCCTAAAAATGTGGCTAACAAATACCTCATTAGCATAATGAAAATTTAAGTGAAGATCCAAAAAGTTAATACTGCTACCAAAGCTGCCAGTGTCAAGCTCCAGAAAGTTACTACATTCATTCAAGTCTTTTACGAAGGAGGTAAACTCTTCATAACTGCCCCCCACCCCACAAAATAAAAAGGTCATCTATGGAACTTCTATAGAATAAGATCTTGTCTGAATTAGAGTGCTGAACAACATTTTTTTATTCCCACATCACCATGAACAAGTTAACAAACACGTGGGCCTCTCTAGCCCTCATGGCAAGAGCAGAGGTTTGCTTGAATAATGTCCCATCAAAACTAAAAAAAATGTTGTCCAGAATTAATTCCATAAGGACACAGATGGTATTAACTTCATGGCTAATGAAAGTGGTAAAGCTGTCCAAATAGTCACTCAAATAACCAATGTGAATCTCCTGATTGATGGAAGTGTACAAGAAAGCTACATCAAGTGCAGCAAAATAAGAGGGACTTTTAGGAACTCTTGCATTCCCTAATAACTCTAACAAATTCCATGAATCATGGAAATAAAACTGAGAAGCTTGTACCACAAAGGTTCAAAGTCTTATCCAGCCAGATGGAAATAGGCTCAGTCATCAAAGATGCAGCAGGCACAGTTGGTCTAAAAAGTGGAGTTGTTTGGTTTTTGTGAAACTCAGGAATTCCAAAAAGCACAATCATCTTCAGAAATTCTACATGCAAGAGGCAATAAGTCTGATAGTTCAATGCACCTTGACAAAATAAATCATATAATGTGTTGTCTACTATAGAAAAGCTGCTATATATGAAATCACAAGAAACCTTATAACAGGACTCATCATCCAGTAGATTATTTATGGTAGCAGTGTAGTCAGAAGTATTCATGGTCACCAGCAGGTCACTCTTGTCCACTTTCATGACCATGACATCCTTATTTTTCATCAGACAATTTAAAGCAGCTCTCATCAGTTGAAAGATTATCAGAATGTAAATTTCTTTTCAGTTTGACTCTAAATCATGTTCACAAATATTCTGAATTGCTGGAAGAGTGCCAATCAAAGGTGGATTGTAAGTACTACATTTTTTTTATTTTTTCATTTAATGATCTAGATGCCAATACATTATGCATAATGTACTGTAAATTAAGCTTTCTTAAAAAAAGATTACATTCTACTAGCACTTTGGTAATATCAATAGAATGAGCCGGCGCAAATGAAAAACCTTTCTGAAGCAACGACAGGGTACTGCTGTCTAATGTATTACTGCTGAGATTTAAAATGCCAGTGCAAAAAGTTAATTCTTTCTGCAGGTCTTCCTCTTGCCCTTCACTTTTCCTTGTTGATTGTTGGATCACTTTGGGGTCTTCACATTGCCCAGTTGGTCTACTAAAAAAAGGGCCTTCTCTAGATGCAGGCAACACAGAACCACTTGTCTGTTGGGCAGGTGGGGTGGTTAACGTCAGCATGCACATTGATGTTATCAGTGGTCTGTGTATCAGATCTATTTTTATCATTAGAAGAACTAGTTAAATTCTGACCAATGTCAATGGCTGAAGGAACTGAAAATGAGAACTTTAATTTAAGTAAAACTTTAATGGATAAGCAGAGCCTTGTGCATAGGCTCCAATGTCCTTCTAGAGCTTACCCTGTTTTCTGGTGATAATACTAGCTCTTACTCTCTCAATATTAGCTCCTATGCTACTGTATAAAGTTGACAAGCACCTAAAACAGCTGGAAGCTTTAATACTGTCATCAAGTGTCTGCATTTGTGCCTGTAAACTAACCATGTTATTGATGTAATGCTTGACCAAAACTTTCCTAACAGCAATGCCAGTACTGTTAAATAAACTGACAAGTTCCTTGAATAACTCATCTCCACAATGAACACAATTCAGGAACTTAAAAACACGTAGACCCTGAGTAATACAGCCACATCTAATATATTATTTTAATTATAATACTTTCAAGTTAATGGCTGAGTATTTACAAGACAGTTGTTCAAGTTTAAAAATGTTATGCTTACAGCTGTTTAAGTCATTAATTGAATATGCATGAAAGATGAAGATGAAACATAATTCATAAATGAGAACCTCATTACAAGAATAAAACTCTGACTCTCTAACTGTTTAATATTATGTGTATCACCCACGTAGTGGAAAGATTTAAAGTTGACACTACAACATGTATAATAACCACCTTAATATATGTGTTTTCCTTTTTCAGATGAAATCTTTAACTATATCTTTCTCAGCTACTTCCTTCCAACCTTTGCTGTGTGTATGTGAGTAAAACATGTACCTGTGTGTACATATCGTTAAACATATCTCAGTTTTGTGATAACTCACTGTAATAATTTCACTGTATTTACACTTGTTTTTGTACATTTGGAGCTTTTCTCCCCGGGCCTCCACTGAAAATGGACCTGTATCCAGTCGGACTTTCCCAGTTAACAAATGTAAAATAAATAAATAAATAAATAAATGTAGAACTTACAGTCAATTAATTGCCATTTTGTCCTTCCAGCAAAAAAGGGTTGTTCTTCTGCTTAAATACACACTCAAGCACATTGAAACTGTTAGGCATAAAACCATCTTTGGAAACATCAGCTTGCATCCCAAAAATGCTAGCATGGTTTACAGTACCAGATGCAGAAGGAACTGGAGTCCCAAAATTCTGCCTAGAGGTCAAATTAATCATTGAATTTACTGATAATCCATCATGAATTGCACCAGAAATAATGGTGGACAGTTCATAGGTTCATAGCTAGGTACTAGTATAAACCTAGCCAAAAAGGTACCCTGGCTTTCGCCACCAAAGAACATTATTTTCCTGTGCCCCTGTTGAGCAGAGCAACAGAGGTGATCCCCGGGGTGAATTTTTCCCATTCAATCATCAAGAGTTTTCTTGAAGAGTGCTAATGAAGAGCTTTGTTTGATGTAGATAGGTAGTTTGTTCCAGAGTATGGGAAGTATCTGAGACAGGAATCTACCCCTCCAGCATGTTCTGTTTATTGTGGTGACAAGGTTTACGTCCAAAGAGCATGTAGCTCGGAGGGATTGGGATTTCTTTAAGTGGAGCATGTTCAACAGTTCTGGGTTGAGCATAGCTTTGTATGTTAGGCAGAGATCACCTTTCAGTAGGTGATATGCGATGGAGTAAAGGATTTCCTGACTACTGTGGCAATGTGATTATCAAAGGAGAGACTACTGTCCACCTGTGTCCCAAGGTCTCTTATCACACTTTCAGTGTTAAGCAGACTGCCATCTATGTGGTAGTTCATGGGTACAGAGTTTTTACCAAAGGGGTGACAATGCACTTTTTGGCATTGAGCTTGAAGCCGTGGCTTTGACACCAAGCATCTGTCACTATGAAGCCCTTTTGTAGGATGTCCACATCTTTAGGAGCTTCAATTATGGCTCCTAGTTTGCAGTCATCTGCGAACTTCGTTAGCCAAAGACCTTCTGTGTTAGCCTGTACTTCAGAAAAGTACATACCAAACAGGAGAGGACCCAGGACTGAACCCTGTTGTACTCCACTTGTCACCGTTCTGAAGTCAGATTTGGAGTCTGCTACTTTCACAGTGTGGGTTCTGTCAGTGAGCCAGTTGGCAACCCATCTTGTGACATATGATTTATACCTAGTTTATTGAGTTTATCTATAATTCCAGAGTGGAGAATTGTATCAAAAGCCTTGATGAGATCTAGATAGGCTGTGTGAACAACCTTACCCTCGTCTACAGCTTTGGTAACTGCTTCAAAGAAATCTATCAGGTTTATGAGACATGATCTGCCTTTTACAAACCTGAACTGGGTGGGATCCAGAGTTTGAAGATTATCGATGTCTTTGTTTATAAGTTCCATGATGATGCGTTCCATGGCCTTGAAGACCAGGCTTGTTAGGCTAATGGGGCGGTAGTTCCCGGGGTCCATGCTGGCTCCCCCTTTGGGGAGTGGGATAATAAATGCGGTGCACCATTCAATGGGCACAAAGACTGAGGTGAGGCTATGATTGAACATGGTGCTTAGGTGAGGTGCCAGTTCATTCTGTAGTTCATGAAGAACGCAGTCTGGGATGTTGTCAGATCCCATGGATGCTGTGTTCTTGGCTTTGGTGAGTGTGGTTTTTACCTTTGCAGCCGTGATTACAGGAACTTTGCCTTCTTCTGGTATAGAAATGGGCCCTTTAGGGGGTGAGAGGGGAATAAAGTTAGCACTGAACCTATCTGCGAGGATGTTGGCAATATCAGTTGGTTCTGTATATTTAGTGCCATTGTGCTGTAACTCAGAGCAGATCTGAGTGTTGCCATTGAGATTCTTGACATAGCTATAGAATGCTTTGGGGTTGTCTTTAGAATCAGTGGCAATTTTGTTTTCATAACTAGCTTTGGAGGACTTTATGAGGAATCTCAGCTTCTTACTGAGGCTGAACAGGGAGTTCCTCCAATCATGGGATTTTACTCTTTTTTGCAACAGTTTCTTTCTTCTGTTGTAGAGTTTGTTTATGGCAGGGGACCACCAGATTGGCTTCCTTTTTTTTGGAGGATAGCATCTTGGTTCTGTTAGGGATAGCATGATCCATGCACTCATGTAAGTGGTTTTGGTTGTAAAGTGCATTTGTGTAGGATTCAGCAGTTGTACCTCTATTTTCTGTCTGCATGGGTGTCGTGAAGTTTGCCACTTCTGTCTTAAGAAGCATGAAGTTGGCTTTGGAGAAATTGTTTATGGAGGTTTCTCTAATGGGGGGGTGGGGGCAGGATGTGGATGTCTAGGGTGATTAGCTTGTGGTTGGATCTGACCAACAAGGAATTGACCTCTGGTGTGGAACACCAGTCACCCATGTTGGTAATGACCCAGTTCTAGGATATTGCTGCCCCTGGTGGGGGTGTTTATAAGTTGATCCAGGGCATTGGAATTTATAATTTCCAGGAAACATTGAGGAAAAGAGTTGGTACATCAGTAGTTTTCCCAGTTAATGGTGGGGTAGTTGAAATTGCCCATTATTAGGATGTTGGGTTGTACCCTAATATTTTTCAGTGTATCAAGAAATGAGGAGTGAGAATCCTGGGGCATGGTGAAGGATCTGCAGCAAGTTACAATTTGGATTGTGGTCTTGCCCAGAGTTAGTTGCACTTGGATAATCTCGGATACATTATGCTGAGCAACTAGCCTGGAGGTGTGGATATCCTTAATGAATATGGACACGCCTCCACCTTTAGTGTTTCGGTCCAGGTTAGGTGGCCAAAAGGTGTGGTATGAATTATAGCCTGGTAATGCAGGAGTGCTCTCTGGAGCCTTGAACCAGGTCTCTGTCACTGCACAGATGTCAATGTTCTCAATTTTAATGAGTGCCTTGAGTGAATGAATGTTGAGGTTTAGACTTCAAGCATTTAGTAGCAGTACCCTCAGATTTTGCTTGCTTATACCTGTTATGGTGGGGAATTTGTCAGTTGAACCTTGCCTAAAAAAGGCACTATAGGGAAGGCAAGAGTCTTAGCCATTATCCGGAATCCCAAGGCTGACAGGTGCAGGCCATCTCTGGCAAAGCATTGTGGTCTGTCGATCATGTCATCCCAGGCAGACAGATACTGGATCCCCTAGAATAACACCAGAAGCTTAGCCAATTGTTGAAATCAATCAATTTGTCCTTGTACTGTGGTATCATCCTGGGTGATGGCAGGATGCTACTCCAGGCTAGGGTCATACCTGCCTGAGCTACAAGATCAGAGAGCTCCTGCATGTCTCTTTTCATGTAGTCCAGGGAGGTATATCTCAGGTCATTCACACCAACATGGACAATGACAGAGTCATATTTGTACTTGTTGTGGAGTAACCTGAGTGCGTGCATTATGTGGCAGATACTGGCACCCGACAGGCAGCTGACAGTAACTTTCTCCTTGTTTAGCCTGGTGAGTGGAACATCAGTGTGCCTGACTATAGAGTCACCTATGACTAGAGTGTTGGGTATGTTGTTATTCCTTATGGGCTGTGGTTGAGTGGCACACTGAGTTTGTGGGCTATGTGTCATTTGGGTTGTGTTGGAGGGTGGAGGTTGCTTGCGTTTTTGCTTTGGAGGTCTCTGTTGCTTGAGCAGATTGTTATTGAGAGCCTCCGTGAATGTAGGTGTGTGTTTTGTGTTTCTATGTGTCTGTTTGGTGGTGTAGGTTTTGAGGGACTATGTGATGAGTGTGGTGTAGTGCAAGTGTTTACCTTCTCCTCTTGACTGTCTAATCCAGTCTTGGATGAAGAGAGCTTTGATTCCAGTTTGGCTATATAAGTTCATCTTTCACAGGTTGTAGTGTTGGATGGTAGGATGAGAGGATTGTCTGTGTACATGAGGCAATTGCTACATTGCCCCAAGATGCCCAGATTCATCAGGTAGACAGGAGAAAACACTGGGAGCTGACCCTAAGACATGCCTGGATAGGTGCTTATTTTTTAAGTACTAAAAGCTGTTTTTCGCTAGACAAGTGAGGAAAGTTGAGTGCTGTAGTAATTTGTAGCTTATTTAGTGCTTACAATGAGTTCTGAACAAGTGCTGAGCTCAAAGAAACAGATTTGAGTGCTAAAACTAAAAAACGGCTAGTTCTAAGGGCTAGGCAGGAATGCATAAAGTGTATTTTTTATATAACAGTAGAAAATGAGAAAACTGATTTAAACATATTAACCAGTTAACCAATCAAAAGCTAAAAACTGGGCCCCGTTCCAGCAGTCTTTGATCAGACAAGTTCTAACTGCACACTCCTGCCACTAGGGTGCAGGGGAACCTTCTCCAAAAAAGATGGCCTGGATTAGTGCTCAAGTTATACAAAGAAAGCTAGATTCAGGATGTCTGAATTCAGTCTATGCTACAGCAAACAAGGCACACCAATTTCAGAAAGAAACAGTTCAAATAAGCAGGCACAATAAGCCTTTAACCAGAAATTCCCAGCTCAGAAGGGCAGAATCTCTCCTCTCCTCCCACAAGAGTGCAGACCACAAACCTTAATGAAAAATAACTGGCCTGAAGTCCAAATACTTTAACCAGAACTAATACACTTTTAGAATAACAGACACTGAGCCTTCAATCAGCAATTACCAACTTAGAAGGATGTAAGCTACCTGTCCTGCCACATCAGTGCAGACCACAAACCTTCTTAATGTAAAACAACTGGTCTGGAGCCCAAGTGCTTAAACCAAAAGGCTTAGAATAACAGTTACAATTTAATCAGGCTACTACCAAGCAGTAATAAATGGAGTAGAATAAATACAATTGAGTACTTTTAAGAAGATGCAAAAGCAAAATAAAGTGCAATTGTTTTTAATAAAGTGCAAGGAGAGAGGAAGAAGGTGCAGAAGAAAAATTCAAGGTCAAGAATCTTAGTGGGTTGGCCTTCTCAAATGTTCTCTCTGTATTAAGTAGAGTGAACACCAGACTGGGTGGGGTGTCCCAGATCAAATTTACAGTAGGGGATGGCATTTGCAAAGACACCAACTTCACCACCACCAGAAGAATAGGGGGGGACAACTTCATGACAAATAAGAAACAGAAAACAATGCCATAAAATACATAAAATAATTCAGTCAGGCAAAATTAAGACAATGCAGAACTCTGAAAGGTTAAATTGCCAAGAAATATACTTATCAATCAGCAATATATTTCCAGATTGTTTGAGAATCACACTTCAGCCAGAACACCAGGAGTTTCCAACAGTGTATATATCTGTCAATGTAGAGACAAAAATCTGGTACAGTGTGCGTACTGAAATTTAAAAGAGTTTCCTGGGATAACACTTCATCTGCCACTGAAGGAAACAGAAGAAAACAAGCAAAAAATTGACAAAAACACTGCACCACCAACTCAAAACTAAAAACTGAAGACTCAACAATCTCCACCAGCAGAGACGAATATCCACAGACAAAATATTGATTTTTAAGCACTTTGATTCTTTAATTTCATTAGAACATCATCGGAAACAAATCTAAACTGAATCAATACCATTTAAATAACCCTTCAAAAAGGTGAAATGATCCAATCAGAACAATATAAACTTGCAATGGTTTACATCACACTTAAAAAAAATTAAAGGAACATACATTAAATATTAATATACAAAGACTATCAATAAATATAGAATAAAAGATAATTTAAATTTGAATTAAAATTTTAATTAAACATTCAGGTATATTTACACTGCTGCAAACAGATTTAATATTAATAAATTCATTAAGGCCAGTCTTCTGATCTGCCAGGATGTTTCTTTGTATTCAAGCATAGTTACAAAGTCACCAATGAACCCAGTACTGTTAAATGAAATCAATAATGCAAAAGTAAACTTTTTAAATTTTGTACAAGACACAACATGCTTGGCCAAAGCATTTGAAAAGTCTTTCTTTTTTGCTTATAAATTCTTCTGGTGAGTGCTCTAATAGTTTTGCCTATGTAAAAACTTTGACATGTATCACAATTAGCAGTATACACAACACAGTTACAGTGACAGTCAAATCCTTGTTTGACCCAAAATAAATAGCCATGAGATTTGAACTCTAAGGAAGATGAGTTAACAATGCATCTGCATTGTTTACAATGGCCAAAACTGTAAGTGCAATATGCTAAACTAGTTTTCCTTCATTGTAGAGGGGCTGCACTTCTTTCCAAAATGGACTTAAGGCATTGGGATTTCTTAAACGTAAAAACAGGCTTAGTCCCAATAATGCTGACCACATGTACATTGCACATAAGCATCTTCCAGTTGTCAATAATGCAGTCCTTAATAACCCATATGTCATTAGACATTTGAAAAGGAAAAAATTGAGACAAAATTCTTACTGCTTTCAGCATTCACTTCCAGAGGAGAAGAACCAGTAATTTTAGATGAAAAATTTGTTCTCTCAAAATGGGACAAGCTTTTGTATTCCTTAATAAGAGGACCTCTTCCTCTATTTTTTGAGCCAGTGCAGACCATAACCTAATAGTAAATAACTGCACTTAGTGGTACCAGGGTTTGCATTTCTCAATGAATCAATTATTACAAAGTTTCTTCATGTATTTTTGTAATAGTACATTTCTTTGTGATATTTCTTAGAAGCTGGTTTGATCCAACAGTTTAAGTATTAATATTAAGGTTACGAACACCACTGCACAGTCATCCAATTGAATAATTTTCTAATAAAAGGAACACAAGGCTGGAGGCTAATCGATATCAATGTTTAATACCTGTGTTGATTCTAAAGCACTTCCCCTATCATTGATAAGAGTTAAAACACGGTGAACAGCAAATTCACTGAATACAACTGGCCAGGAAATTTACCTGTCAAAATTTATATGTGAGTGTTTTTTGAAGGATGCAAGCAATCCTTCACCCCCAGGTGGGGGGAAAACCCAAAATCTTTCTAAAATATATGTGCCAACTTCATGGTTGCACAAATATGAAGAAAGGATAAATGTAATTTTGGATCAGACGATTTTGTCTAGATACAACTTGGTAAGGAATGGATGGAGAACTTGGCAGGATTGCATGAAATCAGGCAATGTGGTAGGGAGATACCCTGAGGTGGGAAGTTAAAGGTTAAGTGATTAAAGGAAGTTATGATGTAGGCAATGTGTGGGGAGGAGTTTGTTAGTTTATATAGTATATGTTAGTTGCGGAATCAGATTTTAGCATGGGCTTACTGAGCCCACCCTCTTCCCCCTTTTTTCTTATGATGTGTGAAATGTTTGGGTTTATGATAAATATTTTGGATTATGAAGGCAGAGAAATGGGGTTATGATGATTCCCCTCTTCTCTTCTGCCTTCTTGTTTATTTCTGTTTGGATTGATATCATGTTTATGTGTTATAAAAGTGAGTGGTATCATGCTACTTCTAATGGGAAATTGAGTTTAAGTGAGCAGATTGTTTCAAGTTGTTTATGTCAATATTTAGATGAAGGTGAGTGGGTAACACTACCTATGGCATTTTGTTATGTTGGAATTTATGACAATGGAGTGGTTTGAAATTAATCATATGTGTTTTGTGTTTTATTTTCAGTAAATAGTCATCTTATCCTAAACGTTGTGGTTTTTGTGTACAAGGGTGACTGGACAAATATCTCTTAAAGGAATCACTGCCATTGCTCACTTAGAAACCACAATGATTGTGAGTACCTGAGAAAAACTGTAATAGTGGAACTGAGGGTGGCTAACTTCCCAGCACCCATGCCAATGGAAAATAGCTGTACGACTGCAGAATCATACACCAATGCACTGTACGAGCAAGTACAAAAATGCATGGACCTTGCCATACCAAATAGAACTAAGATGATCTCCTCCAAAAAAAGGAAGCCATCCTGGTGGTCCTTAGCCATCAATAAACTCTACAACAGGAGAAAGAAACTGTTGCTAAAAAATGAAGTCGCAAGACTGGAAAATCTACTTTATCAGTCTCAACAAAAAGATGACATCCCTTATCAAATCCTCTAAAGCCAGCTATGAGGTACCCACAATTTCTGCAGCACAGGTAAAAGCTGCATTGTCCAAAGCCAAGAATATAGCATCCATGGGACCTGATAATATCCCTGGCTGCATCCTACATGAGTTACAAAATGAATTGGTACCACATCTGTGTGCCCTGTTCAATCATAGCCTTACCTCAGGCTATGTCCCTAACGAATGGAGCACTACTACAGTCATCCTGATTCATAAAAGTGGAGCAACTACAGACCCTGGGAACTATTGTCCCATTAGCCTGACAAGTCTAGTAAGCAAAGCTATGGAGCGCATCATCATGAACCTTATTATCAAAGATATAGGCAATTTCCAAACTCTTGACCCCACACAGTTTGGCTTTGTCAAGGGGAGATCCTGCCTGCTGAACATGGTTGACTTTTTCGAGGCAGTCACCAAGGCTGTGGATGATGGTAAGGCAGTGCATACAGTCTACCTTGACCTGGCCAAGGCCTTTGATACCATTCCCCACTCAGGTATCATTGATAAACTCAGCAAAGTAGGCATCAATCCTTATGTCACTAGGTGAGTTGAAAATTGGCTCATAGACAGGACCCACAGAATGAAAGTTGTGGATTCCAAGTCAGACTGTCTACCAGTCATGAGTGGAGTCCCACAGGGCTTGGTCTTGGGCTCTCTCCTGATTGGCATCCATTTCTCAGAAGTCTAGGCCAACACAGAAGGACTCTGGCTGACCAAGTTCACTGATGACTGCAAGATAGGAGTCATTATCATCTCCCCAAGTGATGCAGACATCCTACAAAAGGGTCTCTCTGAGATCAATGACTGGTGTCAGAACCATGGCTTGACGCTTAATGCCAAAATATGTGTTATCATCCCTTTTGGAAAAAAACTCAGTTCCCATGAATTACCATGTTGATAGGAGTCCACTGAACACTGAAGGGGCCATAAGAGATCTGGGCACCCAGGTCGACAGCCATCACTTCTTCAACCACCACATTGCCACTGTGGTCAGAAAGTCCTTCTATGTGACACATCTTATAACCAACGGTTTTGCATCCAGGAAGAAAGAGGGCATCATCCCTTTCTACTCATCCCTCATTAGACCAGTCATCGAATATAAAACTCCATTTGGCATGTACCTGACCAGACACCTACAACAGCTGGAGAGACCACAAAAGTACCTTACAAAAAAAATCATAGGCCTTAAACACATGCCCTACATGGACAGACTCAAGAAACTTCAGCGCTTCTCAGTCTCTTATCTTCTACTTACAGGTGACCTCTGCTTGACTTACAAAGTCATGTCTGACCCAGCCCTACTTGAAATGCTACACCTAAAGAAATCCCAATCCCCCGTGCCACATGCTCCAGAGATCACAACCTTATTACCACAATTAACAGAACATGCTGGAGGGACAGGTTCATTTCACAAAGACTGCCAATACTCTGGAATAAACTTCCCATTCATGTCAAGCATACCACCTTGATGGCCTTATTCAAGAGAAATCTTGACGAGTGGATGAGTAACAGAAAGTTCACCCCAGGGATCACTCTAGTTGCCCTACTGGATAGGGGCACTGTGAACTAACATCAGGTGGCACAGTGCCTGGGCAATTTTTTGGGACAAGGCTTGTAAAGGCTCCAGGGCCATTAGCCTAGTACACACCTATGAACCTATGATGTTCACTAAGTTGCAATCAACAAGCTAGGACCTCATTGAGTCTGCTCTCAACAAACAACAGAGCAGCCTTGCATGTACATATACATTTTCAGTGTAACAGAGTGACAACAATGGAATTCTGATTAAGAATGATAAACATCTATAAACATCTATTACAATCATGGAAGTCAGTACACTTACATTTTATGAGACGTGCTTGATTAAAGTGACAATTTTATCAGCAGTTAAGAGGAGCAGTCAGTTATTCTGGTATTTGATTATAATACAAATGTACAATGGATACAGGAGACAACATTTGTTAAGAGTAACATTCACATTCTTCAATTAGACTCCAATATGTATAAATGAAACAAGGGACAATTAATGTTTGTTAGAGTTTATGGTTCATTTTTGTCAGTCTATATAGAATTAAGTCTGCATAAGCTTCAGGTCACTTTAGTGATACACTGAAATACAAAGACAAATTCACTGTAGCAGTAAATAGCAACAGAAAACAAAAAAAGCATGTTTATATTGCTGAGTTTGGAACACTTCTGTGGAACTACTAATACAAAGGGCTACTGGCAGAAAGAATGTGAAGAAGAAAGGGCCTGGTTAAGTCAGAGTTCATCTTGGCTCCAGACCACAAAACATAAAAAGCAGTTTGATTTTCAACATATATTTTCTTCTGCCTTACCCATGGAAGTTGTTTTAGGCCTTACTGCAAGATTGTCAGACTCTTGTGGGTATTGGGAAATGTAAGGATATGGGTAGGTTTGTAGCGCCTTCAGTTTCACATCATACAGTGTTAATATCTTAAATGGAGGGGATAATCAGAAGCAGACCACATACAATGTAAACATTAGCATATGTGAATTTTCTGGAGAATGATAAAGCGCTAGCTAGCTATCTATGAAAAGTTGTTGTCCTCTTTGACAGCAAACATTTCAGCACACAGGTTCCATAAGGCACCCTCCAATTTGATAATAATGACCTATGAGATGTTTTAAATGTTTTTCAAAAACTGATGTAGCTATATCTAAGGCCGTTTCTTCTCTACTGTATTCATTACCAGTGAAGTAACTCTCTTAGATTCATTTTTAGTTAAATTTCAAATATAAATCTACACTAATATCCATAAATACTGTCAGTGCAGTGTAGCACTATGGGGGTGTTGCACAAGAGAGGTGAAGTAAGTTGGATAAGGCAATAAAACTGATGTCCTGTCTCCCTGAGTTGTTGATAGGTTAAATGGATGTTAAAGATGGATGGATCTATGTCAGTTTATCAAAAAAACACATAGTTGCAAACCATATAAATGAGACCATATGGTTGACAATGCAGTTAATCGAAAAATTGACATGAATCCACCAACAACACAAACAATGACACCCTCTGATAATTATGTATACAACTCTGAGACTGCACTACAGTGGGGAAAAGGACAAATTCCCCAACTCCTAGTGTACCACAGTCTCAAACAGAATGGTTCAGCTAACCAAACTGTCGACCATATGGGTTTTGACAATTTGGTCCTTCTACAAATAGATGTAGACCCATTAAAGAACCCATGGCACTTATTAGAAAGAACAGGAGACTTACTACATTTTCAGTATCTTCATCAGATTGCCCTGTGTGTATAAATATCATATCACGTCTCCACTGAAAATAGGTCATGGCCTAGTAGGCAAACACAGTCAAAACAAACCAAACAAACAAATGTCTTTTAGTGAATTCAATATATTCCCTGGGACTGTTTTAATGAACTCTCTTAGACATATTTCTACAATTAATAATTGTCTATAAAAGGAAGGCAATGCATGGAAGTAAGAATGAAAAACAGACAATTGTCCATCGTGTGTGTGTGTGTGTGTGTGTGTGTGTGTGTGTGTGTGTGTGTGTGTGTGTGTGTGTGTGCTCTCACTGAATGCTGAAAGAATAACATTTCAAGCATTTGGATCAGTGAGGAATTTCATCTAACACAGTCAACCATTTAATACATTTATGGAAGCATTGTAGTCCCAGCTCCTAGTTTACTTATATATTAGATGAGATAGTTTTTTTTCCATCTAAACATGGGGGCCTTTATAAATAATAGTAAAATATGCTATAGTATTTCATTTTATGGTAAAATAAATCAGTAATATTATGCAAAAGTTATTTTGTGTTGCTATCATATAAGTTGTATCTATTGTTTTGCTGTAATAAAAACTGAATCTATTGTAAACCAATATTTTCATATTGTCCCTGGGATTCATGAACAATTGTGCAGGCGTTGCATAAAGCCTTCATAATGTTCACTTGTTAGTGCAATAGGTGTAGCACTAATTACCTGCTGCTCTTCATGCTAGCAAGAATACAAGCATGTTTCTATGGCCAGCAACAGTGTTGGCAGCCAGAAAACCCTGTCAAGCAGCTTGAGCACACTCAATAAACAAACAGGCTCACCTATCAGCAAACCTGTTTGGTGTGCTCACACAGACAGCATGAAAAGTTACATAACGCAAATAAGGCATGCTGTACACAGGCAGGGAAAGTGCACCGAGTCTACTATGCACGTAAATGAAACATTGCAATACAGAAATAAGTAAGATGGAGTGTGAAGTGGCAAGGGCAACTACAATACGTGTGTTACCAGACAGGAGAAATGTACTTGTGGACAACATGTACAGAAATCAGACATGTATGCAGAAAGATGCAAGAGGTGAGGATAAATGTTCAAATTCTATTGAGATAATTTATTTAAATGTGATTATGTCTCAGAGACTATTTTGTAATAATAAAATTATGCAATATCTATGTCATAACAATTAATGGTGGTCACACTTCCTGAACAAATATAGGTAAATAAAAGCAGATGCGATATTATATGATGTGACAGTTACACAAATTCACATTATAAATAGAGGAATTACAAAAGATATGAATGTAATTGACATGCTGAGTTGAGATGACAGTTTGCAAGGACAGTATATACATTATGGGATATTGGCATAGTGTGCATTTCATCAA
The DNA here is from genome assembly GCF_019279795.1 of Protopterus annectens. Classification (NCBI taxonomy): domain Eukaryota; kingdom Metazoa; phylum Chordata; order Ceratodontiformes; family Protopteridae; genus Protopterus; species Protopterus annectens. The sequence goes on from NC_056727.1 coordinate 1,046,957,411, forward strand.
TATAACATGCTGGAAAATAGGAATGGCTCAGAAGCCATAATCTCCTTTTGCAAGACCTGTCGTCAATGGCCTGTTTTAACTGCATACATTGCAGAAATAGGCCTAAAACATGTACGAGGAGGATCACCCTTGAAGGAAATTATGCATTTCAATATTCTAATAGTTATGCATCCTATAAGTAGGTGTGTATGGTGTTATAAATGTGGAAACAGAGTGTGACATACATAAAACCCTTGCATTAGGCACTCCTGCTGGGCACAGTTATATTGCCCACAGATAAGAACAGATGCAAACCCCACACCATGATGCAATGTATTCCCAATAATTGTGCATTGTCAGCATTTGACGCAGTGGCTAGCAATGGATATTGTGACAAACAAATTAAATTAATGTGCGAATTAAAAAAGGATTCTTGAGAATTAAAGTCATATCAGCATGTCAAACTGATGGCAATTAAATAAGTATGGTCTTGTGCACACAAATATGATCAGTCCCATATCAATATTCTATGGTCAAGGCCAGTCTCTGTTTGTTTGTACACACAGAACTGGAGACACACGTGTACACCATAGTACTCAATACATGTGCCAAGGTAGCACTCTTGTCATTACATTGGTAGAACAAATGTGTGCTTTCAGGAAATCCAAAGCTACGTTCACATGTGTTCTTGTAGCATATCAAGGGATAACACAGATATGATGTAATGGTTGCTGTGTGATATCAGTGCATTCACACAAAATGAATCCCTACGCTAGAACTGAACATCAAGCTGTACAACTCCTCCAAATAACAAGATGGCTATTAATCACATTCATGACAGTGGAACTATCACAGCTGTCAAAGTCCACTTGCCTGAAGTCATTCAATCAGCAGTAGTTTATTTGCCAAGAATTTTTATCTGCTAAAACTGATGGGGGGAGGCTTCTGCCACTCTATACCTACAAAGTATAATTGGAGAGGATGTCTTTCCTGCAGAACAGTTAAGGATACAGATGCATACAGTCCCTCAATGCTGGTTTGGAACACTTGCCTAACAGTTGATAACATCAACACTATAGTGGGATCATCAGGTTATGATGGTGGTATCTAAAGCTTAATGAATGGCATTGATATTAACAGTGGTATCTGGTCATGTATGGGCAATGTGGATTGTTACTACCAAGAAATACTTAAAGTACCAATGCAGGAGTGATAAAAAAATGATGATTTCTGTGAGTCAAGGCTCTATGTGGTTGTATAGTATTTGTAGGTGTCAGTGCTGCAGTGCAGACCCAACTGTCCTGAATGAAGTGATCAATCAACCACATGGATCACTGCACTTCACATGAGCACATTACACAATTTCCAAGTAATAAAGAAATATCATCCAGTATCAATACTTATTTTTGCTCACAATCACTTCCTAAAGCACAATGCTTAGAAACGTACTTGCACGGATGTTGGCAAAGTGTTAGTGCACGTGTGTGCAGACTTTGATGTATTGAACTGAGATTGTGAAGTACCAGTGTTCAGTGGTGCTCCCTGCCAATATTTGCACAAACAAGAATCAGAGAGTAAATGTTGTGATTCTGATTACATTTACAACAGATCAATTTTATATTCGCATGTTGTATACATATGCTCTGCATGTTTAGGTATACCTTTTATTTATTTGCTTATTTAATATTTGCTGACCAGGAATGTCTGACTAGGACAGAGCTTATTTTCAGGAGAGGCCTGGGGAGAAACACTCCATATGCATGTCTTTGGATTGTGGTAGAAAACCAGAGCACCCAGAGGAAACCCATGCGAGTACAGGGAGGACATGCAGACTCCGGACAGAAGGCACCTCAATCGAGAATTGAACCAGAGAACCTCTTACTGTGTGACAACAACATTAACCTCTACACCACTGCACTGTTTTCACTGCTAGCTCCAAAGCTCAAACCAGAATTAAAATGCTGTGCTTGCCTTCCACATTTCCGTGATGGTGTGCTGTGAGAAACAGAGTTCTCTGCTGAAGGAAACAGTGAAACACTCCATTGGTTTGCCTACAGTGCAAACAGGCTTAGTAGTGATGTGCAGCTTTCAGCACTATGGAAAGTAATTTGTGGAGTAAATTCACTTGTTAATCTAGCTTTCTCTGTGGCATAAGGTGTAAGCTCAATGAGCTAAATAGAAAGGCAAAGCTGAACCAGGGCTTGACTCCAGTAGACAGTTTATTTTACGAGTGTCAGCATGTGATTATTATATTAACTTATTATTATGACTTTAAAAATACTAATAAATGAGTATTATAAATATTAAGAAAAACAAACTACCATGATTCTCCAAGTTTCAGGCTCACATAAAATATACAAGCAAACAATTCCAAGTACACAGATGAACCCAAATACAACAGACTGCTCCAGTTCTTCAAAACTCTTTATTCACAAAGGTATGAGCGCTTTCACAGGTTATACTGCTTCATCAGGTACAAACAAGAAAAAAAAAAGACTGCATCAAAAACTCTAACAAATCACGTGATACATTTCACTTAACTCTAAAAGGGACACAGTCCTAACAATACATAATATTATGCACACTAACTAAAAAACATATAAAATGAATGAAAACAATATATCTAATATGAGTATAAACTCATTTTAAAACAGTAACTACACAAATGCTCTATAACTAAGTACTGCTACTTCATCTGCGTAGATGCCTACTCTTTAGATTAGGTTTAATGGGCACCCTGTCATTCGGCCCATACCCATAGTCACTTCTGAGCCTGATTATCCATTTGGCTTCCAGTTGGTCAGTAGTATTTCTGATATCACTACATCTGGCACTCTCAAACACTCTACCAATAGCTATAAATAAAAATGTGTGTGTCAAATCTGTCTCCAAGACATGCTTAGAAAGGCACTATTCTGGCTGCCCTTATTAATATGGTAAACATGTTCTTTTATGCAATCCCACAGGGCTCTATCTGTTTTTCTGACATAAAATTTAGCACACACTGTGCAAGAAGCTACATAAATTATGTGTTCTGAACTACAGGTTGCATATATATTAAATGTATATTCTTTCTTTTGATCAGGATGTAAAAACACATTAGTAGTATTTATATACTTCCAAGCAGCACATTTGCCACAGGGAAATATTCTCTTATCTACTCTCTCAATTTTATGAGTTTTATTGTAGCAAAGACGGTTCTTAAGGGATGTCATCGTTTTACATATAAACCTTAGTCTGGTGTCTAAAATTCCCATAAGACTTTCATCAGTCATTAAAATGTTCCAGTGTCTCTTAGTAACTCTCTGGTACCTAACATTATCCCTTGCATAAAACATGGGTACTCTCAGCTTCATACCGTTACTGGAATCTTGTGGTACTACTGCCTCATTTAACTTAGTTATTTGGCTAGAAAAATAAGGTTTGGCACTAGTATCTCTCACTTTCCTTTCAGCTTCAATATTTTCAACAATTTCTTTGTTCTGATAGCCTCTCTCTGTAAATGCTTTTTCTCAAATTATTAGTGCGATGTTGGCAATCACTTTCAAGTGCACTTAACCAGGTGAGTGCATACTTCCTCTTTGAAGAAGATGGTTACGATAGCACAGTTTCTGAACAACACATTTGTATAAATACCGTCACCATTCTTTCCTATGTTCACATCTAGAAAATGTATACTTGTACAGAAAAAAACTGTAAATATGTTGTACTACTATTAATATAGTCCATAAAGTCATGGAACTGTTCACTGGACCCATGCCACAAAATAAATAAGTCATCCACAAATCTGCGATAAAATAAAATAAACTCTTTATATGTACCATTGATCACAAATTCCTGTTCCGGGTCACCATGACAGCATTGGTGTAGCTATTGACACAAGATGTGCCCATAGCTATGCCATGCTTCTGCCAATACTTTGTATAGAGTATCTGTGTAGCTACTGTTTTAAAAGGAGTTTATATTCATATTATATATATTGTTTATATTCATTTTATATGTTTTTTAGTGTGCATAAAGTTATGTATTGTTAGGACTGTGTCCCTTTTAGAGTTAAGTGAACTGCATCACATGATTTGTTAGAGTTTTTAATGCAGTCTTTTTTATTCTTGTTTGTATGTGATGAAGCAGTATAACCTGCGAAAGCACTCATACCTTTGTGAATAAAGAGTTTTGAAGAACTGGAGAAGACTGCCGTTCTTGGTATTATAAATATACTGCCTGCCAAAATTGCATATGTAATAGCTGCTAAATAATCTTTTATACCTATTGCATATGAGACATGCTTTGTGGGAAATCATAAGTTAACTGGGTGTACAACGAGGTGTAAGGCAAACACTCACTGGACTATGCAATAACACCCGAAATGCCATTTACCGTGACATACTACAGTTCTTGTTGACAAGCCACATGTAACTGTTGAGCACTACAACTGATAAAACATAAGTGGCTTAAAAACACATGAGCAGCTCATTCACAGGAAAGACACTTATAAAAACAGGCTGTAAGAGTTTCACCTAAAGCTGAATAAGAACTGTTGCCATGATGAAAAATTAAGTTGACAGACTTGATCATTATCGTCAGACACCACCAAGGGAATCCTACTTCACACCTGTCAAAATCACACCTGTGAAGGGACAGTGATAGCCTATTCAACCAATGGAAGATGGAGGCTTTATTCTTCAGCAAAAGAATAGCAGCTGGAAAATGCCAGAACATGCCATTTACATCCATCAGCTTAATGAATAGTGATCAGTACAAAGGGCTGAGAGAGAAGGGGTGAAGACAGAGACAGATATACAGACACATAAGAAAGGGTGGTGTTATGGATCATTACTGTACCTTTATGGTCCTCAGTATTAATCATTCAGGCTCTGTATCAGTAAATGATAATTGTGGGGATGAAGAAGCTGTAGGACAGGCAAAAACTGATACTGACATGGGTAGAGTAAAAATGGTTTAATAAATATTCCTTATGTGCATGGATGTATTTGCAAATGCTTCTTTGCAATAGTATTCATGAAAGGTTGTTACTACGTAAAAATTAAGATGTATGCCATTAAACATACAGAAGTAGAACATCACGGTAAGAAATAATGTGACATACATCTGGACTTGAAACCTTGATGCTATGGCCAAAAAACTATTTTCAGACAAGTGATTTATATCGAAACTCCACCGAGGAAGTTGCACGTTATTACATCCAGTAGTCAAAGAACTGTTAGAGTAATCTTTGCAAAGTATTGCCTTTATTAAGCCTTGGCTTTGTATTCTGATAGTCCAGCTTGTTTAAGCACCTTTCCAGGAGGATAAGCAGACTCCTGCAGGTGATGACAACAACCAAGGTTTGGCACAGCACATGAGCAGCCATTCACCATCACTCAGCATTAGTGTGTGATGCCAATGTTTGCACAAATGTTGTTTGTTTGTCTTTTTGGCTTTTCCCGGTTAGGGGTCACCACAGCAGAACTCCGGTCCACTAATGATTGGCAGTAGATTTTTATGGTGCCGAGTTGCCAGCCCAACTCCCAACCTTCAGCAAAAGCACGCCCATTCACGCATGTCTTTCGAAGGCCACTCGACCACGGGGAGGACATGCAAACTCCACACAGAAGGCATTCCAGCCGAGAATCGAACAGGAGAACCTCCTGCTGTGAGGCAACAATGCTACTGCTGTACCACTGTAGCTTTACCACTGTACCACCTTGGCTTCCAATGTTTGAACAAATGCTGAGGCAAAATAACTGATGGCTTTCTTATGGGGCATTTCTGGCTACGTGGGATTCTATTTTTTGACCAGATAAAAAAGTGATAAAAAGAGGTTTATAGAAAAGTGGTGAAATGTGGGGTGGGGTGGGGGTGGGGGCAAGCAAAGTGGAGGACACAGAAAAGAGCATTGGAATTTGCAAGAAGGTAGTGGGAGAGATCCTCAACTATCCACTGCTTCACAGTAAAAATGTAGAACAGTAGATAGAATTTGCTTGTTTTGGACTTTATCCAGACCAAGGGTATGTGACAACAACAGAATAATGTTGTACAGCCAATTGTATCAAATTAAATGACAAGAAGACACATAGGTGAAGTGTAGAGCTATGTATGGGTCATCATTTTTTGTGGGACATGTGCTCATGTTTTTTTTTCTTTCAAAGAGAGAGGAATGTTGGGAAAGGGGCTTAAAATGTGTGGATTGAGTAGAAAGGTTAGGAGAGAGCAAGTACAGACATACAGGGCAAATAAGACAGACAAGGATGGTGATGGACACAAAAGGTTGCACCATAATGGGGGAATAGGTAGAGGGCATCAGAGGTGCATCCATGTCAAGCCTGAGAACAGTGACAATCTAGTCCTCATCCTTGGAACTGTCATCCCTGTCTCTGTCTTAAGTTCTTCTGTCAGTGCTCAATGTGGCATCATCTTGGCAATGTGAAAAATCCCTTTTCCGACAAGGCTGATTCGGGCACTTAGTCCCCTTTCCATAATACTCCCCACCAGCCCTGTCAGCTCTTGGTGGATGGCAAAATCACCACCTCCACTAATACTACTCCCAGAGGGTATCAGTGCAGCAGCTGCCAGGGCAGAACTACCTGATGTGGATGAGGTAGGTAGGTAGGGCTAAGGTTGTAGAGGCAGCACTGGCAGTTTGGGATCCTGAAGTGCTGGTTGTCAGTGCTACAACCTGTCAGGGGGATGGTGATGGTGGGACAATCTGCATTGGTCGGTCTACCTATCTGTGTTGCATGCAGGTTTTGTAAGCAGAACTATATGACAATAGAACATTTTTAAACCATATAAAATATTCCCTCCTGAAACAAAAAAATAAAAAAAAAGAATTGCAATAGAAAGGGTGGGCTTAGACAAAAAAGAGTGAGAATAAGATCCATGGTGTAACACATGACTATATAATTTCAGAAAATAAACAGTTACGATTATCCAGTCTATACAGCATTGACAAACATTCAGGTATGCTGGGAGGGTCTTAGTGTGTTGTACCATTAATTAATTGCACTGCTATGATATCATAAATACAGCTATTTATTACAGTATTTCCATAATGCATGCAATTACAATAATTATTATGCTTACAGTAACACCTGATGCTCATGTACCCTGTGCCTGTCTGAGGTGAGTAAACCTCTGCTGGTATGCCTCATGGTGCACTGCAATGTCTTCAGCAGTTGTATAAAACAAGAAAAGACAAGAAGAGACATAAAAGCATATTGAATAACATTCTTGGCTAGGTACTGTACTTTATATCATTTAATTCAGATAGGTCAGTATACTTAAGCAACTATGGAATGTCAGCAGTCCTAAACACATCATCACATTGGCAAAGGAAGTCCTTCTTGCACTGTTTCAGGTCACTATAGTGATGACGAAAATTCTATCCAGTGTGTGGGATGCCAGTTGCACTGGAGACAGCCTTGGCAAACCTGATCCAAGCTTCATTCTTATGCTGAAAATCAATATAGTCACCCTGTAGTAGCCTATGGCTATAGTGCTTCATGGGGACTGTCACAAAAATCCTGGCCTCTTCAACACCATACCGCTCTGCTCTAAATTTAGCACCCTCATTTCCCAAACCAGCCATGTCTGCAGAAGTCAAGCAGCAACTCTAAGTTAAAATCAGCATCAAATTACAATATGGCATTTAACAGTTACTGAGCAAACATGCAGAACTCTATATACTGCATTTATATGATGGGAAGCACAGCCAGGCATTTGCTAACAAAGAGGAAGGTATTTTATCAAGCAGCAATGAGGGTCTGAATAATGTCCATCCTCTTCATACTTTTTCAGATAATCAACACTGACAGGCTGAATGGCTTGGTTTGTTATACTTGGTGTTTTGGAAGTTAAATAGGATGACCTGACACATAACTTTCTGGAATTACACACTGTAGAAAGGTACTTAACCAATGTGGGAAATAAACCTAATGAAGAAGTAATGCAAACAATTATGTCAATATGATTACTTGTCAATGCTACAGGAGAACTCCCTTTCAACCATGTTCATTACAAATAAACTGCATCCAGTATAAATGAATATACAGTTCAGATAGGCCTATATGTGTGTGACTTTAGGAAATCCTGTGAAGTGCATTCCCATGAAAGAGGCAGTATTACTGTTTGTAAATGTCTGATTAATACAGGCTGGGGTATGATACATACATACTTCACTACACATACTATCCTAAACATAGAGTTGGACTATTTTAGGAGACAAGATGATTTTAACTTCAGTATTCTGCCCATCATAGATATGTAAGTGCATTTTTAATTTATTATCATAATTGTCCTGCATACGCAATTACACACACATTCAACTCTGTTTCATAACTACATCATTAATAACATATTATACTTACAAAATTATTCTATGAAAGCATTAATGAGACATATATTTCAATAAACATATGATAGCCATTTGTATGTAGTGTTACCTTCCTAATCAAAGTATTATTAGACATTACATTTTAAGAACCTTTGTTAAAAAAAGTGTTAGCTGGATTTGAAACTTGGATTACCTATGTTCCATCTCTAAGTCAGTGCAGTTACACTTTGTGCCATGAAGAGTTACATTATAACTGTATTTTCTCCACTCAGTGCTGCTCAGAGTGCTGATGTTCACACGTTGTCGCCAATCCTGTTTGTGCTACAGAAGGCTGCCCAAATGACATTTTTCACTTTTCTTCCTTAAGCATATAAGCTTGATTGCATGTCACTCAGCAGTGAACAAGTTTTCAAGGCTAGAAACAGAAATAAAGCTTATACAGTTAGAATGAAAGTGATTCTTACATCTGGAGTAATACTTCCCATAGCCCCTTCACACTGTATGGATCTGAATCCCAGATAAACTGTGTTAAGGTGCCAAAGGCATTTCATTTACATATTCAGCAACAAAAACAGGTATACAAAATGTACACATCACTCACTCATTAGAAATAACATGTTTGCGCTAATGGCGATTACAGAAATAAAAATGTTCAGCATCCTTTAACTGAGACCCCTGTTTGCACACTGTTAAGAACTGCCAAAATTGCACAAGCAAAAGAAAATATATAATAATTTATATTCCACACAACAAATCACAAGTTACATTACCACATCAGCTACAAACATTTCATGCAACATTTGGCTTCAAACTCTGCATCCTTTTTCCTGTTACTTTAAATTCATTTGATTTAACCTGTGTGCTATAATGATATATAGATGCAATGTAGAACTGTGTCCCTTACTGCAGTTCAGAGTACTGTAGCAAAGTGCACCTGTGCCAATGTGAAATGTGCTACTGTTGGCAAGACAAGTTAAATTAATCAGTTTGTACCTTGGGCAGTGGACTCTTATTTACTCCATGGAAACACAGCCAGTCAAGAGTGCATGCTACCAAAACACTTGCAAATGAAGAACACCAAAAAAGAGAAAAAAACTGCCAGGAGTAACAAATATAGGATGATACTAATGAAAAGAAAGGACTGTGATGTTTCCTAGATCTGCGCGCGGTACAAACTGATCATATGCTCATAAAATACACATAAACTCTGTCAAGCAACATACTATCTGGAATTAAACCCTCAACTCAGGGCAATAACAACAGTTGCATTTCTTATCCCTCTTTGCCACCAACACAGGAAAGAAACTGTTACTTTCTCGTTTGCTTGAACATGTATAGATCGATGTCAAATTTGCCAATGCTTTACACTAATAATAGTCCACACCATTTTAAACTCAGTTTGCCAACAATGCTAACAGCGTCTTTCTTTATTTTCTGAACATCTTCTCCTCATTTCAGCTTTACTATAGAAATGAAATGTCATGGCCATTTATTTGTATCTTTATTTCAATGTATAACACAGCTGATCAGCATTTCAGACAGATTTTAAGCAGAGGATGAACAGTGTGCTCTTAGTACAAGTATATCAGTGTTGTTAAGCTTGTTCTCATAGGTCTCAAGGTGCTTGTGCCTTTTTATGGTTATTCTACTCTGCGTGATACAAACACTTCAGAGACAACAGTCACTTTACTATTGCTTGTTTGTAGTCAGAGCAAGCAGAAACAGTTGCAAGCCACTAGCAGCTAAAAATTGTTATTGCTCCTCCCTGAAATCATAGGGCATGTGCATGCAATTGTGTAGCTCCCTACATCATGTTTTAATCCTTACACCAAGTGACTTTTTTGTCATTCAGGAATACTAATGACTTCACACCTCATTTGCATCTTCACAGTGCTAACAGGGCTAAATCTATACTATAGAAAGGTAATGGTGTAGCTATGGAAGTGGAAATAGTACAGACTGATTGGATATAGACAGAGAATTATTGCTAGTTACTTGTAGGGAATTGTTCTACAAATCACTGCACTAGTTCATAAATTATGCTTCTTCTCTGCACAAACCGCTTACATGTTTATATTTTGAATCTATTTCAACATGCAATGGGAAAAAAATGCTGCAATGTATACAATTTTAAAATTTCACTGCTGCTGTAATGAATATATGGCAGTTCTTGCTGTGCTATCTATGTTAGTATGGTTACTTCACAGAATTGTGTTTTTATTTGCTATTGCGTGACTGCCTCAGCCATGTGGGTGACTGCCTGGATAGGATGGGTGACACATTGTATCAGGCAGTGTTTGTGATGCTATGTCTGCTGGGGAGGGATTGCATGTATGTGCCTTTTATGTCGCCCTTTCCCTAATGCACACCCCACTTCCACCCTGTGAGAATGATGACTATGTCATGGGCTTTGTTTATTTGGGTTTGACTTATGGTTGCATACATGTGTGATGCACAGAGTGGATAGGTACGAAACTGACAATATGCAGGTAGTTTATCTTCTTACACATTTGTTTGCAAACTACAGGATCCACTGCAGTTATGAGTCGTGTGCTTTGGAGCTTTCTCTGTCTGCTGCTATCCATACACATACATTACATAGGTAGGTAACGTTTGTTGACATTGGCTGGCATTACTTTGAATATTTGTATGTGCTTAGGTTGTTATATGTATTACTTGGCTGGTGATTGTGTGTGCTATCATTTGCCTCTTAGTTGCTGGATGTGTGTGCTGATTTGAGTCTTAGGTGGTGAGTCTGTGTGCTACTCTTTGCCTGTTAGCCAAGGCATATTGTGCATGCCTACTTCTGCTGACTACCTCTGCAGATGGATATTCTCCCTCAGAATTCTTGTCTGTGTGTGCTGGAGGTGCTAGACCTACCTGCAGTCCAAGAATGTATGGTCCTGGGCATTGCTATCCCTGTTGTAGCTGCTTTCTCAAAATGATGTTGTGCAACATGGCACAGACTGTCAGAATTTCTGCACAGGTGTCTGGATTGTATTACATGGCACCCCCGATGTGTCTAGACAGCAGAGCTGTGACTTCAGCATGCCAAACACATAATCAATGATTTTTTTAGTTTGAGCATGGGCATCATTGTAGCCTTCTTTTGTGAGTGTGTGTACATGTCTGATAGTTATCATGAGCCACAGTTCCAGTGCATAACCTGTATCACCCATTGGATGGCCTTGTGGAACACCACCCCTGGCACACCTTATGCAGAGTTGAGAGGTATGCCATATGTGTGAGTCATGGTAACTGCCTGGATTGCCTGCACACACACTGAGGATGATCCCTTGGGCATTAAAGACAACTTAACAGTTAACTGAGTGAAACACCATCCTGTTGATGTATGTCCTTCCCTGTTCACCAGGTGAGGCTTTTATTTCTATGTAAGTGCAGTCTATGTCCCCTACGACTTCAGGGAAATGTGCTATAGCATAGAATTACTGCATTGTTCTTGCTCTCTCCTCTAGTGTGCATGGCAAATATATGTACTCCCTTACATGTTTTAACATAGCATTCAGATATTGGTGAAATATTCATGAAGCTGAGGTCTGTAGCACCCCTAGTAAATCCCTTGTGGATTTCTTTAATGTACGAGTAGCTAATATCCTTAATGCTGCACATACCATGGCTTCCACTTCTTAGGCTCCCTTCAATTTCCCTTGGGTCTGAGGTGGTGGTGGTAGAGGTTGTAGAGTTCCTGTAGTGTTTCCCTAGCAACCTTGTGTCACTCTATTGTTTCAATATCATGCAGTCCATGATATGTTAAACGGGGTCTAAACACCCTTCTTCTCATTGGACAAGGTCCATCAGCAGCATCAGCAGCATAGATTTGAGACTAACAAAAAACAAACAGTTCCAAAGTAAACTAAACAAATCAAAATCGGAATGGCAACACACAGGAATGAATATCTTTTGTGATGCTTCATTCTTCTTTAATAATACAAAGAGAACTTCATCAGAAAACCTGTTTGCATTATTAAGGAAGAATGAAGGGGCTAAAAAGATTTTGGTTCCCGTCTATTGCCATTCCAATTTCCATTTGATAGATTTGAGCCTGTTGCACATATATATGCAAGAGAGCAACAGAAGCCCCTAACATTGCTTTTTTTCTTAGTGTGATGGTAGATGTATTCCAATAGGTTTTGGTGTTCATGGCAAAGGGCTACACCATTTCAACACTGTTACTTTATACCTTCCTGAATGGTTCTGCCATCTTGGATTGGTTCATTAACATGTAATTTAGCTGATTATGCTTTTATTAGCATACTCTGCTGTTTACCTTTGTTTGGCAGCTATACTTGAGAGCCATTAAATGCATACAAAATGGTGCTCTATTATGTGCTCATCATTAAAATTAGATGTTCCTGAATCCAGTCTAGTGCCTAATTTGATATAACTATTTAAACTGTAGATGTTTTAGTATCATTTTTGATAGTTGTAAAATTATTGTTCTAAAACTGTTTCTGTAACACTTTGGAGCTTTCCCCTGACCCTCCTTGGAAAATGGGCACCTACCCAGTTGAAATTTCATGGTAATCAAAAGTTAATCAATCAATTAATCAATCAGTAAATAAATAAAATAAATGGTTTAGAATGCAAATAAACAGTTGTAAAGAGATATGCATTCAAAAGATAGGGTGACTGAAACCAATAGTACTGTACAAGTAGTTTCCTCATGTTATAATATGTAATTTACATGGAGGATTATGATCATGTACACGCACCTGACAAAATTAATGTTCTTGTAGGTTAAAGCCAATCAGCAGTCTGAGCAGAAAATGGAGGATCTGAGTTATACACTATAGAGTGAGCAGTGTACAAAAAGAAATAAAAAGTGCACTTGCAGACTCTGTACTACTTAATGAGTACAATATTTATATGACCAACATAATATTATTATTATTATTAGTTTTCTACTTATTCAGGCATTTATCACAGAGCTATGTGAGTCCCACATAGAAACATCTAGGCAGTAGACATAGCCTTACATCTTTGACATTGAGATTTGGCTACAAGTTTTCAGTCAGCTTATGTTTCTTCTGTGCAACTCAGTAGAATAAAAATCTTTCCAGTTTTCCAGTCAGTTCTATGGGTGTGGCACTGGAAGTTCTTATGTATAAATCTAACCATTACAATATTATTGCCTTACAGTCTTAGTGTAATTGCACTTTGTGTATTACAAATGGATTACAGCTGATCAATGTGTAAAATTGCCTGTCCACCTGAAGAATTTACAAACAGACGATTTAGTGAATTTATAAACTGAGAAAGCCATTTTAACATCCCAGGTTCATTTAATATTTGTTTTCTGTTTTAATTATTTGTTTTACTTTAATAAAAAATACTCAAGAAAAAATATGTGCAAAAAGTATGCTTCAAAAAGTTTCATACTTGTTTCAGTAAATCTTGTTTCAATGCTACGTGAGTAAACACTGAAAAAATAAAACAATTTCTGCTCATCTGTAAAATACAGCCTTGTTAGTTTAGTCATTTCCTTATTTAAGGTTTACTTGTTTATAACCCAACCTCAGTTATTTGTTTTCACCTTTAGCATATAGGTTTCAGTAAAGCTGCTTAGGCATTACCTTTTCTCTTCTTCCTCTGTTGCGTGTTCTAAGAATGTTAGCTAAGTAATCAATTCCCTGTACCCATTTGTGTTGCCCTATCCCCTATTCTGCCTCTTCCACCTGCAGTTTAAGCCTCTCTCCCTTCTCCTCTTTTCATAGCAGTATTTATATAATTATTTAGCAATGTTCCCCAACATTTACATACCCCGGGATTCATGAACCTTGCGCCAGGCGCACGCACAGCGTAGGCGTTACAACGCCAAATATGGCCGCCGAGCGATTCAGGTACGATCCAATCCCACGTGCACTACCGGCGTGCGCCGGATCAGCACCGCCACCGGTGTAGGTATGCTAAACACCCCATGTGCGGTGTTGCACCATGCAAATGAAGGCATATAGTGATCCACGAAGTGGCGCAGGCGTAGCATAAGGCCACGGCAATGTAAACCAAAAAAAACGGTTTACATTTTCCCAAACATAACATAGGAGTAACGGAAGGCTGTCAGCGTCAGGTATCACACTGTTGCCATATGCCAATGGCGAAAGACACAGAGAATGTCAAAAGAAAACATGCACAACATGTAAATAATAACATAAATGGTATGTCCACAGAAACTCACAGCAGAACCCCAGGACATGTCTGCGGAAGGTGCAAAACAATGAAATAATATGACAATGTTATAAAACAGCAGCATAATACACATCAGCGTCACAGCCACAATACACTATGGTATGCATGGAAAGCCACAACCATGGTGCAAGGGTTGCCAAGGACTCGCGGCAGTGTTCGGCATGGTAACTATGAATTAGTAGTCAATGCCATGCAAATGAGGCAGATAATACTGAATCGCAAACCCCCCACCGGTGTAAGGCTGTACCAAACGGCGCAGCGGTAATACACCGAGGAGTGGCTCAGAGGGAATACATGTCACCTGCAGAGGGGTGTGCCACTGTAGGAGGAAGCACATTGGAGCTCAGCAAACCTGGGCAGTACATTGCACATCACAGCTGCAGGACCGGCGTGTGGGGAAATAGTTGAGCTGAGAGCACACAATGTGCACAGAGGTGCATGTGCACGAGGATGACTACATTCCCTTAACCCAGTCATGTGACGCTCGCCCCGCAAATAACATCGGAAACAGGAAGGTGATGTTGAGAATATGAGGAAATGCGGAAGCAGTGTAATTGGAGTAGTAATGAGCAATCAACACTAATCAACCCACGAAGGCCAATCGGCGACAGCTGACAACTCTGCATGCAGAAATCTGCAAAACGGGATAGGGGAGGCATATGAATGCAAAGAAAGTAGGGGAGGTAGCAGAGTGCAAAGAGTGAAGACCTGACACAGCAGAGCCAAGCAGACAGGCAGCATAACGGCGGCGACACACAAAACGCACGATATGCCATGTCCCAGAAACTACACATGACAGGGCTCTGCAGGATGCATGCCAGGAAATAGTAGGTGCAACGTGCAGAAACAGTAAGGGAAGGTTGAAAGGTAATCCATTGCAGGCAAGAGTAATGCAACACCAAAGGCAACAGCGTTGCAGTGCCAACGGTAAAACACGGAAGATAATCCCCAGATACGGCCACACAGACACACCCTATGACATCACTGGGTGTACAGCACAACAGTATAAAGTGTGAATGCCAACAACACACAGCCGTGTATTCCCAAACGCCGCACCATAGGTGTAAACACACGGGGAACTTTTAAAATGTACATGTTGGGTGCTGCCGTGGCCGTGATCCATCAGCATGTGTTAGAGACAGACGGAGTTGTGGAGGAGGATGCCGACAACTACCGTAGGCCTCAGAGGAGAAGGAGAGTGTTCAGACCAAGAGTAACCTACCAGGGGCTACAAGACCTGGAGATAGTAGAGTGTTACAGGGTGGATAGGGACACGTTACAGCAAATAGTGGAGCTGTGCCGGCCACGCCTGAGAACAAGAAACAACAGGGGGGAGCCCATCCCAGTGGACACAAAGGTATGTGTAAGCTTGCGAATACTGGCCACAGGTACCTTTCAAAGGCCAACTGGGGATATAATGGGCATCTCACAGGCATCAGCATTCAGGGTACTACACCAGTTTCTGGATGCCATGTTACCACATGCCAATGAGCATATATACTTCCCCAGATCTCAGGAGGAGTTGGCTAGCAATATGTGCCACTTCCACCGTGTGGCACAATACCCGGAGGTACTAGGTGCGATAGACTGTGCGCACATACAAATCAAGTCACCACCTGGGGAGCAGGGTAGACGCTACATAAACCGCAAGGGATTCCCCTCCATCAATTGCCAGGTCGTGTGCAATGCGCAGGGCATTATCATGGATGTGTGTGCTGGCAGCCCTGGAAGCTACCACGACTCCCATATCTGGCATGCCTCACAGCTGTACCAGGTATTCGCCAGGGGGGACATCCCACAAGGCCACCTTGTGGGAGATGCTGCCTATGCACTGGAGCCGTGGATGATGACTCCCATCAGAAATGCACACACACACATGCAAGAACGCCATAATGAGGCACACGCACAGACCAGAATAATCATAGAGCGTGTGTTTGGGATGCTGAAATCACGGTTCCGGTGCTTGGATACATCTGGTGGAGCCCTGCAGTACTCTCCAGGCACATGTGCCTACATATTCATAGTATGTGCCATGCTACATAATATGATCCTGCGGAAGCAGCTGCTGCAGGGACATAATGGCGAAGGGCCACAAAGCCCACCACAACTGCCAAGGCCAGTCCAGGCACAGAGGTTTCAGGACCATGAACACACTGTGCCAGCCCCAGTAGGCAGACGGAGGCATACCCAATATGCCTATGCCCTGGCAAAGAGGTAACATATAGCACATACTCTGACAGCGTAGGCCCCATGGACTGACACCTCCCTACCTGCACACACAGTGAAATGGACGGCACACAAACATGACCACCCATAAAGTGTACCGTATGGGTGGCCCCATGTATGACTCCAACATAGGCAGCACCCAAACACTGTACACCCAACAGCCAGCGGAGCATGGAACGGCAACACCTGAACCGTACGCGGATCCTACAGCAGACGGCATTGCTGTATGCTGCCACGTCACGCAAGGTGTATACATATAAACATGTATATATGTGCATATACATATATGTAGATAGATATCATTACATATATAGAAATATATGTACACATATACATAGAAGTACTACAGGTAAGACAGGGAATCAGAGGGATGTAAGGTGACAGAGATGTAACACGCGATATCTGTACATAGTATACATAGTGAAACGACAACCTGAGCATCCGGGAGGTTTAACAGAAGAGGATACCGCCAACCATGGAAAGGTCAACATACCGAAATGCATAACCGCGAGTCGGAATGATCGCCAGGCCACAGTACAATAACAGTACATGCGCGGGTAATACTATGATGATATGAGGGGGGAGGTAGACACCGCCGCCGGTGATGTGGCCCACGCAGGTACTGTGTGCAAACATCCCCGTGACTGCCGTAGTATGTGTATGTGTGCGGAGAGGGTGCCGTGTGTCGCCAGCGAGTGTAATGTGTGTCTCTGTAATATGTGTATGTTGGTGCCATGTTAGAGGCAGAGTGGAATAATATGTGTAGGCATACAGTACACTAGCCACAGGCATATGTACACCAGTAGTCCCAAAGTAGTAGTGAGAGCCCCACCCTGGCTAGGCGTGTGGCGACGTATAACGATGCAAAGTGACAATGTCCCAGAATGTAGCACAGGAATATACCCCACAGGAAATGGAAAGGATGTATGTACTAATCATGACCGTATGTATGACACCGATATGCTAATTGCAAAACGATACGTTGGCAAAGTCACACAGCAATAGGTATGTACCGCGGAAATACGTATGTGCTACCTCGCTACTGACCGTGGCCACGTATCGGCCCGTAAACACCGCTGTGTGTTCTACAAGTGTCAAACAAGCAATCCCCACCTGAATAGGTGGCAACCACTGGCAAACAGGCCATCCCAAGTACAGGACCACAATCACTGTAAATATCTGGGACAGAATGACAAGGGATAGTCGTCACGTACAAACAACCGCTGATATACCACAGATGTCACGGAGGAATACATGCATGAAGCACATACGCAGGTGATATCAACACCACATGACAACAACATAACCAACACTCCCAGACCAACAGACAATTAACTGTCAACTCCCCAGGCAGGGATTGAGCACACAGACAACCATACCGTGTATGTAGAGATGCAAGGCTCACAACCCGTAACCGTCACCTACAACCTCCGATATTCCCCATCGTACATATTAAAGGGATACAAGCCGTAATAGCAGCACAAACATACAGGCAGTCAATGACATCTGCATAACCGATACATCTCGCGTGGGAAACACAATCAAGAGCGGATGCATACTTGCATGCGTTGTTCAAAGGAATACAACAGCTATGTTACACATCCGAATGCAAAACGCCATCAACAGACGCCGTCAGGACAGGGACACCCACATGTCGAACCTAATACCATACCCAACACACACAATCCACGGCCAACACCACTGCGAAATGTACCTGTCGCCACACATAGCGGCTACAGTTACACATAACATAACACAATACAGACCATCTCCACGACGGTAGGGCAAATAGGCAACGCCCAGGTGAGGAATCCAACCATACCCCAGTTACGATGCGTAATGTCCGAATGGAGTAGATGCACAGGTGATATGCGCACAATTACACACTGAGGAACAGCAATTGGTGGGATGAACCCACATGTTGCAGGTATCGACGGATATAAGGATGACTCCCTGGATATTCAAACCGTATGCTCATACCGAACCAGCAGTGTACAACGGAAAGAGTAATAAATAGGAATAACGATACACGGAACGAAAAACAGAACGAAACACCGACAAGGTATGTAGAACACACGATATGTACGGGTGTGTAACGCATGATGTGTACGACGAAGCAGTACTGTATGGGAATGGTGTTTGTAAGTAATGATACTTGTCCATAATGCAGAGAGTGTTGAAAGGTGGTTATGTAGTGCTATCCTGCTGAGCATACCAATGACTGTGGACACCGTGTGCACAGCAGTGGGATATCATGTACACAGCCGAGACACCACAAGGGCTGCCACAGGGGGGCATAAGAGAGAACAATGCCAGACCACACGCCGATGCTGGCAGTGGATGTCCAACAAGGAAGTGCCATAGCAGGGGATAGGACATGTATGTATACTGTCACAGCACACATGTGTATGGGCATATACCATCGATGTCATACGTAATGTGTGCCCGACGTGCACGTATGCCTTGCAGTAGGGGATACTATGTCAACTATGTGTAATGTAAAGCTGTCATGGTGGATATGACAGACATTATACACAGTATCACAGGCATATCATGCATAATGGAGGTATTGCCTATTGGTATGTACAATAACAGGATACATATGGCCTGTAGGTGTGGGACAGAGTAGTAGCATCATAGCCATCCGAAATGGAAGGAACACCAGGTAACCATGCCCAAACGATCTGTAGCAGGTGCATTGTGGGCAACGATGAGGTCTGGCAGGTCCATGTGTAAACACATGTGCAGTGTACACAGTAGTGTCACCTCCCCATGGTAGTGTCCAGTGAACAGCAGAGGCGGGTGTCAACTGCATGTTTACACAGTACTGCTGCTGTGGTGGTACCATGACTACGTGTCACTCAAACAGCAAGGGAGCTATCACATGAACAGTGCCACTGTGTGTCCCTGTGGGATGTGCACAGGACCTATGTTCCACAGCATGGTGTGTGTTGTGTCTGCGGAAGTAACACAGAAGCCCAGCCCATGCAGTGTGGCATGTGTGCACATATCCATGAGCAGTCCATTCACACTGCCCACTGCAATTGTCATGTATGAGGAGTATATGCATCAGTAATGCGGAGGACATGGTCTGTGTCAGAGCAGAAGACACCCCTGTGTATGTGGTATGCAGATGTGTACAGATGTGTTTTCCATCTGTCAGCCGCATATGTAAACTGTCCGAACCTGGTACACATCGTGGCATGACAATGCTGTGCCACGTAAAGTCGTAGCCATTGTGGAAGGTACACCATGAATGTGGTATTGTACCCTTGACCATGTGTAGATGTGTGTATGCCACAGGTACAATGGCTACCTATGTACCAGCATCACACACAGAACAGATAGGTGTGGCCCTGCAGAAGTATATCCATGCCACAGTGGAATACGGTAACCACAGGACCGTGTGTGGCATTTGTGTGTACAGCAACCATGTACAATGTGATATGCATGTACGGGGCCAGTATCCATGTGATAGTCACTGGGTGAATGTTGCTATGCAAAGGTGATGTGCATGCACCATGTGTCATGCATCCTGATGCCATGGCACCCACATGATGTATGTGCCACACTGACACCCGTATGGTCATTATCGCTATGAGCTGGTGGAGCTATAATGGCGCCAGGTATGTAGATGTGGGATATCTAGGCATGGACAGTACTCTGTGACAGCATGTTGTGTATGTAAGCCAATAGTGAACATGAGGGGCCCCATGAGTGAGGACTGTGTAATGCCATATGTACCTGACATGTAGTAGGTAGTATGATATGCTTGCACCACTGTGTGTCCTGTCCAGGAGTCATATAGCCTAACATCCTGAGACACAGGGTATGATGTGCAGGTGGATGTGTACGTTGCCAATACCAGAACGTGGAATGGTGCTGAAGGGCAATGTGAGGACAACGTCTGATTTGTTGCCCTCTGTACCACCCCAACCACCCATGCAATGGTACGACAGGTGGCCAGCATGTGTACTGGCGTGCTGTGGCACACAGAAGCCCAACAAGGGTGCCAGGAAAGGCATGTAGGCCATTAATGTGTGCATGAAGCACGTTTGTGAGGATGTGCCCCAGTGCCATACAGAACAGTCCAGTCATGGGTGTAGGAATGCAGTGCCACACGTGCAATGCAGTGACACCCATGGGTAGTGCGATAGATGCAGCTGTGTGGTGGTCAAGGTACACAATGTCTGACAACAGGCTAGCAGTGAATATAGTGGGCTGGTGTGGAGACACATAACAAACAGGTTGGCGGGACATAACAGCTAGGGACATCGGAAGGTGACAATGGGCCAGTGTCCCAGGACATAATGTGTGCATGTCAGTACCATGTATGTGTCCACAGGGACACTACAATGTCCATGTATGGATTGCAACCCTGTAGTGAATGAGAGTGTGTATTGTCGGTAAGTACACCATCACCTGGCACGCTGCCAACATTATCACGGTCTGCAATGCCTGGGTGACAATTGTATGTGACATTGAATGTGGATGTAGCCAAACAACACAGACATACCACCACACTGCCTGAGGCCCCACACTGCAATGTGCGGCAGTCATGTGTAGGTAGCTAGCCTTAGAGCATGTGACGGACCACGAGGACCCACCATGGCTGACAAGTGATGCACCCCACACATGTGAATATACACCACCGTGCAACAGCCTGCAAATGTGCCCATACATCAGATGTGCATGGAACATGACCACCATCGTGGCGTCTGTGAAAAGGTCAGTACCGCCATGTCTCTGTGTGGAATAGCATGGTCCCCACCATTGTGTACATGCTACGGAAGTGCACTGTGGTATGTGTCAACATATGTATGTACACTGTCCATCTGCCGGGGTGTCATGCCATCAACAACTGCTGTCAGCAGATGTCAGTAGTACTGGCTGTAGTACACATGTTCCGTGTATGCTGCGATGGGTGTGTGTCCAGGGTGTGGCTAGCAGGGCCGTGAAGCATATGTGTTCATCCACCAAAGGGGGGATAACCCCAGGTTTAACACACCAGACACATGGAGGTATTGTGCATGCTGAGGGTAGTGTAGGCATGGTATGTGTTGTGTAATGTGTCATCCAGCTGGGTGGAGTGCATGCCTCAAGCATGTGTAGGCACATGGGTGTCCATTCTAGGGAAGTGTGGGTTGCTGTCAGCACATGGCAGTGGCAGCTGTCCGAGGCCCAATGTACAGTATAACAACACAGACAGCATGTAACGTGTGGTGTACAATGTAAACTCTGTTGTGTGTTACAATGTGTCTAGCAGTCACAAACATGGGTATCTGCACATTGAGCACCTATGATGCATTGTGTTTGGCAAATATCCAGGATGTGTGCAGAACACTGTGTGATGTGTGATCCCCTCACCTGTGTATGTTGCAGTCCAGGTATGTGCCTGGGAGGTACGATCCGTGTACAATCTGTACTTGCAGGCATGCTGCGCAAAGCATGGAGGCAGGTCCCAGTCACTGCAGATAAATGTAAGTGGTGCACTACTGTGTGTGCCTTGCTTGTGTGCAGCACAGTGGAAGGTGCAAGCATTGTCCCACATGACCCCATGCCGTGCCTGCCTGTTACAGCCCTGCTGGAGACAGTCATGTGACACCGCCACAGAGGCAGTATAGCATGTGAAGATGTACATGTGTGCTCCAAACCCCAGGCAGATGGCCGCAGGTCATGTGTGCCACAGCAGTGTGGTCGACCAGGACTGTCATAGTGGTCAGATACCACATGCCTGTATAAGTACAGTATGAGCATAGGCAACAGTTGCAGTGACACAGTAGGTCAATGTACAGTGTCCCTGTGTTCAGACCACTGCCTACTGTACACTTGGCTAGACACACACCCAGAGGGTGAATATACTGGTGAGCCATCACATGTCCCAGTACACGTAGCCTGTGTAATGCCATCACAGGGCGGTCACAATAACACGTTGTATGAGGGATATGTTGTACCAGGTGATGTGTCATGTGTGCATATGTTGAGTTGCACAGTTGTTCACACGTCCGCAACATATCAGTGCATGATGCATACTGTAACATGATGTGTGGAACTGCACTGTGATCCACAACAGGGTCATCTGAGACAGGTGTGTTGTGAATGGTGTAACCCATGGTCCCACGGGATATACACCGGTGCTGTTGGCTGCCATGCTGGGGGCCACCAGTGGTGCCTACGGTGGTCATACAGACATACTGCACACATTGTTCTGGCAGGAATGTCCATTGTCGTAGATGATGTGTTACTACGTGAAGGTAGGTGTGTGTTGTGAATGTTACCCATCCAGATGTGACCATCAGGTGCAGTCACGGTTGTTGACAGCATCACACCCATCCACAGCTGTCAGCACCCTGTCCCCAGAATGGGTGTCAGCCACCCTGGTACTGTGTGACCTATGTGCAGATGGCGGAACACCTACTACTGGCTGGCTAACAGTGTCACCTAGGAAGGCTATGTGATGGCTGGAATACGCTGTTATAATGTATAATGATGGTATCCCAATGAAGTACATGGAATCACATACAGTAAGCCATGGCTGGCATGTAAACCATGTACAACAATGACTGTGTGACAGACACAAACAATGCGGAGCCATGTTGAACATGCACCCATGAGAATACCAAATGAGGTATGTTGCACATATCGATGTACAACTGTCAGCTATGGGCACAGCATGGATGCAGACGCATATCCCCCACAGGCAGTACCATGCCATGCAGGTAGGGGGGCATTGCATGACTACATGTGACAGTTGCTGTACCGCCACATGTACTGCATATCCGTCATATAGGGGTAGCAGTGGTACGTGACTGTTGGACATGCCTGTACATATGACCATGTCCCACAGGATATGTGTTATGTGTGTACAACACCTGTTGTACCGTCATCAAGCTGTGAAGTGTATGGCTGCCAGTGTACCTGTGTGACATGTTGTGCAATGGGTGCAAAGGTACGCAGTAGTGCATTGCATACCCACATGTCCCACACAGGTGCATAGCCTGAACATACAATACAAACAGTGTGTTGGATCATAGTGACCCACAAGAGGAGATGGGTACGGGTGGCAACCCACTACCACCTGTCCGGGTAAGGTGCGCATGTCCATGACACATTAGCACCTGAGATTTTAGCAGTACAGCTGTACAGGGTGGCATGCATATTTGATCAGTAATACCTCTGTGTGTTCCACCACTGGCCTGTTGACAGACAGACACCAACACAATGTGCAGCATTGACATGTGCACAGCACATCACTGCTGGCTACTGTAGAACAGGTTTACCATGTAGACACGTGCACAGAACATCTGCGCCAGCCACACTCAAACACGTTATGTGTTGAACCCCACCATCATTGTAGCCTATGCCACAGACAGATGTTCATGCATCTGTGTATGTACGGCTGGGAATTTCCTTGGCCTAGCAGTATAGCTGTGTCAGTGTTGCGAACAACATACTGAATGGGCTGGGTGTGTGAGGTGTGCGTCATACGTGTATGGTCCAATGGATGATACCATCAGTACCCCCGCTATGTGAACATCCCTGTCCCCATACATGGATACCTATGCTGTGCCCAACACCCCGATCCCTGTGGGAGGGATGGTGCTGTGTGGTGCACCTGCTGACATGGCGGTGGCAGCAGGCACTGGATGTAGACATATGTGGTACCCATGTCAGGCCAGGCTACCATCCATGTGCACGGGATATCAGTGTGTGGGCACATACAGCACTGTGTTGAACAATATCACAGCACATAGCACCTGTCAGGGGTAATGTGTATGCATGGATGTGCGATACCAACATGCACCATACACACCCCCACCAAGCAGCATGCTGCCTACCTTGCAGAAGGCCATTGTCCACACCATGATGATAGACATGTGTAATGTCCATATACACATAGCAATGACATATGGAATGGACAGCCACCCTCCCAATATCAGTACCCCCCAGGTGGGACACATCCCTGTGCCATGTATGTGACATACCCTGTCATACCATGCAGCCCTGTCCAGCAAGGCTGCACGTGCTATCACAGTCATACATGGTGCGATGGCCAAATGGCACTTGCACTATCAACCGTCCAGAGCAGTAATGTGGCACTGATGCACCTTGTGGTGTCACAGGTGCTGTGTGTTGGCATGTACAACGTGCGCACATGCTATGTATGACCATCCCTGCTAATGTCATATGATTACACAATGTCCCATGTGTATCACATGTGCAATACAGGTGAGCCGTGGCAGGTTGTCCAACATCTGTACAGTGCTGTGTAGATGTACATGGCACAACACATGCATGTACAGGTGTCCACGTGTATGTGTGCAGTGCCACCGCTGACATCCATAACGGCTGTGTCCGTGATGCCTAGTGACATATACACAGCATCCAGGTGAACAGTAGAACTGTGTGCACATTGGGACATGTGCCAACTGGTATGAACACAGGTGCGGGCAGGTACACATGTCCACAGCAGGTTACCATCAACATGGTGTGTGTACAGTATGATGAGTTGACACACAGATATGATATGATACCTGCTGCTCAACGGTGTGACAGCAACACATCAGCTGTGTTAGTGCCATGATGCATCGCAGAGATTACTGTGCAGATGTCGTACATGTCATAGCAATGTATGTCCAGCGGTATGCCAGTACATCAGTGTAAATGTGACCTGTCACCATCATTATGTCTTACAGATAATGCCACGTTCACGGCTGCCAGCCTTCAGCCACCAGGAGGATGACGTAATCATACCGTTGCTCCATGACAACCATGACCTGCTATTCAGCCATGTTCCACAGCAAGCACAGCAGCGGGATGACGTGTGGCAGGATATGCGCAGGAGGGTGAACGACGTAGGTGGCAACAACCGCACCTACCAGCAGATACGCCGACACTGCACGGACCTAATACGGCACGCAAAACAGCGTGCCACCGCAATCGCCAGAGAACAAGGTGGAACAGGTGGTGGGCCACCAACCCAGCACCCACTCACACACACGGAGGAGCTCCTGGCCAGTCTGGGGACACCCAGGGAACATCATGCAGAAACACTCGCTGCCATCGTGGAGGTGGGTGAGTCCCAACCAACGAGCCTGGAGCTGCCTGGTAAGTCAGTCTTGCATATGTGTATGATAACTGATGTAGGTGTGGGTGTCACAGTACACCACATAATGTACCAACACATGCCAGATATATGGCCACACAAGCCGCATACTACAGTATGCTACGTTGTGTTTGCAGACATGTGCATAACACATGCTACCACACAGGTACATGATGTGACATGCACTGTGCTTACTGTGGCTACAGTCATGGATAATGTTTATACTGTTGTGTCGCCCCTATACAGGTACCTCTGGCGTGTCGCACAGCCATGGGTCCGTCGCAGGTGAGACTGTTGTTAGTAACAGGCATGTTACGGTGTATAGATATTCGCTATGTGGCCGGGTATGACATGCACACCTGGGTTCAGCTCCAGTCACGGTGTACAGGTTGCACCACCTGACACACATGCCACCCATGTACAGTAGATACAACCGTTAGTATACACCGGCATGAAACCACAGAACCCGTCGGTGTGATATGTGCAGTCAGCTATGCATACAATGGTGGAGGTGTTCTACAATGGCTGCATATGTAGTATGCATTGGAATGCCATTTGTGGTACGCACACAGTACCACATAGTGAGCTGTGATCTGGTCAGCACACAGGTGTTACCAATGTGACATATGCCCCTGCATTGTGTGCACACGTTGTGACATGGCACATGACATGTCCCACGCACGTGGTGTTCTGTCTGCAATATTGTCACACCATGACAAGACCTACGCCCGACATAGCAGACATCCACACTGTCTGCATAGGCCTCTGGATTGTGACACCTCAGACTTGTATGGGTGTATGTCACATGGGCCACCACAGGGATGGGTACATGATGCCCATCACACACAATTGTCCATGACCCAGTCAAACATGGCCATGGGTGATACCTACAGGCATGTTTCCACACAGTACATCTGGAGTGGATAGACACTGCTGCACATTGTCCACACACAGTGCGATCATAGCTGTAGTGGACCACCTGTACATTTGATGTGGTACACAAGACAACCGGAATGCCTGTCTGCAGCCACTGGAGGTGCCACCAATGTCTACCATATACATGCTGTGGAACAGCATGACTGTGTTGCAGACATGGCAATGCAATGCGTCCATGGTATGCATCGCACAGAAACATACCTGTGTCCTGCTGCCATGCAGTGGCACAGTGCCTGTACTCCCCACTGTATAGCTATGTACACGGCTCACACCAACCACACCTGCACATACATCTTTGTTACACATGCATTCTATCTGTAGCCTGTACACATAACACTGCACTGTGACATCCAGTATGATGTGGTGCATGTGGTGGGACACCATTGTCACATGTCCACATGTTATCGCACATGTTGGCGGAGTACATGTCAAAGTGACGCCAGCCATGTGTACTGTTAACCTGCCTGTGGCCACACGGTGTATCACGGTGATGCATGCAAACTACCATGAATGTGTGTACTGCATGCCTACTAAAATGACACCTGCTTGATGTAGTGTGCACCCCAGGGCAGTATGCATACTACCACTATTAATGTCTGTCCTGCATTCACTGAGCTGTGGTGTGGGAATGCTGCATGCCATCTGCAATATCACATGCATGATGTGTCTGCATGTGTGTGTGTGTCTGTGTGTGTGTGTCAGTGTGTGTGTGTGTCTGCGTGTGTGTGTCTGCGTGTGTGTGTCTGTGTGTGTGTGTGTGTGTGTGTGTGTGTGTGTGTGTGTGTGTGTGTGTGTGTGTGTGTGTGTGTGTGTGTGTGTGTGTGTGTCTGCGTGTGTGTGTGTAATGTATCTTACAGTATGTCTTTGTATTCACAGGTGGTGTAGGTGCGTTCCCCTCCTGCTGTCCATCTGATGCTAGTGTCCCCACAGATACTAGCAGTGATGACCATATGCATGAGGCACAGGCAGGGTTGTCAGGGGCAGAAGCTGTGCCATTGGTTACCATCCCACCATTGTCCCCTTCATCTCCGCACACGGTTCAGATGCCGACACATACCACATCACTGTTGCCCATAGAGGAAGGACAGTCAGCGTCTGTTGGCATTGAGCAGGAATGTGTGGTGGCTACAGAAGGTGCGGGTACACACCATGTTGCCAGTGTAATGTCTGGTGATGTGCCACACAGGCATGTGGCTGGTGCTGCTCGTAGGAGGACCTCTGGCAGACATGCACCTGCTGTACAGGGTGCAGCAGCTGGTATCACCAGATGCATGTTCCAGACTGTAATGGCGGCACAGGCATGTGCTGAACGGCAGAACCAAGAAGGGCAGAGGCTGCAGAGGGCCGCAATCCGTTCCCTAAATGAGAACATCCAGTCATTGGCGAATGCTCAACAGAAGATTGCTAATGTTCTGGATAGGCGATTAGGTGAGATGGTTGGAATCCTCGACCGAGGCATGTCAATCCGCGAGTGTGAGCTATCTGTGCTGGAACACCTGGTAGGGGTGAGGCGTAGGACACATGGCCATAGGCCAGCAACACCACCTAGTGTAGTTCGACGTGTGCGTGCCACCTCTCATGCCCACTCACACAGTGCCGGTAGCAGCAGCAGTGCAGCTGGTGCTACACCAACCACAACAGGACACAGCAGGCCACGTGGACATGGCCCTGGCTGGTCCCAGTGTGGACACGGTTCCGGCGGACATGTGTCATTGGAGAGTGGCCACTCCACACCTCTACTCGGTAGTGCCCGTGCGACCCCAGGCAGGTATGGGTCACGTGGCCGCAGACGGACACAGTGAGCCATACAACCTGCACTGTACAGTCTGGGGCTGCCAAGTATACCCCGTGTAGGCATCACAGATGGCTGAACTGTGTACACACATACCCACACACAGCAGACACAACTATAGGGCTCCACCACATCCACATGCATTCTGCACAGTCATGCCCAGTAAATGCACCGGCCCTTACACACACACATGATGTCATCCATTGGTACAGCCTATGCCCCTGGCACACATATCACCCTGTGCATATGATGAAGCCTCTGCCGCATCACTGTCATCCACACCATCGGTGCACAGTTATGCAAATATATTCTGATGCACAGGGTGGACATGTTAGTGAGAGGTGTATGTGATACCTGTGTACGCATAGTGTGTGATGTGTATGTTGCAGTGGTTGTGTATGACAACTGACAGGTGTGTATGTGATGTGGGTTGTGTACTGTCATCATGCAGCAGACATACCATGTAGTGCAGGTGCAGCATACATTGAGCTGTGTACACGGTATGTGTGACGGTTACATGTGTAGCACCATGTTGGTTCTGTTAACCTGTACGCCTCATATGGTGTACTTGCATGTGCCTACTGGGAGCACTGTTATCAGTCCCCCACGTGTAGCTGTGGGTTACCCACAGGCACATCTGGCAATATCAGCATACCACAGGTACCCGCAACCTGCCTGGACACCTACATAGGTACATAGGTGCATAGGTACATACCAGGCTATGTGCCCTACAGCATGTGTAAGCCTAGCCAGAGTGTGTGTGGCCTTCACCACCCCTTAGGATGAGGATACTATATCCATTGGTCTGCTATCCCTCTGTCCAGCAGTGACACAGAGATGATGCCTGGGGCATACCTACAAACACCCATCCACACGTCAGGATTACTCTTGGACAGAGTCAGTGAGGGGCTCTGCTTTACAAGGGCTGGGAATCTGTTCCATGGTGTAGGGAGTCTCTGGGCGATGAACCTGTCCCTCCAGCACGTCCTATTTATGTCCGTGTCGAGGTTTCTGTCAGTTGCTCCCGTGCCCATGGTTGTTTGGATCCTAGGAGGTGGAACATGTCCATGACACCCAGGTCGGACATGGCCGTGTATGTCAGGCACAGATCACCTCGGAGCAGACGGTATGAGAAGGTATACAGCCGGAGTCCCCTCAGTCGGACAGTGTGTGACATATGTCTCAGCACCTTTATCCCTGTGTTGCGGAATGTTTGAGGTCCTTCCAAGTGCTGCAGGTGTCAGGTTAGGTACATTCCAAATGTGGCGTTGTACCCAATCATCGGTCTGATGCATGAAGAGTACAGGGGTACAATGACCTCCCTGATGTGGATGTGAATCCCTTCATGAACAGGTGGGCACAGTGGAATGTCTCCCCAACCACATTGGCAATGTGAGTGTCAAGAGAGGTTACCGACAGGTTTGGTACCCTTGTCCATGATCACGTCCACCATGTTTAATGGATTACCACCTATGTGGTAATTCGGGGTGAACATGTCTTTCCCAAAGGGTAGGTCTATACCTTCCCTGGCATGTAGCTTCAGGCCATGGCTCTGGCACCAGGTATCCATTTCTATGAGACCTCAGGTGGATGTCCGCGTCTGATGGGGTGTTGAGTATGGTGGCCGGTTTGCAGTCATCTGCATACCTTGTCTGCCACAATCCCCCTATATTTGCATGCATGTCGGAAAGTTGAATGCCGAACAGGAGGGGGCCCAGGACTGAGCCCTGTGGGCCACCACTTGGGACCAGCTTGGAGTCTGACATGGCACCAGGAACACTAACCCTGTGGGTATTGACCCCCATCTGGTTGGCAAACCATCGTGTGACATATGTCTCTACATCTACGCTGGTGAGCCTTTCTATGATGCCCACGTGGAGTGTGGTTCAAACGCTGTTGCCAGGTCACGGTAGTCTGTGCAAACCGACGTACCCCCATCAATGGCCTTAGTGACTCCTCCAAACAGGTCGACCAGGTTCGGGAGGCAGGATCTGCCCTTCACTAAGCCGATGCGGGTATGTTCCAGTATTTGTCGTTCCCCAATGTCTTTCTTTATGGGCTCCATTATGGATTCCTCCATAGCTTTGCAGACAAGGCTTGTCAAGCTTATAGGGCAGGGATGTACAGAGTCTATAGGAGCACTACCTTGGTGGAGTGGGATCACAGTTGCCATATGCCATCCATCGGGTACGTAGCCTGTAGTAAGGCTATGATTAAACAGCAGCCTTATGTGCAAGGTGAGGCCCTCATTGAGGTTGTGTAGCACACAGCCGGGGACACCATCTGGTCCCATTGATGCTGTGTTCACTGCTTTACAGATATCAGCTCTCACCTGGGCATTTGAGATGTTTGGGAGGGTAGACTCTGGTGGGATAGATACGTCCCCTCTTGGGGGGTGGAGGGAGGGTAGATGTATGCACAGAACCTGTCTGCCAGTTTGTTGGCAATGTCTGTGGGTTCAGTGATCATTGTACCATTCTGGACTAATTCCGAGCATAACTGTGTGCTTCCACCCATGTTCCTACCATAGCTAAGGAAGGCCTTATGGTTGTCTTATGTGTCCTTTGCAAGTCCAGTCCCACAGGCGGCCTTGGATGATTGTATGAGTGATCGTATGTTAACGCCAGTATTAATCAGTGATGCCTTCCCTGGTAGTGATATTGCTCTGTCATGTAGTAGCTTTCACCTCTTGTTGTACGGTTTGTTAATGGCTTGGGTCCACCAGACCATGTGCCTGCCTTTGGTGGACAAGGTCCTGATGTTATCAGGGATCGCTTGATCCAGACATTCCTGGGGTGCTCATAGAAGGCATTTGTAAGGGTTTCAGCAGCGTGGCCTGTGTTTACCACTGGCATGGAGGCCTTGTAGGGTACCACACCAGTCGTATGACATGTGGGGTTCACTGTGGAGAGGTCTTCACTGTGGTCTCCCTTGCCGGTGGTGGGTGCAGGATGCGGATCTCCAGTGAGTTCACTATATGGTCTGACCTCACCGTTGAGGGATGTACATCCTGTGTGGAGCATGTCGTCCCCATGTGTGATGATCAGGACTAGTATAGTTCCTCCCCTTGTGGGTATGGTGCATGGTTGTTCCACAGCATTCGGGTGTATGAACACCTGGAACCTTTGGTGTAGGGTGTTGTGTCCTGGGTAATGTTCCCGATCTATGTATGGTTGATGTCACCCAATATGATGGTGTTGTGAGAGAATTCACACTCCCCAGTGTCTTCAGGAAGGCTGTGCGGGTATCCTGGGTTTGGGAGGGTGGTCTGTAGCATGCAACAAACTGTAGGGCAGTCCTACCCATGGTTAATTGCACCTGGACGGTCCCTGCTGCTACGTGCATTTCTGCCAACCTGGAGGTGTGAGTATCCGTCACGGAAATGGAGAATCCCCCTCCTTCTGTGTTCGGTCCGGGTTATGGTCCTGAACACGTGATATGAGGTATGAACTGATAGTGCTGGGGTGCTCTCAGGAACCCTGAACAATGTTTCAGTCACAGCACTGACATCGATGTCCTTCATACTGAGGAGGGCATTTGAGGGCGTGCAGCTTGGGCGTAGACTACTGGCACTGAGCAGTATTACCCTTTCTTCTCTCCAGGTTTGTAGTCTAGGGTGGTAGGTTTATCATTCCAGCCTTGCCTGCAGTGGGCACTGTGGGGGTGGCAGGAGCCTTAGCTGAACTCTTGAGGACCAGGGGCGACAGGTGCGAGCCATCCCTTGCGAAGGGGCGTGGCATGCCAAGCATGTCATCCCAGGCAAGAGGAACCTGGATCCCCTCAGACTGACACCGGTAACCAGGCACATTATCAAGGGTGATCATTTGGAGCCAGTATAGTGGCATCATACATGATGAGGGTGGGATACTGCCCAGGGTCAGGGACATGCTGGCCTGGGCTACACAATCTGAGAGCCCCTCTATGTCTCCTTTCATGTATCCCAGGGTGGTATGTCTCCGGTCGTTGACACCGGCATGGACAATGACTGCGTCATACTTGTACATGCTGTGGAATGACCTGTGTGCGTGTGTTATGTGGCGGATTCCAGCGCCCGACAGGCAGCCTACTGTGATCATTCCCTTGTTCAGTCTGGTGGGTGGGACGTCGGTGTGTCTGACTGTGGCGTCACCCATTACCAGTGTGTCCGGCATTGTGTGTGGCCTTTGGGGCTGTGACTGTTTAGCACAGTGGCGTTGAGAACTATGTGTTGCATGTCCTATGTCTTGTGGAGGCAGTTGCTTGGGTGTCTGCTTCAGAGGCCTCGTTAGGTTCGTTACATGTTAAACAGTGCCTCCACGTATGTCTTAGTGTGTTCATGTGTTTGTTTAGCATTTGTGATAGTTACATGTGACACTGGGTTTGTGGTGTGCATGGTGTCCTTCCCCTCCCGTTTTGTCTCACCGGTCATGGTTTGAGAGAGCTCAGCCCCCTGTCTGGCTATATAGTTGCATGTCTCACATATATTATGTTTAGTGGGGGAGGTGCGGCTTGTCCGTGTCCATGAGGCACCTGTAACATTGCCCAGGACGCCCAGATTCACCATCTGAACAGGAGAGGTCGCTAGCAATTGACCCTTCAACATGCCAGAGAACGTGAATGCATTTGCTGTGTAACTGGGTCAGAAGGCACCTATAGGGAAATGGGTGCTCAAGGGGATTCTAGGCTAGTGTAGTACTCCATCTAGTATACATGTACTTTACCTATGTAGGAATACTATGGGAGCAGGTGCAGAGCTTTTGTGATAGAGAACAGACAGTTGAGATTGCAAGAACAGAGGTTCTACATGTAAACCTGTGGAGCACGGAGCTGGATATAGTGTAACGTAGCTTACACGGTACATGACGCACATGTCCACACATATACTGCACCTGACACCTGTGGTCGGTGCCACAGGCTATGGTGGACAGAGACATCACATACATGGCATGACACAGTACAGGTATGGTGACATTCTGCAGGTGCCGTACACAGTGTGCTGGCAACTGACCGCAGGTGTCACCTGTCAGCTGTGGTGCAGGGTGTGCAGCAGTTGGATGCTGTACCGGTACAGGAATATGTCCGGAATCGCGGGGCGTACACCACTATGGCACACACCCCATTGTGTGCAGATGGGGACACCTGCCTGTGTGGTCAGCACCCTCACAATACAATGCACCCACACGCCATGTCACACGGGGCGGTCTTGCACAGGTGGCCAGTAAGGCTCACAAGTATGGCATTGACAGGGCTGTACAATGCAGCACCAGTACGGGATGGTCACCCTGTGTGGTTAGTGTCCAGTCACAACACTATATCTGCATACATCCTCACAACAGGCAGCAGACATACACACATGTTGACACACTGACATGGTGGTGACCACACATGTCTACACGGAGGGACGACATGTTGCATGTACTGCACCATCCGCATCCGTGCACCCCACACTGAGGTATGTACAGATCTCTACCATGGTGTACAGTGATGTGTGGCACGTGGCACATAGTCCCCCGATCTGTGGCATACATGGGCACACATTCCTGCACACATGTTGGTGCTAGGAATGCCACACCCGCTATATGGGATATGTGCAGGCGTGCAGCGGTATGTTGTGCATCCTGCGTACCACCACTGTATCTGGCAGCTGTGCCAATATATGCACTTGGGAGGTGGTAGGGGTTACAGTGGCCATGTGACATATGGTCGATGACACATGGCCGATGGGTATGCATTATGGCAGCGCTGTCATGTAAAAGCGACATTGCAGACTGTATGCACATGGCAGGGTAGGATGGTGTGTGACACACCTGTGACCAGTACCTGCACACATGCATGTGGACAGGTGTTTAAACACATGGTGTACACACATACCACCATGCGTGCTGTTACTATGCCATCATATGATGGCCCCCATGATGGGTATGCATGTGGTAGGGGGTTGCAACTGTGTTATGGACATTGGACACAGCTCATGCATGGCTGCACCATGCACAGTACATGTGTCATATGTATCCCCTGTTGCCATGTGTGTATGCATTGCTACGTTGTGACATGTGTGTCGACATACATGGAACATGGACTGTGGTATGGTATCACAGCTGTCACAGGCAAACTGTACAAGGGTATGTGTCCCAGTCAACACCGCTACACCCTGTAGGGGGTGCATACCACAGACATGTGTCCACCTTCTATTCATGTGTGTATTACCGCATACGCCAGTGTTATGCATGTGGTACATCACAGGCTTCGTATGTGTCCTGTGTGCAATCCATGCACACAGCCAGGCAATCACATATATGACATATCCAGACTTTGTTTCACTGTGGTACAGCTGCAGTCATGTATCATATCTGTGTTAGGCCCGTGGTATGTGTGGAGCACGCCTGTCCATGTATACCGATATGGGTGGACTACATCACACCTGTGGGATCATTGATAGTACATGTGTACTCCGCATGATGGACGTACACTGCCACATAGACTTGTGGACATATGTCACATGCTGTTGCTGGACCGTGAGGCATACTGCTGCACCGATGACATGGTGTTGGCATGGCAGCTACAGTGTTCACTGCAGTGTGTACATCTTCAGCCTGCACCCGTGACGCCTGTGCTGTCATCTGTGTGTGTACGTGTAACTGCATGTGTGTCCACCCTGTGCGTGTGTATGGGTATACCTGGCCGTGACTTGCGGTGTGCACACTCCGTCTGCATGCCGGACTGCGCGTAGCACATACTAAGTGTGTGAGCATGCCCGGGTTGCTGTTGTGTGGGTGGACACACATGACGGTCTACATTCTGCCTTCCATGATTTCACCCCATGTGTATGCATGTCCGCACTGTGCAGATTCTAAGTGTCTGAGCATGCCCAGTAAGCAGCTGTGTAGATGGACACACAGTACAGTGCACACCACGCCGGTCTGCATTGATACCCCGTGTGCATGTCTGTTTCCCCTTCGCAACTGCCACGTCTGTGGCATGGCCGGGTTGTGTTGTGTGGGTGGACACACACGACGGTCCACATTCTGCCTTCCATGATTTCACCCCATATGTATGCATGTCTGCACTGTGCAGATTCTAAGTGTCTGAGCATGCCCAGTAAGCAGCTGTGTAGATGGACACACAGTACAGTGCACACCACGCCCGTCTGCGTTGATACCCCGTGTGCATGTCTGTTTCCCCTTCGCAACCGCCACGTCTGTGGCATGGCTGGGTTGCTGTTGTGTGGGTGGACACACACGATGGTCCACAATCTACCTTCCAAGATTTCACCCCATGTGTATGCATGTCTGCACTGTGCAGATTCTAAGTGTCTGAGCATGCCCAGTAAGCAGCTGTGTAGATGGGCACACAGTACAGTGCACACCGCGCCCGTCTGTGATGATACCCCGTGTGCATGTATGTTACCCCTTCGTGACCGCTAGGTGTGAGGGCATGGCCAGTTCGCCATTCAGGGGTACACACT
The DNA here is from genome assembly GCF_019279795.1 of Protopterus annectens. Lineage (NCBI taxonomy): Eukaryota > Metazoa > Chordata > Ceratodontiformes > Protopteridae > Protopterus > Protopterus annectens. The sequence continues at coordinate 1,046,993,433 of NC_056727.1, forward strand.
ACAGTCGGCACCGATGTCTGCTACTAGGCATGTAGCCATGGCCAATGACATCCTGCATAGCCATGGTAACCGTCCAGGTGAGTCATATGTGGTTGGGATGCTACAATGGCTGCCTACATCATGCACGCTGGATGCCCTCTCTTAGGGTATACTGTCTGTGGTGCATCCCGTATCCATGTCGTGATGTTGTGCTCCGTAGTTAGTTGGTATTCCCGAGTGCAGCACTACCGTGTTACTGTACGCCCACCTTGGGATGGTAACATGCTGTGTGACTGCGCACTCTGTCTTCATTCCCTATCGGCTGCCTTGCCTCTGCAGATGATATCACCCACCTAGGGGTATGCCTCCTGACAGTGCTGTGCTCAGTAATCTTGGTAGTGCATTCTGTAAATGCATCATGCTGTAGTGTGTTCATGTAGGTAGGCGTAGGTTCAACTCCAGGCCCTTCCCCATGTGTGTGTGAGGTGTGTGTGTCTGTGTGTGTGTGTGTGTTTCCAGCTGCCTCTGCAGATGGTCATGCTTTTACACACTTCGCAACACACACCTTGGCTATTGTCAGCTATTCCTTTACGGATGATGTCACCCACCTAGAAGTATGCCTCTGACAGCGCTGTGCTCAGTAATCTCTGTAGCGCGTTCTGTACATGCATCATGCCGTAGTGTGTTCATGTAGGTAGGCGTAGGTTCGACTCCCGGCCCTTCCCCATGTGTGTGTGAGGTGTGTGTGTGTGTGTGTGTGTGTGTGTGTGTGTTTCCAGATGCCCTTGGTGAGAGTAGTTCCTTTAGTCGCTTCTCAACACATACCTTGGGCTATTGGCATCTATTCCTTTACGGCTGATGTCACCCGCCTAGAAGTATGCCTCTGACAGCGCTGTGCTCAGTAATCTTGGTAGCGCGTTCTGTAAATGCATCATGCTGTAGTGTGTTCATGTAGGTAGGCGTAGGTTTGACTCCCGGCCATTCGAGGTGTGTGTGTGTTTCCAGATGTCCTTGGTGAGAGTAGTTCCTTTAGTCGCTTCTCAACACATACCTTGGCTATTGGCATCTATTCCTTTACGGATGATGTCACCCGCCTAGAAGTATGCCTCCGACAGCACTGTGCTCAGTAATCCCGGTTGCGCGTTCTGTAAATGCATCATGCTGTAGTGTGTTCATGTAGGTAGGTGTAAGTTCAACTCCCGGCCCTTCCCCGTGTGTGTGTGTGTGTTTCCAGCTGCCTCTGCAGATGGTCATGCTTTTAGATGCTTCGCAACACACACCTTGGCTATTGTCAGCTATTCCTTTACGGATGATGTCACCTGCCTAGAAGTATGCCTCTGACAGCATTGTGCTCAGTAATCTCGGTAGCGCATTCTGTAAATGCATCATGCTGTAGTGTGTTCATGTAGGTAGGCGTAGGTTCGACTCCCAGCCCTTCCCCGTGTGTGTGTGAGGTGTGTGTGTGTGTTTCCAGATGCCCTTGATGAGAGTAGTTCCTTTAGTCGCTTCTCAACACATACCTTGGCTATTGGCATCTATTCCTTTACGGATGATGTCACCCACCTAGAAGTATGCCTCCGACAGCGCTGTGCTCAGTAATCCCAGTAGCGCGTTCTGTAAATGCATCATGCTGTAGTATGTTCATGTAGGTAGGTGTAAGTTCAACTCCCGGCCCTTCCCCATGTGTGTGTGAGGTGTGTGTGTGTGTGTGTTTCCAGCTGCCTCTGCAGATGGTCATGCTTTTAGATGCTTCGCAACACACACCTTGGCTATTGTCAGCTATTCCTTTACGGATGATGTCACCCGCCTAGAAGTATGCCTCTGACAGCACTGTGCTCAGTAATCTCAGTAGCGCGTTCTGTAAATGCATCATGCTGTAGTGTGTTCATGTAGGTAGGCGTAGATTCAACTCCCAGCCCTTCCCCGTGTGTGTGGGGTGTGTGTGTTTACAGCTGCCCCTGTAGAGAGTAGTTATTTTATACGCTTCGCAACACATACCTTGGCTATCGGCGTCTATTCCTTTACGGATGTTGTCACCCACCTAGACGTGTGCCTCTGACGGTGCTGTGTTCAGTGGTCCACGTAGCGCGTTCCATACCTGTGTCATACGGTTGGGTAGGTGGGGGTAAGGTCAATCCCCATGCCTGCCAGCTGTGTGTGTGTGTCTATGCTCACAGCTGCATGGGTTCATAGGTTTTGGCTTTAGAGTTTCCGCTGAACACTTATATCCTGCCGCCATCTCTGTGTTTGTGGATGGTGAGACACAGCTCGTGGACTGCCTGTGTGCCTGCTGTGGTTGGCGACCTCCGTAGCGTGTTCACCACGTGTGCCCTGCTGTGGTGTGGTGGGGTGGTGCTGTGTACGTTACATTCCCAGCCTTGCCACATGTGTCCGTCTGTATCTCTCTCGATGTATATATACATACTTATGTTGTGCCCATAGCGCTACTCTTGCATGGACAGCTGTCTGTCCCATGTATCGCATATTTGCACGGCTGACACATAGAACTGTGGTACGATGCATATCCACTCATTGTCCATGCAACGTCCGTATTCCAGCACGCCCTAGAGACATCTGCTGGATATCGTGGCAGACAGCTATCCTTGCTGTACTGACACTGTACCCGTACACACCATAAACCTTGTCTGTAATTGCCTGTTTATGGTGTGTGTATGTCTATCTGAGCTGTATGCATGGTCGTGTGTATGTCCCGCTATAGCCGTCTGTGCAGGTGTCGCCACTATGGGTAATCCTTGTAGACCGCTGTTTCATGTGCACTTCAGCACATACCTGCAGACCGTACTACCCCTCCTACGGCAGCGGCCTTAGATCAACCGCTGCCCTAGGCGATAGGGCTCCATGGCGCCCACCACCACAACACATGGTGCCCCCATCCTGGTGTACCTACATGACATACCTACTAGAAAGGTGGCCCTGCTAGTGTGGCACCCTAGGCAGCCACCGGATTGGCCTATGCCTACGGTCGGCTATGAGCACATCACGAGGCATACTTTTACATTCAGTGTTTTACAAAGGCTGGATTTTAATACCAGAGGGGGGACCTTATCAACTATACTTTATAATGCGGATTGAGATGGATTATTAGGTGGAGAGTTGACCACACACCAGGGCTGAATGATGTAGCACAGATTGAGCCTCTTTTGGGAAGCAGGTGGCTTAAACCCAAATAACAGGAATGTAGTTTAGGTACAGCTATACATTTAACACCCTTTAGTCCACTCTTTCCATTGTTTACCACTGTATTACATTGATATAATATACATATTTTCGATATATATTGTTAGATTTTTGATTGATGAGTATTAGGCATAGTACAATATCATATAATACATGTTTTAATGGGATGTTTTTGAGGATGTTAATATATGTGTGTGTAGTTAACATTGCGTCTGCGCTTTATATGCTGGGGTTAATTGTTCATTGTTTGATGAGAAATTGACCAATGAAAGTGTAAGGAGGGATATTTAAAGCCTGGATGCTTTTATGTTATGTGTAAGTCTGACGGAGCCTACGGGTGAAAGCTTACTTGTCTATAAAGGAACCTTTTTATACCATTTGGGCACTGTCCTGGACAATTTCTACGTTGACTGTTTCATCTACCTATGTGTTGTTTGGATTGTGTGCCATAAGGTGCCAGCGGTTATTTTATGTTGATTAGGTGTATTCCATGGTCAATTGACATTAATCATATTAATTCATTAAAGGATCTTCTTTATAAGTGGGAATGCCATAGTTTAACCATCCTATGACCTTCCTAGTTGAAGTTGTTAGTGTGCCATTAGTATGTGTTCCACAGGTCGCCCATTTGTTCCACATTATGGAAGCGAGTGATCCCCATTTTGGTGATGGCAGATTGAGAGCTGTGTACGCCGGTATTCGCACGGTGGTCGTACTTTCTATGGGGAATGTCTAATGTAGTCCCTATCTGCATTTCCTGTGCTATGCCTTACTGCAGCTGTGTAATTCCACCAGGTTTCCAGTTATGGGTGCCATCTTGGTCGTACGCTTGTCCATCCATGGGAATTGCCTACTGGACACTGATATAGGGCTGTACACATTTCACACCTGCTTTTAGCATTATCCAGTGGATGCTTTGCATCATTAGTGGGGAGTAAGGCATGTGCTATACCCACATCCCTCCCACGGGGTGGGACAACGGATTATCTGCCAAACAACACCGAGCCCCATTTCTGCATACCCAGGATCCCATGGCTGCAACCCTCGACGGTACACATTACATATCCTTCATGTGTGCGGGACTGGGATGTGGACGCACTTCTATGGACTCGACAATCTGGGGATATCTGTTCATATGTCCTGCATTTCATGGACACTTGTCATCAACCTTAAACACGCTGGTGGTGCATATGTCTAGCTGTGCCATAGTCACAGCTGTCATTTCTTCTGGGTCGATCGCAGCTGGTTGATATTGCGAACGGATCAATTTTTGGAGTCCTACAATGGACACCAATGCGCATATGTAAAGTGTAGAACTTGTTGGACTGTCACCATCTGGCCAGTGGTTTGGACTGCTGCTGTCTGTTCCCCAATCGTGGATGTCTGTTTGACTACCCATATTATGTATTACTTGGCCAATCTATATCCATGTGCCAGTAAGCGGAAATACAGCAAACCTTGAGTCCTGGTCATCTTCATAAAAGACATTTGTTGAACATAAACCATGCCAAGACAGACGATGACAAAAACGATACACTCCACAGTCAAACCATACTGAGCTCTTTCACCCACTAACATGGGGCATCGTCGGAGTACGAAATACATTAGATAGTCATCCCTTATATACTTCCTTCAGAGTCAGTTTAAAGTCAACTAATTAATAAACTTGCTCATAGTTAAGTGGACAGTGCTCCAAGTCTTGATGATAAAGTGACATATACAAATCTGTGTTGCATACATTACTTAATGGAAACAATGATACAAGAACAATGTGTTAATATAAATACAATATTGGTCAATACAATCAGTATATTGAAACATAGTTGACAATTGTTGTGAGTAAACCTCAGAATGTAGTGTGTTGATAATGATATTTGTATATCAATGTGTATAATTGTTGCATTAAGATTCCAAATCATGGAATAAATAAGTACAATTAAATGCATATTTTGTATAACTATGAATGTAAATAAGGGTCACGATGTTAAATATGAATATGACTGTATTATAGCTATATCAATATGATATGGAATAAACTGTAGTTGTTTACATCTTGTTTTCAGGTGACAAATCTATGTCCATGCGTCATATATACGGGCCGTCGGACTGCTGTGTGTAGATATATACATGTGAAACCCTCGTTTCATACCTTGCTTTGTTACTGTCTGTGGATTACCTGTGTACACACATCAATTACCATGCCATACCTTTCCACTGTACAGGTTCTGGCATGGTGTATGGCTGGTTGGCCCTTAATCTTGCTGTGTGTTACATTGACCTGTGTCTATCTGGCATTTTGCTGGCGTGTCATGTGAGACCTTCGTGCTTATATAGGTACCTGATCCCGTAATTGTGATGTGCTTCCACTGGCCATATATTTCTCTGTCATCTGGGATCTGTGTGTAACCAGTCCTTTCAGGACACTTTCTATTGTTGTTCTTTTTTGGTTACATATATGAGTACTTTGGTATGTTGTGCTATTATTGTGTGTGGAGCATTTCTCCACGGGTCTCTGCTGACACTGGACATATATCCAGCTAGCCTAGCCCGGTCAACAGGTGTGAGCCAACTGAACACATTTCATATGGGGGCACCTTCTGACAAGTGGGTCGGGTTACAGATGCATAACCGTCGTCAATCCATACTACTAACACACACGTTATTCTATCCACATTCTATGTTTGTCTTATCACATAGCGTGTGTTTCTCACTATTTCTAATGGTACTTTACATGCCATTGCCCAATTCCATACTTTCAGAGGCTGACAGTTTTGAGACATGTATGATTGACGTGGGGACACAGCCTTAACATTCCCTGCTGTGAGCGGATCACACACGCACACGCGCACTTGCATTTCCTAATTGTGGGTTACGCGCAGGCTTACATGCATATCCGTATTCTGGTTACATATGTTTACTGGGTCTGTGTAGTTACGTGGTCTGTGTTAGTTGTGACTGTTCTGGTAACATATCTCTGATCCGGTTGACGGACGTGTGCGGAACGCACTTTCACCTTTACACATGTAACAGTCTTTGCGGCATGGCCGCATTACGTACACGTTCACATTTATATGTTCTATAGTCGTAATTCAAACGGGACTGCATTCACGTTTGCCGGTTACTGTGACCACTACACGTTAGCTGTTCGGTCTCATTTATATGCATACCCATGGTACTTAGCTAAATTTACATATCCCCCCCACCCCCGCACTCACGTACGTCACAGGCATCCATTCGCCTGCTGGGAAAGGTGCGGTACTACATGTTAAACATTCCTTATTCCCTCCCGCTCATGGCCCAGGATGCATATGTCGTGACCGCAGGGATATTCAGATCACAGGGGCTTATATCCCCTACGCATACAGGCCTTCGATTGTCAGGGTGTTCCTGTGGTGCTTTGGGTTTGGTCTTGTCCGCCTAGTCTACGGAACTGCCCTGACCGTGTACGAATGCCAGACGAGTCACATGGGAACAGTTTGTCCGTGTCTATGATACCATATCCCCCCACCATTATTCCTAACCGTGTGCGCTGTTTGGCTGACGTGCCCATTGTAGATCTTGTTATAGTAATTGCACACGGTCTGGTCGAACAGACCTATTTCCGTTACTAAACCTCGGTATTTATAACCTGTCTCGCTATATTACACAGGGTCTAACATTGCGTGATGGCTTTCACTGAGCCACGGACATGTCCGTTGCTTAGTTTGGGGCAGTCCCACTCTGCTACACACATTTAACATGGCGGAACAGGTTGTACAGCTCAGCAATGGGGACATCGGGCTCTCCGTCGCTGTTTAGTATTGAATCGCTATGTTGACTTTGTTTCACATAGTGAGACAGTGTCGACATTGGTAATGGACATCTCACGCAGTACGTCCACACCGCCGCGGGTGCCGTATGTCTGCTTTGGGCGGCGGACAGGCATTATGCTGTGCCATTATGTCTGGGAATATATGGTTTCTTTCCATAGATGATATGGCATACTAGCATTGACCCGCGTCTGAGTGTGGGTACTGCTGTAAGAGTGGCCTTAGGTCAAGTGGTGCCCTAGGCACAAGGACTCCATGGTGCCCCCACCACATCACCCGCTACCCCCATCCTGGTCTACCTACACCACATGAGGGCTGGAAAGGTGCCCCTAGTAGAGCGGCGCCCTAGGCGGCTGCCTAGTTGGCCTATGCCTAAGGCCGGCTATGTGTGTGGTCCCTCGGGCGTCTGCCTCGGGAATGCACCATGTCTGCTGTGGGTATATCTAGCATTACCCACATCCAGGTGTGGTTTATTGCTATGATGTTCCATGTGTATGGACACGTGTGTTTGGACAACATACAATAGCTTCTGCTATTGGCATACAATGCTGTGGGTGGTGCCGGTTACCATACATATGCCTTTCTCAGAAGCCAACTTCACACTTCTAAACACTAGTGTGGTCTCCTTTAAGGCCCCTGAGACAGTGGTAAACATTACTCAAACTGCTGCATCACTTACATATGCCTTCTACCAGCACCTACAGGACTGCATGGATCAGGCAATCCCATACAAAACTAAGACTCTTTGTACCAAAGACAAGCATCCAGTCTGGTGGACCCCAGCCATAAACAAGCTATACAACGAAAGGAGGTAGCTACTACAAGATAGAGCAGAATCCTTGTAGGGTAAGACACCCTTGCTCATTATGTGTGAAGAACTACAAGCTCTCATGAAATCATCCAGGGCAAATTCGACAGATAAATCACCAAAGACTCGACAGACAATCATAAGGCCTTCTTTACCTATGTTGGACACCTGGGAGGACACTCCCAGATATGCTCAGACTGGGTTCAGACTGATGTGAGATTACTGAACCTACACACATTGCCAGCATACTGGCTGACAGGTTCGGTGCAAACTTCTCCCCCCCTCCCCCCACATGGAGAGATATCTGTACCAGAGGATTGTGGCCCCCCGGAACATCTGTAACGCACAGGTGGGAAATGCTCTCTCCAAGGCAGTAAACACAGCATCCATGGGACCAGATGGTGTCCCAACTGTGTACTCCACGAACTCAATGAGGAATTACACCCACAGTTAAGACAGCTGTTTAATCTTAGCCTCATCTCAGGTAACGTACCCAAGTAGTGGCGCGAGGCAACTGTAGTCCCACTTCACAAGGGCGGTGCCTCCGCTAACCCTGGTAATTACCGTCCCATTAGCTTGACAAGCCTTATCTGCAAAGCCATGGAGAAGGATCATAATGGAACTCATAGATAAAGACATAGGGGACTTGCATACTTTGTATCCAACACAGTTTGGCTTGGTCGAAGGCAGATCATGCCTTTTAAACTTGGTTGACATTTTAGGAACAGTCACCAAGGCCATTGATGAGGGTCAAGCAGTCCATACAGCCTACCTCGACCTGGCAAAGGCCTTCGACACAATACCCCCCTCAGGTATCATTGATAAACTCATCGGCTTGAATGTAAACCCATACATCACAGGATGGGTTGCAAACTGGCTAAGTGACAGAACCCACACAGTCATAGTTGCTGGCACCATGTCAGACTCACAGCCGGTCACAGGTGGTGTCCCACGGGGCTCTGTCCTGGGTCCACTCTTGTTTGGCATCTACATTTACATAGTACAAGCAAACACAGGGGGGTTATGGCTGACAATGTTTGCAGATGACTGCGAACTGGGTGCCATAGTCGGACACCCATCTGACACAGATATCCTTCAGAAGGGCCTCAGAGATATGGATATCTGGTGCCAGACACATGGCCTACAGCTAAATGCCGGGAAATGCATAGTCATACCCTTCGGGAAGAACAAGGTTACCCCTAGCTACCATATAGGTGGCAATCCACTGAGCACAGGGGGAGTTACCAGGGATCTGGGGACCCAGGTTGTCAGTAACCGTTCGTTCGACACACACATTGCTAATGTAGTTAGGTAGACCTTCTACATTGCCCACCTGATCATGCAGGGATTCACATGTAGATCAGGGGAGGTCATCGTCCCCTTGTACTCATCACTCAATAGACCTATGATTGAGTACAATGCCCTGTTTGGACTGTATCTGACCCGACACCTGCTGCAGCTGGAAAGTCCCCAACAGTTCATCGACAAACGGATGCAGGGTCTCAGGAATATGTGTTATGCTGCCCGACTGAAAGGACTCCTGCTCTATTCAGTCACATACCACTTGCTCAGAGGTGACCTGTGCCTGACATGCAAGGCCATGTCGAACCCAGATTTGATGACTATGCTTCACCTAATGAATCTAGATCCCTCGGAACCACAAGGGCAGGTGACGTAAACCTTGACACGGTCATTAATAGAATGTGCTGGAGGGACAGATTCATCACCCAGGCACTCACTATGCTGTGGAACAACATCCCAGTACATGTGAGGCAGAGCACCTCACTGGCCTTGTTCGAGGGAATCTTGACCAATGGATGGGAGATTGCAGATATACCCCAGGGATTACTTCAGTGTCACTGCTTGACAGAGGTACAGCAATATTATAGGCATAGTTTTCTTCAAACTGAAGGGGTGGCAAAGGCAACATAACTATGGGCTAGGCTTATAGCTGCCCTTGGGCGGATAGCCTACTATGAACCTATGAACCTATGAACCTATGTTCATAGTTTGTCCCATTCACACTTGTCTATCCCCTGTCCTCATTCGTATGTGGATATTTCTGTGGCACATGATTGAACTATGTATTACCTGCAGGTATGCTGTGTACAGTGCACATATGTCACGGTTGATTACAGTGTATCTGTGTACCTACCTCTGTGATACTGAGGACTACCACACATCCTTCACAGCATTACATGCATATGTCCATACTATTATTCGTTGGCCTGTGGGGGGTTGTCAGGGAAACAGTTACACATGTCCCTGTTTGTGCACGTATCATGGTGGTCTTTGACCAGCCTCTGTTGCTATCGTGGGATGGACGGTGGTGTTGGTGTGTGTTTGGGTTGTGTTTCCACTGCCGATACATGTGTGGGGGGTGGGGTTGGCAGATGTTCCTCTTTGTATGGAGCCCCATCCTGGACATTTGTGTCATGCGTCAACACTTGGCACATGCCATATGTCCTGTGATATTCCCACAGTCATGTATGCCTTCCTGCATTACTACTGCGTGTTACTGGCAGTTTGTATCTGGTACGCATGGCTATTATGTTGGATAGCTTAGCCTATTCCCATGATATGGCTGAACATACTGCTTTGTCCAGATGTGTACAGTTATGGACACCGTGGCGTGTGAACGCCTATGGGGTTTCGACAGGTCCATACCACATTCTGCCGACACATTCACATGCAGCCATTTGGATATCAGTACCCGAGCTGGGATGTTCACATGTGGGGTACATATTTGCCCGCGTGGCACTGCCTAGGACAATACTTCATACTACATTTGAGGTATACCCACTGTGTGTAGGTGTGCAGCTGCGCATGGCTGCTAGCTGGGTTGGGTGCACGGTCGTACATGGGTGCGGGTTACGTGTTATGACGGGGCTGTTGTGTATTACATTTGCATGCATGGGTTCTGCTTCTGGATATTACGCCGCATACGCGTCCTATGTGTATGCGACGGCCACGTTGCTGGGTGTAGTACATGTTGCTATGCACATGTTTGTCTGTGTTTAGGGTATCTGGTTTCCTTCTGGTTGTTATATAGACACGGTTGCCCGGCTGTGTACTCTCACTACTGCTGGTGACCATGCCCATGGGGCTACTTGTGTGTAGGTGCGGCGCGCTGACATGCTGCAGTACACCTTCACTGGGTATGCCCACTGACAGTGCATTGCATGACGGACACGGTATTACGTGTATCCTTTGTTCCTTGGACGGGTACAATTTGGACTTCGTGGGTTAATGTTTGGTTCTCCGTTTTGTGTGAATGGGTACTATGTTGCATACTCTGCGTATGTTTCATTATCCACGGACACTGGCTGGTGCGGTTACTATTGCAGGCGGACTGTGACAGTCAGCACTTTAGGTTGCTCCTCGCCTGCTGGCTTGGCCACACCTACGGGCGCATCCTACTTGGGCTCGCGCACGTGCCCTCTGCACGTGTTTGTGGCTGCGGCGCGCACGCATTACTATGCATGTGGCGCTGCTACGCCGATTATACACTGCACTGCCGGTGCAAGCCTTACACCGGCCTTGCGCCGAGCTTCATGAATCCGGGGGATAGTTTTAATAATCGAATACTATCCTTCACCCACCTTGTGTTCTTTTGCGACCATTTAAATAACTTACCTTCAGCCTCACCTTTTCTATTGCTCCTTTTTTCCTTCTGATGTTTTGGTCTGTAACATTTTCTATTCACTTGTTGTCATCTTCTCATTCACTGTTCTGTTTAAATGGCTCTTTCTTCAGTGTAGTCCTTGTCACGCTCACTGAGCAGTTTGGTATATCCTATGCAGATTTTTCATTCAGGAACATCCCCAGACCATTCGTGTTATTGCAGTCTTCTTTCCCCACATCTCCAACATTTATCATTTTTTCATTTTTTTACAAACTTCATTGAGGTATAATGCCTTTAATGTATGATCTTCTTTAGTGTGACTTTTTTGATCCCACACAGGATTCTGATAGCTTTTTCCAATCTTTTTATGTTAGCTACACACTCCTCTTCTCTTTCCTATGCTGCTTTCAGCATACTATCGCTTAAATAGAGATGACATGCAAAATGTCTCATTATATTACTCCCCCTTTGTTCTTTCTTTGTAGTTGTGTGTGAGACAGCATGTATGTGAGTGAATCAGTCTGTGAATGTGTGCATGTGTGTATGAGTTTCTTTAACAGCATATGTGTGTGTGTGTGTGTGTGTGTGTGTGTGTGTGTGTGTGTGTGTGTGTGTGTGTGTGTGTGTGTGTGTGTGTGTGTGTGTGTGTGTGCTGGTGGGATATCAGAAGGTGCCTATGCAAGTGCAATACATGGGCTGGTATGAGTAACACTAAAACTGTCAGGTATGACAGCTCAGTGTCCAATTCAGAGCCCTGGCAATAAGTCACTAATGAGATGTTGCGCTCTGTGGCCTTACTGTGTCTTTGCATCACACTTTATCACCATCAGGGTACTGAGAAATCCAGTGTTGCACAATTAGTGCAGATGGTTATAATCCTTCTTGAATTCTAGGGAAGGTGTTGTACAAGTTACACAAGATGGTGGCATTCGTGGTAGCAAAGGATCCAAAGAGTAACCTTAATATTTTCCTTGTCTTTTTTTCAGTCTGTGAGGAATTTAGCCTGATGCCTAGGTTATGCTAAGCAATGACAGCCTGGTCTTTTACTTGTCAGACAGCTGCTAACGCTTGTTGATTTTTGTAGATAAGGTTTTGGAATTTGTTTGTGCTAATGCTGGTGATGATAATATTAATTTGCTGTTATCAAATTCCAAATAGGAAGAGAGGAAAACAGGAATCAAAATAATACTAATCCTAACACTGAGTCTTGAGAAACACCCAGAGACAGATCTGTCCATTTAAATTACTAATCAAGTCGCACAACTTTTTGTTTTCTTGCTGTTTATCAGTGTGCAGCCTTTCTCACAAGAAATGCATTAACTTTGCAATGGATCGCACCACCATTAATTCCACTATGTGAAATTGAATTATTCGCACAGGATATATCCAGGTATGGAAGAATAACAGATTTACCTAAAGCTAAATGACAACTAACAAGCTCAGTCAATCCCTTCTCTAGAAAAGCGAGCTAAGTTATATCCTGCTACTGGTTATTCTGTTGTAGATTGTAGGTCTGTATTTCTGAATCTGTCCTGATGAACTACCTGCAATGACAGGAGTAACATAAGATAATTTGAAGTCCTCATGGATGATATCTGCCTGTAAAAACAACAACAACAACAACAAAAAAACAGTCTATGAAGAGTACCAGTAACGAATCTTTCAACAATTGTACAGCTTTGCCAGTCGTGATTGGACCCATGCTATATGTTGGTTTTTATCTTGGGGAGTGAATTTGCAACATGTATTTAGAAATGTTTTAGTAAGTGTTGTCAGATATGTCAGACAAGCAAAGAAACAATGCTGCATTTTTAACCTGGTGTTCTAACAAACTGATATTCAGAGCACCTGGTATGACAGTTACAGCATTAGTCATTCCACTACAAAGTTTTAAAGGGCCCACAATGCAAAGAGTTTTAAGTTAACTGCTAACATGTTGTAAAAACATTTTGTTTTCGTCCTTTCTGAGAGGTGATGTTTAAATTTAGTCCCAGTACTCCCTTTTTATGTTGACCTTTTGCATTTGTTAATCTAATTTAGTTTACAGTAGAAAATGGAAACTACTGGACAACTTGTGTGTGCCATTTTTTCCTTTGCAGTTTCTTAGAAAATGTGTTCTCAAAGCTTCACTCTAAAGCTGAATTAGTTGGAATTAAAATCTGAAACAGTCTTGATTGGAGATCTGATCATAACCCCCTACATTATAACGAGTGCAGTGATCATGAAAGCAGTTATTGTAATGTTTAGCCTCAGAAAGTTCATAGTCACCTAGCCTAGATGAAGGCAGAATTTCACTTAAAGCTAGTGGATATTGAGCTGACAGCAGGAAGCTCCATTCTTCTGACATGCTTGTTTCATTTCATTTATTGGAGTTTTGTTTTAAATCCTTTACATCATTGTGAATAATAACAAATCCTGTTCTGCTTTATAATTCAGAAGTCAAAGCTCAGTTTCATAAAATGTTAGACCTGGTAGAAAATTAATAGTAAGCCTTTCTTTGTTTAAATCCAGAAGTACATGAATTGAAGATTTAAGCATAGTGTCATTAAATCCTCATGCATCTTTGTTAAGTTACTTGATATTTTGTAAAGGTAATGCCTTTAGATTAATTACCAAGATAACAATAAGGACTGGACTCTAAAGTGCTCTGCTTTTAAGCTTCCTTGGTGCGGTGCATCTCTTGTTTTAGAAGCACAGGCTGAATGCAACCTGTTTATAGCTTGTTTCTACTGACTTCACAAGAGTATGTTCTGTTATGTTTCTTTCTTCCATATGTACTCATTCAACAGCACCAGCTGCAAGTGATTCAGAGTTTATACTCATAATATGATCTTGGCAATTTTGGGAAGTGGGTTTAGAGAAGTTGGTGTTAGTGTTAACGACTTTACTAGTAGGAAAATCGTATAAATGTTGTGATAAGAAGATCTGACAGAGTGGTTAGCTGAGTTAACTTTCTTTATCATTCCTGACAGAACAAAAAACATTTTTTTTCTTTAAAATTTCTTTACGGACTTCTTTTTTTATCTTTCTTTTCAGAGCACTACATCTCATTTATTTTTATTTATTTTACATTTGTTGACCGGGCTAGTCTAACTGGATATATGTCCATTTTCAGTAGAGGCCCAGGAAGAAAAGCTCCACATTAGTTATACATCAAATAATGCACAGAAGCTCCACATTAGTTATATAGCAAATAATGTACATGGGAATATAAGACATCAGAGGATAGTATCAAAATTGGTTATACAAAATGGTTATTAAACAAAAAAACACCCTTATAGTTAGGCTTATGTTTCATTACATGAGAAAAATTTAACACAGTAGGCAAAGAACAAAGAGCTAAATATTTACAAAGATCAATACAGGACTATATTCAAACAGTTTACGCACAGAAGTTTAACACAGAAACTTACTAAATTAGAAAAAGTTAGTAGAGTCAAGTGAGATTCCACTGGAATTAGTACATGGGCATAGCCATTGTAAATTAAGGAAGGTTTTTAATTGATTTTTGAAAAGTGGAGTAGATGTCAGGGATGTTAGTTTACTAGGAAGCTTAATCCAATAATTTCCAATAGAGTTAGTAAATAGACAATTGCCAGATTTGTTGTTGGATTTAAGGCTTGCAACTAGTAGCTTATTTGCTGAGCGTAGGGTACTCAGATTTTTATATGGGTCGATCAGGTTAGAGAGAATGGGAATATTTGTAGGATGCCACAAGAGTTTGTGGGTGATAGTTAATTGTTGAAAAAGAAGCTGGTTTTGGAGTTCCAGCCATCCTAATTGTTTTAGGTTTTGAAAGTGGTGAGTGTGGAATGGGGATCCAGTGGCAAATCTAGCAATGTTATTGTAAGATGTGGCCAGCTTATTTAGATTGTATTTGGATAGATTAGTATAAATTGGGGAGGCATAGAAAAGGTTGGAGATTAGGTGAGTTTGGGCAATAGTAGTCCTGTCTGTGGGTGTAAGGAAGGGTTTTAGCCTATGGAGGGAAGCAGGTTTTCTATTTACTGATTTGATGGCAAAGTTAATATGAGTGTCAAAGTTGAGATTATGGTCAATTGTTACACCTAATAGTTTGGTAGTTGTGTCAGGTGCTATGACAGTGCCATTATTTGATATAACTGTGAAGTCTATGGAGGGAGACTTCTGGGTAGGGGTGAACAGTAGAAGTTTTTTTTGGGTTAAGGAGGAGACAGCATTTGGAGAACCAGTTTTCAACTAAGGTAAACAGTTTTTGGGTGTTCGACTGGAGTTCAGCAGAAGATGCTGCGGTGCAGATTAATGCTGAGTCATCGGCATATTGAATACAGGTGGTTTGAGGTAGGGAAGTTTTCAGGTCATTGATAAAAATAGAAAAGAGGAGGGGCCCCAGAATAGAGCCTTGTGGAACTCCCAGGGAGATAGGGAGCAGAGTAGATAGGCTGTTCCTGTCTACTCTACTCCTTGTTCCTCGTGATCCGATTTGTAGTCACTTGTGTTACAGGTTTTCAACTCATGATTACAAAATGCATCTTTAGAGAAAGAAAGCATAATACATTTAAAACAGTTAAAAGTAGGATCTTCTACTTGAAGTGATTATAGACTACAAATGCAAGATGATCCATTTAAGTTGGTATAATCGGAACAGCCTGGAACATCTCTGCCCCTCCATCCACTCAATGCACAACCTTCTTCTGCTTTTCTTGCCTAAATCCCATATAAAGTAATCTAATGGCAAACAATCTGTATATCTTTTATAAGCACATCACCCAGTGTTCCTGGTAAATATGTCAGTGTAGAACCTCTTTTTCAGTGTCACAGTCATTTTATATATTAATACAGCTGCAGCTCTTCAAAGTTTCAGTTTTTTGGCTCTATTCATTTTATATTTTCCCCACTCATCTATTTATGTTGTCATTTTTTACCTGATATGTTTTTCTCTAAAGTGTTCCACCCCAACAGTACTAAATACTTCTTACCTAGTTATGTTTGAATATCTCCCATTTCTCCTTTATTATCAGTTTGCCAACTAGGCATTGTATGCTAACACTATTTTCTGCCTGTCACATTCTACTTCTGGCTCTTTCCTGTGTGTTTCTAATATTCTAGTGCTGTTTGTACGGTTTCACATGTATCATCAGTGAGAAAAAATGAAAATAATGTCTTTCCTCTATCCTTCTACTCCTCTCTGTTGGCTGTTCTCTCATTCTTCTCAGAAATATATTGTTTACCAAGACGATCACCTGTGGCAAAATAGGAAACTTTGCCTTTATTTCCTTTGAAATGGAATTCTTATTGTCTGTTCCCAGTTTATACTTACCTTTAACTCTGGTTTATAGTATTCTGCCCGAGTCCATGTCTTTTACTTTACTCTCATGCCTCGATACTCTAAAAATGCAAAAAAAAAAAAAAAAAAAACTTTCTCTAGATCCAACATCTTTCTAATTCTTTTCTTGGTAATCTTATCACCCTGTGACAACCACCAGCAAGACACAGGAATCATAACCTGTCATGCCACCCTGTAGGGAGTCAGGTGGTTTAACTCTTTGCTCCAGTCCTTTTGCTCTGTTACATCATGGCTCACAGGTGTCACACAATGCCTACTACTCTGGGCTCCCAAGCAGGTGATGACTTTACATACAATGTAGACCTAAATAGAGAGAAGGATGCTCATGACCCTTTTCTGCCTTCTCATGTGGAATGAATTCCTGTTGTCAGGGTCTCAAGTCTTACTCATACAAGAGAAGTATACCAACTCCTTCCCACAGAATAGGCATGCCAGCATTAGCCACAATGCTGCACATTTCCCCAGCTATCTCTGCCACTAGAAAGGCCACTAATAGAACCTGGATTTTCTGGTGTAAACTTTTGGCTCCATCCTTCTATAACCTAGATGTAGCTGACTCAACAATATTTTTATTATCAAGTTTCAGTCTTTCTGCTTTATCCCTCTCTATATTTATCTTTTCTGCCCTATGCATTAATATACAAACAAATACAGACTAAGCATTGTCCACTTCTTGTAAACCACGCTTACATTTCAGATTACTTCTGTAATTCATTTTCATTACCAAGACTAAATGAAGTTTGACAGTAAACCAAGTTGTCCTGGGATATCTTCATGGGGGAGGTTAGGTTGATTAGAGGGAGTTAAGTGGGTTGGGGAGGTGAAAGGGTTAAGTGGAGGCAGGGATGGTTGAAAGGAAATGAGATAAGGATGGGGTGGGGCTTAAAAGGTTAGTCTAGTGTAGCTGGGTTAAGCAATGACATTTTGGAATGAACTTGCTACTGCAAGTCTTTGTTCTGATGACCTGTAGGTGCTGCTGCATGCATGTAGGCCTTGGGTAATACTAGAGGGTATGATGGTCATTGTTGGGTGTGGGGGCACTAGTACATTGGGACATGTTTGTGGTTACGGGTGTCGGAGTGTTGTGGATTAGTCCCTTGGTGTGAGGTTTTGGTCCTCTCGCCCCTTGTTTTGTAATTCAGTGTGTCAGAGCTTGGTGGGAGAATTCTACTGTTCATCCAGTGGTTGTCGCTGTTCCTGTGATAAATGACAACATCTGAGGACCATTTTGGCCATTTTGGGGTGTGGATGTCATTTCACGGGCTTTGGGGTGCATGGGAGTGATGGCTTGTTGTTGGAAGTGTTTTGGTGGAAGCCTTTTAGGTAACCATTGAAGTGGAGCTGTTTTTGTTGCAGCTATTGTACTTTGACAGTGTCTGGTACAGACAGTTTGGGGTGGCTTTGGGAGGAGTCCTGTTAGCCAGTGGCATTGTGTGGTTGGTGGTTGTCACACAGGTGGTGAGTTGCTGTTTGGCTGCTTTCGTGGGTTTGGGGTGCCTGGTGAGGGGGTGGTGTGCATGTTGTCAGTGTGAGGCTTCTCCTGTGAGGGGATAAGAAGGAGCCTTGTACTGGCGATGCGATTCCATCACCTGTTGGTTTGTTTCATGATGGGATTCCCTGTTCTTTGGTGGTGGTCGTTTCGTGTCTCTTGCAAGGGATTCTCAGCAGGGTCGGCCTGCCTTGCTGAGTTGAGGTGTTTTTTCTCGGTGAGGCCCTGAGTGGTTTTGCGGGCTCTGAGTGGGTCATTCTGGCCATTGCTGCACATGCACAGTGGAGGTGACGGTTGGTGTGTGCTGTGCTTGCGGAGGCAGGGTGGTGTTTCTAAAGTGGTTCTTTGCTGAAGGTGAAGTTTGTCTGGTGGTGTGGTGTTTTCGGGCAGTTCGGGGCTGTTGCTGCCCAGAAGTGTGCATTTTGTTGGTTGACTTTAGAGGAACCCCTGTGCAAGTTGGGGCATTTCTTTTTAGCTGACACTTTCATGGGCTTCAAGTGGAATGGAGTGGCGGCTGCTGCAGAGCATACATGGTGTGGTGTTGGGTGTCAGCCGACGGGCAGTGTGTGGAGTTTTGTGGTGCGTCCGGATGAAACTGTTGAACAAAATGTTATCAGTGGGAAGAATTCTACACTGTTAAAATCCCTTGTTCTTTGGTAGAAATGATTTAAACAGAGTTGTAATAGCAACACTTTTAACAGATCCTGCGAGTTAGTCATAAACAGTGAAGTAATTAATTGCATTAAGTAACAAAGTATGAAAGAACTTAAAGGGCAAATAAAAATATGTGCAAACATTTTGTGAATTGTATATGCAAAACAATGGAAGATTCCATCACACTTCCTAAGCGGGGAGGTGTTATATACTCTACAATTAATGAATATTCTTTCTAGGTTGTTGTCAGCTTCCCATTTCTAATTGAAATTAATAAATGCTGTTTTGTTTAGTGTAAAGTTCACTCCATTCATTTAATAATTATCATACTGGTCTCCTATTGGATTATGAGGAAGACCATTCTAAATACTATGATCTTTATTATTTTCAGTGCAGGTCCCATTAGGTCTGTAATCTGCTTTCTGCAGATATCTGGGGTGTTGTTTATAAGAATAAGAACTAAAGCTATTCTGGTGAGGAAAATGGAGTAGAAGTTGAGAGCGCATTATAAAATTCAAGAAACAGAGACTTTTAGATACTGATGTAAAATCCTTGTTTTAGCCACTGTAGTTGAATAATATATGTTCTACTGGTGCTCCACTTAGACTGTAAGATAGGGATGAAGAGTGGAATAAAATTACTGCTATCTTTTAGAATAAGACTGTAGCAATATGGAGGAATTTACATATATATATATATATATATATATATATATATATATATATATATATATATATAAAATACACACACACACATGCACGCACACATGCACGCACACACACACACACACACACACACACACACACACACACACACACACACACACACACACACACACACACACACACACACACATATATAATGATGTTATAGTTGGACAATGCACCAGAGTGTAACTCTGTATGCCTGGGCTCTGGGCTCTGGATCTCGGTGCTGCATCATTTGGGATGGAATGGGGAATGTTTCTTGTGGCCATGATGTTGTAGGGGGGTGGGCACATGTTGTCCAGTGTTTCAACGAGAACAGTGTTGGTGTTTGCAGTTTTGTGCAATTACTCAGTGCGGTTCACTCTTGTGAGATGGTGGTTTGGATAATGGAGGTAGGGCCCTGGGTGGGTCACTTGACCACTAATGGACTTAATATTATATATACTCTTGACACCATATGACCCAGGTCATGACTGAAAGGTTCTTCAGAGTAGCTCATTTATTTGATTTACAAAATCAGACTAATAAAATAATAAATAAATGTAAGAAACTTGCTTGAGGGAAGAAGGTATAACTCAGCTAAGATGCAGATTAAATTTTTTTTTCAATATTAATTTTCATAATCTTTCTTCTATTGGGAATGATAAAAGGCTTCTAATTAGACACAAGTACTGGACATGGTAGTGAATTGATGGTGTGCTTGACTGAAGGCTAAGAATGAAGTAAGCTAATTTTGAGTAGAGAAAGATTATGGCAAGATATAGTTGGAGTCATTGACAGAGGTGAGTGTATACTTTGATAAGCCATAACTGCTATAATAATTAAAAAAAAGGCAATGGCACATAAGGAAGGTTTTGTTTCTGCTTTACTTGGTGGATGGCTGGAGCAGATAGTTTGCTTTGGTAAATTTGAGTTGCTGTGTGGAGTGGTGGTTCAGGAGCAGTCGCGGCATGCCTCTCGACTGTGTGGATTTTGGCTGGGTGGCAGGATTTTGCCTTATTGTATTAAAAAAAAAGCTGTTAGGTATAGTGGGGTATTGATGGTGGTTGCCTGGTTTCGGACTTTGCGTGTTTCGAGTGGTGGCATGCTGGCATAGGTATTGTTGTTATGCCCATTTCATAATCTGTCATACCTCTCTATGGTACAGATTTTCACAGAATGTCTGTATTGCACCTTAGAGTTTGATCTAGTGTCATAAAATTGTGGCTTTCAGGCAAATCAGTAGCTAATCATTAAAGATTGATTAGACATGACATACCTTTGAGTTTTTTAGACTTCATACACTTCAGAAAATTCATGCAAATGCAAAACCTGTTATTCTATCAACTTTCTAAGTTTGTAAGAGGTGCATGGGGGCTGGGGTTGTGGTGATTTTCATCTGCTTTAGGCCTGGGATTAATTTCTTTGGGAGATTGTTTCTCTGGCGGTTTACTGTGGAGTGCTGTCTGAATGGGGACGTACATTTGCGTTTCAGACATTTTTTTCTCTAGAAAATGCATGACGGCATGGGTCCTGTTATTCTAGCAACCTTCTGAGACCAATATTTAAAGCCTTGTTTATTTATTTTAGTTATCATCAGTGGAGACCCAAGGAGCACTTCTTCAATGCAGAGAAGTACAGCATGAGAAGCATATAAGATGGGGATTTTGGAATGCTGTTGCTATAATTTGGAATAGGTGGGTATAAGGTGGAGCCTTCTCCTTATATATTAAGAGGATTTAATTTTGTCTTTTTCTTTGTAGATGGTGGTGTGCCGAGTACCAGTTGTGGCGATACACAGTGAATTTGCAGATGATGGAAGCAGTGGCAAGTGAGGATATTACACATGGGGAGCACAAGTGTGCAGCAGTTAATGTCGGAAATTGCTGAAGTGCAGAAGGCATCATGCGGTGGCTTGCAAAGGGGAATTGAAAGATGATGTTTTGATAGGATGGATGTTCTTACTTCTGGAATGGGGCACAAGGAGTGTCTGAGTAATCACCTTAATAAGGCATGTTCGAGCTCTGTGTTTAATAGTAGGAGCTGATTATTGCATTGGTATAGGGGACAAGTAAGGAGGAGGTAGGTAGGCGGGCCAAGGGAAAAACTGTTCGGGATGGTTTATGGGGAGGTGGGGATCCCACAGGATGAGTAGAGTCACAACATTTATAGGAGCACTGGAACTTATTAGGCTACAGCCCTATGGCTCTTGCAAGCCGGTGAAGTTCAATCCTTGCTTTCTTGGAAGCTTGGGGAGGTTGTATTCACTCATCAAGTTGTTTTTACTGTATGTGGTGGAAGGGCCAATGAGGTGTTTGAAGGGATGCTGGAGTTTGTTACTAATGGGTGGTATCTTTGGGGTGATAAATCTGTCCCTTGAGTAGGTAGTATTAATGTTACATACCAGGTTTAGGTGTTACAGAATAGCACAAGGATCATTTCACTTGGGGTTTGGGTGAATTTTGTAGGTAGGGTTTTAGGAAGTATAGTAGGTAGGTGGCTTTGTTGGGGTAGTTTTAGGAACTGAGTGTGTTGCTAAAGGGGAGTTAGAAGCTTTAAAGGAAGCTTGGTTGCAGGATAAGGCAGCTTTAGGACAGGTCTTAATTACCTACTAGTGGTATAGGTAACATAAGGAAAGAGAGCTTTTGAGGTGAAAGGTCAGGGACAAGCAGGGGTTAAGCATGGTTTGGTAATGAGTGAATTGGGAGTGTTTATGGCTGGGCACGTAGAGTACTTCATTGTGGAACATAGGCGAGTTTTCAGGAACTAGGTCAAGGGGTGCTGGTTTTCTGCCTTCTAAGGTTAGGACATTAAAGTTTTGGAGTTAGACTATTCCCTACAGTAATTGAGTTGTTGCACAGCCAGAACTGGGTAGTTGGTGGGCTAAGGTGATATGCTACAGTTGACAGGGTCCTGGGTGTGACCTTCATACTAGTTGTTTTGAGTGGGTGGCGATTTGAGTTCAAGGGGTTATAGTTTGTGGCTTTTGTTGTGGTTGTCAATTCATTCAGGTTGAGCCACGATTTCAGCTTTGAAGGAAGTGGGCTAAAAGGGTATGTATTCTCTTGGTGTGGATGTTCCGGTGGTACAATGGGGTTGCGGTAATCCTACTTTGTTTATAGGGTGTGTTTCAGTGATGGCATGGCAAGGTGGGGTTTATGATGGGATTCTAAGGTGCTTTCCAGATGATGGGTACACTGAATGATGTTTGGCTTGACCCTTCCCTTTAGAGGAAGTAGTGGGTTGAACAATTTTGGGTAGAAGGGATGGGGAACAGCCTGGTCAGGCTGGTTGGCAGAGAAGAGGGATAGGCTTGCCCTCTTCTTTTCCGCGTCTGGTGTCTGGATGTTCATTTCAAGGATCTGGGGAAAGGAAAATTAGTTGGAGGAAGCTTGCTGAATAGATAAGCAAGCTGAGGTAAGGATGCTGCCTGTTTGGTGGAAGGTAATTCAATGAATGGTGTATGAAGTGAGTTGGGATGCTGCTTTATAAGTAAAATAAGTGAGCAGAGGTATGGACCCTGTTTGTTGGGCAGGCTGAGTAGGTATGCTGCCCTTATTAACATTACATGGATGGTGCTTCATAAGTAAAGTAAGAGAGCAGAGGTATGGACGCTGCTTACTGGGGCAGGGTGAGTAGATACACTGCCCTGATTAACATTACAAGGATGTTATGCTGTGTTTAGAATCAATTATATTATGAAGAGTTGTAATTAATATATTTGGTGAACAAAGCTATGTTATGGAAATTTAATAAAGGTCATCAAATGTCATTTGGTGTGATGTGTTTATTGAAGGGGACCAGGACAACCGTACATTTATAAACAACTGGATCCCAGTACTTCTTTTTCGTTTTGTGGTATGATCACTCTGTTATACCTCATCATCTATGTCACTACCCTTTCGGTTACATCTCTTATGTAAATCTTTGGCATTCATTTCTTTATTTCATTCTTCAAAGTAATATAAAATTATTCTGAGTAGCCGTCTATCTCCACTGTTTCACCAACTGTCTCAAATGTCATTCCTAAATTTGCCCTAGATATCTTTGCCTCCATTTTGCACTTATTGTCATCTCATTTCATTATCTACACTTGCAATCCCCTCCCCATAAAAGATGTACAATTTGTTATAGAAGTGTCAGTTCTTTCGATACTGTTATTCTCAGTTATTGGCCATCTCTCTATTTAATTTACATGTTATTTCTTTTACCTCATCTGTTTAAAACTACATATCAGACATTCCCCCATTTCAGTTCTTGGGCACCACCACAGTTATTTTATCTGTTCACTTTTAGCTTTAACATTTTACTTACATTTTCTTAATTTCTGCAATATTAAGCATTTCCTTCCCTTTTCTTTTTTCCTTTGCTTTTCACTACCATTGTTATGAAGGTGATATAAAAACAACTATTGCAATTCATCTTTCATTTGTTTTACCATCCTACTTCTTCCATTAGCTCATTTGCTTATCAGGTTGTGATCAGAAATATATCACAAATCTGTTCCTTCTATGCATTACCCTGCCTTTTTCTCATATACCAGTTTAATTATTCTTTTTTGTGAGCTGACTTTCCTATAAAGCTATACTCTTCCCTGTGTTTTTGGTCCATAATGGTCTTCATGCTAACTTGTTCATACCCATTTACATTTTCGTTTTTTTTTTTATAATCTGTCTTTCCCTATTTTTAATACCATTGTTAAATTATCTATCTATCTATCTATCTATCTATCTATCTATCTATCTATCTATCTATCTATCTATCTATCTATCTATCCATCCATTTATCTTCATTTGTTAGATGGGTTAGAATACTAAGCCATCTGCAAAATATTCAGCCTTTGGAGAATACCCCTGCAATTCCGCAAATTCTCAAAGTGAATACTTAATACAAAAATAAAATGGATTTTAAAGGGAGAACTGGCATTAGACACTAAACTATGTACAGGGCCCAGAATGTTAGTAATATTTTAGAAATTTGTGAATAAAAACTTAATGGCTTGTTTACAATATGTAGAATCCACGAACCAACTGCAGTAAAGTTCACTGTATAACTTAATTACGCAAACAAAACAAACAGATGAAAAAACGCATAAAATGAAATAAAGCCTTTAATTTCATTTGAATTGTGTATACTGATGAAGGCTTTATTCAGTTTTATGTGAATAAATTGAACGTTTTTTCATCTGTTTGTTTTGTTTGTTTACAATATGCACAGCTGTGGACAGTAGATGAAGTGGTAGGGGACCAATATGAGCAACAGAAAGAGGAAGAAGTATTGGAGGGAAATAGTACAGAAGATCTGTTCAGTGAGAAAGGAATGATACAACAAGCAAAGCAGCAATTTGATTTATTGGTATCTGATTAGTTACAGTGGATTTAAGAAGTGGAGTAACTACAGAACATAGTGCGGTTGAAGAAATAGTGTGTTTTATGTGACATTGCCACCATTGCCGGCCTTAGGCATAGGCCAACTAAGCAGCTGCCTAGGGTGCTGCTCTAGCAGGGGCACTTTTCCAGTATTTATTTGGTGTTGGCAGACCAGGATGGGGGCACCAATGTGGTGTGGGGGGTGCCATGGAGCCCTTTTGCCAAGGACACTAGTTGACCTTAGGCCGCTCCTGCTTGCCACTTCTACAGGAGTACAATCAATTCACTGTGGAAGTCCAATGAAGGGAGAGAACGCAAAAAAGGAATGTGATTTATTGTCAAAATCCCACACGATGACACACAAAGAAAATATCATTAACGCTGAAAAAATATAACAAATACGTTTTCGTTCAACACTTCATCGGATGTAATAATGAAATAACTACAAAGAATTGTTTAAATGCCAGATTTGAATAGGTGGCTTGGAAAAGAACCGTTCAAAGTTTACAATTAATAAACATTAGGGCCAATCACCTTGAAATCATGAATATGTATGTTTAAAACATAATTCATATGAAACACTGTCAGTTTAAAACTCAAATATTAAACCATAAAAACTTTAATTAATGAAATTGTGCTGTATATAATAGACAAAGAATCATATATAAAAAATAATTTATAAAATGAATCTATATTGTTGTTAAATAATGCTATGAAAAAACATTAAAAATACAGTGGAAAAAGCAGTAAAAAGTAAATGCATAAATGCCCTCTGGTGGACAAAAGTGGTAATTACAATTTAGCAGATCTTATTTTTAATACAGGAAGAATGGAAAGCATGTCATTCAGCCCAGGTTGTTTAGTGGCTCCTAATACCATTTGCCAATAAAGCTCACGATACTCAAGTTTTGTTTCCCACATGCCCACTTTGATTTCTTTTGGAGCCACCTTCAATACAAAAAATAAAAATAAAGCTTGTGAACATATTATCTTATGATGAAAAAGAGCATTATTTATATTTGCCTTACTTATTTCATACATATGTTTATAAATACAAGTTTTTAATTTTCTCTCTGTCTTACCAATGTAAAATGAATTACATATCTTGCACAATGCCAGATACACTATTCCACTCGTATTACAACTGGCAAAACACCTACACGTA
The DNA here is from genome assembly GCF_019279795.1 of Protopterus annectens. NCBI lineage: Eukaryota > Metazoa > Chordata > Ceratodontiformes > Protopteridae > Protopterus > Protopterus annectens. Next base: position 1,047,019,541 of record NC_056727.1, read on the forward strand.
AGAGTTCTATCGCTACTCTTTATTTCCAATGAAGTGGCATTAATAATATGGGAGCACTGGGAACATGCACCACATTTAAAAGTCCCTACCCTTGTAGAATTGAAATGTGACTTAAAAGAACTTCCAAATTCAAAGAAGTTTTTGAAATTCCTTTCTTTTCTATATAAAAATGTTAAAGAATTCTTGCTCCCATATTATTAATGCCATTTCATTAGAAATAAAGAGTAAAGATAGAACTCTTACGAGTAGGTGTTTTGCCAATTGTAATACGAGTGGAATAATGTATCTGGCTTTGTGCAAGATATATAATTCAGTTTACATATTCATTATATTTCTACCCAACATTTTAATTTATTTTCTTAGGGCTTTAAATTTATTCCTTTAAGGAAGGGTAATATTCCAAGAGCTATAATTGATTTAAAACGTTTTCTTAGAAAAAAGAACTTAGCTCTATTTTTTAATAATCAACCTAATAACTCATTTTTATTTACATCAGTGAAGAAAAAAGGTGTTTTTAATCCACCCCTACATCCTGAATTAAAAAATTCTGAGATCATAGCAGAGAGAGAAATCAGGAAAGAAATAAATACGCATAGAGTTTACCCTAATCTTTCTAAAGATGAAACAAGTCTTTTAGAGTCACTCAAAAATGATTGTTCTATCAGAATCATGCAACCTGATAAAGGGGGGTGGAACTGTTTTGATGGACAGTATTATTTATGAGTCCAAAGTAAGAGAACAACTTGGTGATATTTGTAAATATTCAAAGGCTTCCATTAATGAAGTCAACATAGCTCATTCCAGAATTCATCTTATGTTAAATGATTTACTTTTGGATGGTTCTATTAGTTTGGACATTTTTAATTTTTTATATAATAAAAATCCTAGGGTTTCTTCAGTGTTTGGTATTCCTAAGGTCCATAAAAACTCTTTAGATCCACCACTTCGGTTAATTGTATCGTCTGAAGGCTCTATTACAGCTCCCTTAGCCAAATTTGTCGATGTCAAGTTAAAAGATTTATCCTTGTTGGGACCAGCAGTTCTTAAAGACTCTTGGGATTTTCTCAGACAGTTAAAATCTGACTTATATAATGAAATAATTACATTTATTACACTTGATATAGTTGATTTGTTTGGTAGTATCCCTCATGATACAGGTCTCCAATGATTGGAGGAAGCAATGAGCACATATGGTCATTTTTCTAACAGTGATTTCAATACTTGCTTAACACTAATGGAGCTCATCTTAAAAAACAACTATATCTTTTATGAAGGGGAATTTTACAAACAAACCAAAGGTGTGGCTATGGGGGCCAAATGTGCCCCTACATATGCTAACATTATTTTAACTTGGTGGGAAAACAAATATTCAATAACTGTTGGTCCCTTTACAAGCGTTTTTTGATTGTTAATGTCATCTTTTGGACGGGCAGTTCAGAAAGGTTCAAGGATTTCCTTAAATATTTAAAAAGTATAACACAATTTTTAGAATTTACTTATAGTTCTAATACACACAAACTCACATATTTAGATGTACACATCACAAAAGATAATTGTAGGTTTGATTCAAGAGTACATAGAAAGAATACCTTTTCAAATTTCTACTTACATTTTTCTAGTGGTCACCCTTATTTTCAGAAAAAGAATCTTATAAAAGGACAACTCATTAGGATTAGTCGCATGACTTCCAATGATAATGATTTTCATGGAGAGTGTGAGTTTGTAGGTGAAATGTTTAAGGAGAGAGGTTACCCCATTCGTTTAATAGATCAAGTTACAACAGAGGTCAAAGAGGGCAGATTAGGTAGATTTGCCCCAATTTTGGGAGTGGATGCCCCTTGGTTCCCCATGGAGTTTCTTCTAACCAGTCAGATACATCCAATGAATGGAATGATGCATATGTTTTAGATTTCAATGGAGATGCTGATACTATTAGAAAAAACATCAGTAAAGAATGAAAGAAATTTAAGGACATTTCTGACCTTGGACCTTTCTTCAGGAATTCTTTAACATTTATATATAGAAAAGAAAGGAATTTCAAAAACCTCTTTGAATTTGGAAGTTCTTTTAAGTCACATTTCAATTTTACAAGGGTAGGGACTTTTAAATGTGGTGCATGTTCTCAGTGCTCCCATATTATTAATGCCACTTCATTGGAAATAAAGAGTAGAGATAGAACTCTTACGAGTAGGTGTTTTGTCAATTGTAATACGAGTGGAATAGTGTATCTGGCATTGTGCAAGATATGTAATTCATTTTACATTGGTAAGACAGAGAGAAAATGAAAAACTCGTATTTATGAACATATGTATGAAATAAGTAAGGCAAATATAAATAATGCTCTTTTTCATCATAAAATAATATGTTCATAAGCTTTATTTTTATTTTTTGTATTGAAGTTGGTTACAAAAGAAATCAGAGGGGGCATGTGGGAAACAAAACTTGAGTATTGTGAGCTTAATTGGCAAATAGTATTAGAAGCCACTAAACAACCTGGGCTGAATGACATGCTTTCCATTCTTCCTGTATTAAAAATAAGATCTGCTAAATTGTAATTACCACTTTTGTCCACCAGAGAGCATTTATGCATTACTTTTTACTGCTTTTTCCACAGCATTTTAATGGGTTTTGACAGCATTATTTAACAACAATATAGATTTATTTTATAAATGATTTTTTATATATGATTCTTTGTCTATTATATACAGTACAGTTTCATCATTAATTAAAGTTTTTATGGTTTAATATTTGAGTTTTAAATTGACAGTGTTTCATATGAATTACGTTTTAGACATACATATTCATGATTTCAAGGTGATTGGCCCTAATGTTTATTAATTGTAAGCTTTGATTGGTTCTTTTTCCAAGCCACCTATTCAAATCTGGTATTTAAACAATTCTTTGTAGTTATTTCATTATTACATCTGATGAAGTGTTGAACGTTAATGTATTTGTTATATTTTTTCAGCATTAATGATATTTTCTTCGTGTGTCATTGTGTGGGATTTTGACAATAAATCACATTCCTTTTTTGTGTTCTCTCCCTTCATTGGACTTCCACAGTGAATTGATTGTGTTCCTAGTATGTGTTTGTTCGCTGTCATCTCCATTTTTGTTTTTTACTTCTATAGGAGTGACGTGGTTTCTATGAACAGGTATCTTTTTTGACTTCTTTGCAAAATTCTGGAAAATAATTGATTGGTTTCAGTTTTGCTGATTAATGATTCCTATATGTGTGCTAGTGTGTTGGAGTGAGAAGAGAAACTGCATTATTACTGTGTAGATTCCTTCTAGAAGTTTGTAAACATTGGATGGATGTTGTTTAGGATCTCATGTTACAGGTAATGAGAAAATATGTACAACTGTAGACAATAAGTGAGGTGGTAGGGGACAGATGTTGCATTTTATTCACCTGCTAACAAAATGGGGGAAGTATCAAGTTTCAATAAGTTATATGTCAAGGACATACCTCCTAGCATTTTAATTTCTGGGTCACTTTCTATTTGTGTCTGACCTATAATAAAGTGATCAGTGAACTCCTTCCCTCATGTTTCTGGAGTTTAACATTCCCATTTTTCCATATACTTCAGTCTGTTTTCCCATGCTGTTGATCACAATTGATCTCTGTATGTTTTATCTCTTTTTATTGGTAAGTTTGTCACTGCTGTCTTAAACACAGTTTTCTTAGCCATTGGTTTAGTTAATAATTGTAGTTGAAGTTTTTTCTCTCTCTTATTTTAAGTTTAGTCTCTCATGACAGTATAGTTTCAACGCCAATCTCAAAGCCAGCTCTATTGTACAGAGATAGAGAAGAGAGACTGTTATCCATATGATCCACAATTGACCATCTACCTCAGTGCAGCAATAGTTGATAATGCCATGCTGGAGTGCGTAGTAATATTGGCTCATCCATCCTAGAAGGAAGGAAGCTGTATGTTTCTTTGAAGAGCTGTCAGTTGCTGGCATGGTAGATATGCGGCATTAGGATAGATGCTGAACCATGCACTTGAGTCTGCCAAGATGCCTGTGTGTAGCAGCCTTTAAAGCATATGTGGAGGTATGCATACACATCAAGAGGTGTAGAAGTCCCTTTAGGTGAGTATCCATCTTATTCAGGAGCAGCATAGTTTGGTGCATCCTTAAAAATCTGAACCACATATCAATCATGGCACAGCAAGACATAACTCTCATCCCCTGCCAGGTAAAACTGCCATTTACCAAAAGACAGTCATCACTGAAAGAACAGAGAGATGTAGGATGCTGATAGCAGGCAGGTCAGATGGAACAAATGGGTCTGTGTTATGGAAGAAGCTTGATGATCATGGCAGAGGAGGGATAACATTTTTTTTTATTCTTTTTCTATCCTCATGCCTGTCAACCACTTTGCCTCAAATGTGACCATAGTCACTCCTGCCCCATTACCAGAGTTATATCCAGTAATGGCATGGCTTCCATCCAGCCAGCCATGTCAGATTTTCTTACTTCTGTCACTACCCCCTGCCCCATTGGCTGACCTGAAAGCTCACAGGTTTGAGGACCCGATATTCCTTCCATGGGACTATGTACATTATTATACACATTCTGCTAAGACTACCACATAACTAAAGCTTTACACAGCCATTCATATCTCCCTAGCCTACATTCTGTCTGCTGTGTACCTCCTTCTGTAGTAAATACTAGTACTGCAGTGATTTGAACCACCTCCCTACCACAGTGTGAGTCCATCACTGGTTACTAAATTCCACTATTACTTATTAACCCCTCCACTGCCTCAGATGCTAGCTGATACTGGGTTATCAGAGCCACAGTCAAAGCTTCATATTTTCACATCATGAAACCATCCGAAAAGAAGTATATTTAAAACATTTCACTGATCACTTTTCTCTATTTTGCATAATTTTGCTATTTCTTTTTCAGTCAGCTTGAATATTCTTTGTGTAAACCATACCATTTTCATTGCATTTCTTCCCTTCTTTCCATCCCTTTTATTACCTTTTGGAGACAGATGGCACAAAGGTAGGCATCTCTCTGCCATTGGCCAAAACGTTTACCTATGTTCAGCATCATGTTGAAGAGATTTGAAATAAACTACTTAGACATAGCAAGAGACATTACCACTAATCAGAACTCAAAAAGAAACTGCAAATGTATGTCATTTCTGAATGCAACTGTAATTGTAGAAATGCTGCAACCAGATTGCATTCACTTGCCATTCTTTTATGCCATAAGACGTAAAAGAATATACACTTCTTTACTTTCCTCCTGATTAATGCATAATACAAAAATGCACTCCTGTTTTCTGGTGGAATGTAATTACTGTATATATGTATGTATATATGTATATATGCATGTATATATGTATATATGAATGTATATATGTATATATGCATGTATATATGTATATATGAATGTATATATGTATATATGCATGTATATATGTATATATGAATGTATATATGTATATATGCATGTATATATGTATATATGTATGTATATATGTATATATGTATTTATATATGTATATATGAATGTATATATGTATATATGCATGTATATATGTATATATGTATATATGTATGTATATATGTATATATGCATGTATATATGTATATATGCATGTATATATGTATATATGTATGTATATATGTATATATGTATGTATATATGTATATATGCATGTATATATGTATATATGTATGTATATATGTATATATGCATGTATATATGTATATATGTATGTACTCAGCACTCCCTGTAGTACTCAAAAGTGTTGTCTTGTCTCAACGTTCATCCTAGCTTAACAGTTTTGGCCTTCTTAGATCTCAGCAGCATGTTTTTAAGAACAGACAAGCACGTTTAACAGCCAGTGTATAGTTTAGAAAAGATGAGCTGTAAAATATGACCAAAGAAAAACTCTACATGACTGTCTACAATTACTTGCCTAAGGCATTTAATTCTGTGTAGCACCCTTCACTCTTTCAGAAGCTGATTTACTTTGGATATTAACCCATTTTACTTAATCAGATGTGTATTTGCCTAAGTGATTGATCCTTTGCTGTCATAATAGTGATTAAATCTCCTATTTGTAATAGATCAGACTGTCATCACATGTCTGTCTGCTCATCACTGCTTTGCTTCTGTTTTCTGCAATTACTTCTCAATTATGCTGTCTGATACGCTTGCCTTTTTTTGTGCAGATTGCATTATCTGGCCTTCCAAAGCATCAACTTTAACATTAGTGATCCTTTGACCACCCACCTCATAACAAATAAAGATTCAGCGGCCCGGGGCTGTCTCTAAATGGCAAAAAAGCTACAATTTCCAGAAAAGCAAAACATCTGCTCTAGGTTCTTGATGTATGGTCATTACCTTCCACTTAACAACGTACATAATTCTAGTTATTAGCAACAGTTTACTACTCCGGCACCCCTTGATGCTGTAATTTATAAACTTAGGGGTCCATTGGCTACCCGTGGCAAAATCTGACATCTACTTACTGATGATGCTCAATAAAATTGGCATATGTATCTTCTAGTCACCACTCCTTAAACAGTTATGATCTTTGCTAGTCCCTTAAAAAAACAGTAGATTCTCCTGCTTCTGAATTTGCATGGTTCTTTAGCCTAAGACAGTATCGCTCCTTTGGCGGTCTTTTCAAGAGTAAAACATTTTCCTATTGCCTGCACTCTTCAGCTGACAATTTCTTTTTCTCTCTACTCCTGGAAGGCTTCTCCTTAGAAAAAGACATTGATATTCTCCTTCTTGGGGGTCTAAAATATGGCATATGCTTTACTAAATATGAGGCCATTCAGTGAGATTCAAGAGATACTATCAGCATGTACCTATAACTAATGAGGCGCAGAATAAATGAGCAGCAGTGTACAAATAAACACATAACTGTGATTCAAAGGCATGAGATGGCGCCGGACATCTGCAATGAATGAAGATGGCATGAGAGTAAGAATGGTGTGTACCCGATGTGAAGTAAAACCATGGGACAGTGAAAACAACATGGACAAAACAATTATTAATAGTAGGAATACTAATAGATATAAATGCTTTTATGATGCAGATTGCAGCCTGAAGGTGCTATAAGGTTATACAAACTGAGATTTGTGACATGACTACTCTGTGGCAGAAATATACACAAGGTACAAGGTGCACATCCGTACGTGGCTCTGAAGGATCAATGGTATGCATGCTACATTGAATCCACATATGTAGTATGAATGGAATACATCCCTGGAAATCTGCATAATATCGGTGGGGATATTCTGCTGACAAGGGGACCATAACAGGGATATAACTATAATTTGCTACATAATGAGACAAGTAAGAGATGTTGTGATATTAATTGACACAAGCATTATCATAATTTCCCACTTAGTGGCTGCAATTTTATAACTTATAAGAGTATTCCATCACATTGCTGGACATATTATAATAGCCTGTGGCTACACTTATGTTGCCATCCATGCTCTAAATGAACCACACAGGCTTGCCTCTGTAAACTGGAAGAGATATCATTATATTAACAAGTCACATATTTGTGAATAACGCAATGCTGCAGCTTAATGCAGAAATTGGACACTAATGCTACTACTGCAGGAGATTTACAGTGGATGTGTCTGCCAGGCTCATCTCATGGAGAATAAAGCATCATCACTGATCCCATGGGGTTACTCCATGTACATATGCAGATGGCTATGAGATTCAAGCACCTCACCACAAATAACTGTAATATTACTTGGAGGATATTTTCACCCTGGAAGGTGAGTTTCTAGCACTTTGTTATGCTAGAAAGTTTACTCTGGTACAGTCCACCAAAATCAATTGACTTGTTTTTTCTATGCATTCGATAAGGGATGAGGAGTGTCCATGGCATAGATAACACTGCATGCCCAAGGATGCTGTGATGCATCAGTTTGAAGAACAAATGCCACGAAATCTGTAGGTGTGCCCTAATATCTGTAGGTGTGCCCTAATATCTGTAGGTGTGCCCTAATATGTGTAGATGTGCCCTAATATCTGTAGGTGTGCCCTAATATCTGTAGGTGTGCCCTAATATCTGTAGATGTGCCCTAATATCTGTAGGTGTGCCCTAATATCTGTAGGTGTGCCCTAATATCTGTAGATGTGCAGCAATAACTGCATCATGCAACCTCCCAAGTTCCTTATTGTACTTATTAAATAAGCATCTGCATTTCTGTGCCAATTTAAATTTTATGTTTAGTAGTCTAAATATGATATATATGATAATATATTTAAATATAAAATAATTCCTCTGTCTAGCTTTGCTAACTGATTGTTGAACTACATATCTATGCCTGTTTTGTTGTGCATGAGTGTGTGTGTGTGTGTGTGTGTGTGTGTGTGTGTGTGTGTGTGTGTGTGTGTGTGTGTGTGTGTGTGTGTGTTTGTGTGCGTATGTATGTAAGCGTATGTGTGTCCATTCTGTACAATGCATGACATTGTAGCATGCATAGTCATATATGTGCAGTGCAAGGTTTTAGTGCCTTTCACGCTTTTAAATCAGTAGCTGCACAGATAAAGGCTAAAGGTGGAGGTGTCTCAATATACATAAATAGCACGCACACCTCTGTTGATGTTGACATCACTAGGGATTTCAATGATTACATCCAGTTTGCAGTCATCAGCAAACTTTGTCAGCCACAGTCTTTTAGTTTTAGCCTGTGCTTCAGAGAAGTAGATTCTAAACAGTAGGGGTCCCAGAACTGATCCCTGTGGAACACCACTTATTACGGGTCTGCTGGAGGAGGTGGAATCTCCTATTTTGACCATATGAGTTCTATCAGTGAGTCAGTTTGCAACCCACCTGACAATATATGGGTTGATACCCAGTTGGGTGAGTTTATCAATGATGCCTGAGTGTAGGATTGTGTCAAAGGCCTTGACTAAGTCTAGGTAAGTGGTATGCACAGATTTTCCCTCATCTAGGGCTTTAGTGACTGTCTCAAAGAAGTCCACCAAATTAAACAGGCATGATCTCCCCTTGGCAAAGCCAAACTAGGTGGTTCAAGTGTTTGGAGGTTACCTATATATATTTTTAATAAAATCCATGATGATTCGTTCCATGGCCTTGCAGATAAGGCTGGTCATGCTAATGGGTCTATAGTTCTCGGGGTCTGTGGATGACCCCCTTTGTGCATAGGAACAACTTTAGCTGTTTTACATTTTGCTTAGGCTGTAATTGAAAAGCGTGCACAATGGTGATGCTAATTCCTATTTTAACCCATGTAGTACACATCATGGGATGTTGTCTGGTCCCATAGAGGCTGTATTTTTGGCCTTGCAGAGAGCATTTAATACCTGCTCTTCAAAGATGCAAGGTGGGAGACAAGTGTTAGGGATGCTTTGGGGTATATGTGGCGGGGACAGAGGAGTGAAATTTTCATTGAACCTGTCAGCCAGCAGGTTTGCTATATCCACAGGTTCTGTATATGTAGTACAATTAAATATGAGTTCAGTGCAAATCTGGGCCTTACCTTTGAGTTTACGGATGTAACTAAAGAGCACCTTGTGGTTATCCTTAGTTAGGAAAGCTAATCTGGATTCATAGTTAGCTTTGGAGGACTTCACTAGGAGTCTTATTTGCTTTTTAAGTTGAAGAAGGAGTGTTTTCAGTTTTGAGACTGTTCCTTCCTACTCTTAAGACAGCAAAACTTTGAATGTTCTAATATCGAACCCTATTCAGCGAAAGCTGAAAATATTGAAGCAACAGAAAACGAAATTTTTTCCTAGGGAAAGAATTTGGTTGTCTGTTTTTGTTGCTTTAGTATTTTTAGCGCTGTGGTGGAAGTTACGGGTCGGGTTCAGGTAAGTGTGCGATTGAATGCGGGTTAGGTTAGTTAGGGTTAGGGTGCAGGTTAGGTATGTATGCGATTGTGTGAACGTGAGGGTTAGGGCTGGTTAGGTGAGTTAGGGTTAGGGCACGGGTCAGGTAAGTGTGCGATTGTGTGGACATGAGGGTTAGGGTGGGGTAGGTGAGTTAGGGTTAGGGCACGGGTGAGGTGAGTGTGCGATAGTGACGGACCTTAGGGTTAGGGTTTGGGTTAAGGTAAGTGGATAGTTAGTGGTGTGTGTATAGTTTAGTGTAGGGTTAGGTGTAAGATTTTCTGTGTATGTGTGTGGATTGCTATTTATTTGGTGTGCTTGTCTTGTGTGTTTGTGTTTTGGAACAGCAAATTTTTTTCCCTAGGAAAACATTTCTGTTCTGTATGTTCGATGTTTTCAGCTTTCGCTGAATAGGGTTCGATATTAGAACATTTGAAGTTTTGAAACTTCGATGTTCTAATATAGACCCACATAGCCTATTAATGGCAGCTGTCCACCAGGCAGGTTTGTTTTTACTTGAAGATTTTGCTTTGGTTCTATCAGGTACAGCAGAGTCAATATAATTCTTCAGGTGTCATATAAAGCATTGGTGTATAACTCAACATAAGTGTCTGTTCCATCAGTAGGGAAGGGGCTGTCAATCTATGCTGTCACATACGTGGTTGTAATTGGCCTTGAAGATGTTTTTTAGTCTAGTTGTTGGTAAGGGGATGGTCTTGTGTTACAGTTACATCTAGTGAGACTGATTTGTGGTCAAATCTCAGGGTCAGATAAGTGTACGATTGTGTGGACATGAGGGTTAGGGCGGGGTAGGTGAGTTAGGGTTAGGGCGTGGGTGAGGTGAGCGTGTGATAGTGACAGACCTTAGGGTTAGGGTTTGGGTTAAGGTAAGTGGATAGTTAGTGGTGTGTGTATAGTTTAGTGTAGGGTTAGGTGTAAGATTTTCTGTGTATGTGTGCGGATTGCTATTTGTTTGGTGTGCTTGTCTTGTGTGTTTGTGTTTTGGAACAGCAAATTTTTTTCCTAGGAAAAAATTTTTGTTCTGTATGTTCGATGTTTTCAGCTTTCGCTGAATAGGGTTTGATATTAGAACATTTGAAGTTTTGAAACTTCAATGTTCTGATATAGACCTGCATAGCCTATTAATGGCAGCTGTTCACCAGGCAGGTTTGTTTTTACTTGAAGATTTTGCTTTGGTTCTACCAGGTACAGCAGAGTCAATATAATTAGTTGTTGGTAAGGGGATGGTCTTGTGTTACAGTTACATCTAGTGAGACTGATTTGTGGTCAAATCTCACCAGGGATGGCCACACATTGGGGGTGGTGCAGTGGTCCCCCATGTTGATGAACGCCAGATCCAGGATGTTTTAGCTCCTTGCTGGGGGACCTCATCACAAATATCCCCCCCAGTGTCAAATCCTCCCTGGTAAGGTCTGACCAGAAAGCTGTCTCCTTTTATATCAAAATTATCTTTGTAATTCTATTAAAACCAGTAACAGTTGGGAACTATTACTAGGCAAATTACCTGTTATTAAGTGATGGTTTGACAAAATTCAATGCCCCTCCCAACCCCAAGAACACACCAGCCTATGCTGAATTGCTCTGAGAAACTCTGTACAACCATGTCAGTGGCCACATAGACTACCAGAAGTTAGTGAAGAACTAGCCCAAAAATAAAAACCCTGGTGGCATTCCAAATTAATCAGGATATACAGCAAAAGGAAAAAAGTATGGAAGAAAATCAGGAAAGGTAATTCCCATAAAAATAAAAAACTCACTCATAAAAGTAAATATGTAAATAAGAGGGCTTATTATGTCAAGCAAAGCCAACTTTGAGGTTAAGATATCCTCACAGGTGATTGTCAACCATAAGGCATTCTACAGCTATGTCAGAAACATCAAAGGCAGCAGACAGCAATGTGCTGAACTGGTGGCTAATGGTGCCACATTCATAGAGCTTGGTGATTTATTAAACTTGTTACTGGACAAATTCAGTTCCAACTTTATCCCCCCCCCTCACCCCCAACCAGCTCCCCAATAATACCCTCAAACATAACCCCTCCAGCTATAAGTAGGGAGCATGTACTGGCTGCCCTCACTAAAGCCAAGAACATGGCCTTACAGGCCCCCCAAAATATTCCAGGATGCCTCCTGAAGAGTCTAAAATATGACTTATCAGGTCCCCTGGAGCCATTATTTAATAGACTAATGGAGACTACAGACCCATTAGTCTGCATGTATTTGCAAAGCCATTGAAAGAATCATCATGGAAACTATCAACAAGGACATAAGAGACCTCCAGACACTGGATCCATCCCAGGTTTGCTTTGTCAAAGAAGGTCATTCTTAGTGAATCTGGTGGACTTCTGTGAAAAGGATGAGGGGCAAGCTGTGGGCACTGGCTTCTTAGATCTGGCTAAGGCTTTTGACATGGAACCCTACTTGGGCATTGTCAACAAACTTACAGAACTAGGTATACATCCCTATATAACATGCTGGATAGCAAGCTTAATAAATTATAGGACCCGGAAGGTTAGAATCAGTGAGGCCACCTCCACAAAGAGACCAGTCACCAGTGGAGTTCCCCCAAGGCCTTGTGCTAAGCCCACTCCTCTTTGGCATCTACTTCTCAGATGTCAAAGCCAATATCAAAGGCCTCTGGTTAACCAAGTTTGCAGATGATTGCAAAACTGGCAGTAGTCATTTTATCTCTCCAAGATGAGAACAACCTTCAGGAAGGTCTAATACAGACAAACGCTGGGTGCCAAAGCCATGGCTTAAAACTCAGTACCAATAAATGCATTATAGTTTCTCTTGCAAAGTCTACCACCCCAGGTAACCACTTCATCAATAAAATACCCTTAACAGTTAATTCACTAGTCATGGATCTGGGAGCTCATGTAGATAGTAACCTAATCTTTGACCCACATTTGTCCAAGTTAGTAAGAAAATCCTTCTATGTTGCCCAGCTTATAAGCAAGGGCATTGCATCTAGGTCCAGAGAGGTCATCATACCACTGTACTTGACCCTCATCAGGCCCATCATAGAGTATGATACCTCATTGTGCACATCTGCAAAACAAACAGCATCAGAACTACTAGATACCTAAATACCTAATTTATTATTTTAATTTTAATATTTAATACTTTGATACTTTAATATTTAGTTTTAATGCCTAAAGTTTGCTTGCAACATAAATAAGATACGTTTGAGAGACAGAGTTTCTCATAGAATTCCCATTCTCTGCAAGATGCTCCCCATCCATGTGAAACAGAGTTCCTCCCTATCCCTATTTAAGCACAACTTGGATCAAATTTTGGTAATTAGAAATTCACCCCTGGTCTGTCAGCTATGTTTCTGATGGACAGAGACAGTCAGTAAATCACCCCCATAAATCAAATATAAATCAAAGTTGTGGGTCACATTTGGGTTGCACAGCTAGGCTTTTAAGGGCCCTAGTAGTCAATAGCCTACCTGGTATATACCTATGATTTTATGTGCAAAAGCAGGAGTGGTCTTGCTCCTCAGAACCCTATTATGTAAAATGGACTTCACAGTACCATGTGAATTGCCACATCCCATACAACAGATAGCTATCACAAACCTGAATAGCATAGTGTCATTTTATATAAGAATTGATATTAATACCTGTGCTGGTGGTACTGCAGGGCTTTCCTACCCTCCACCACCACAGGTCTACAGATCTGTTTAGTGGATGCTATTATAGTTACGAAAGCCAAAAGTGGTGGCTGGTTCTGGTGATGTACTGCCCATGACAACATAAAGCATTAGTGTAATAGGCCTACTTTCCACATTTGTTAGCTAACCTGTTTCACATGGAGCACATACCTACTGCAGACAGAATGCCAAATGGCCACTTACAAACTTGTTAGAGGCATGTATGGCATTAGTTCAATAAGCATCCCTAAAAATTCTGTACATTACTTACCTGAAGGGAATATGACTCAGAATCAAAATTCTGATGTCACATGGCTGTTGAAACCTAGTATGTTGATGCAAGCAGAAATGGTGCTTATTTCTATTCATTTTCATAGTGCTGAACTCCATTGACACATAAGAGTTGACAGCCTTCTATTCATGCATCACCAAATACCTGATCCTACTCTTCCATTAAATAAACTCCTGAAAACTCAAAGTGAGTAACATCTAACATTTGCAAATAAAAGACTATAATAACAGTAGCATTTCACACAGAACTGAATGTGGTAGGTAAGGTATCCTTCCATGTTTTTAGGGATCACTTCTATGCTAAGACACACTACACTGCTTGTCTCTTAGTTCCACATAGCAATAATACATCAGTATAAAATGACATACTTGTAAAATATTATAAAAATATGCAGCATAGAGCATATTGAGACAGAGTCACTCCTTATGATGTTTGGGTACTTAACGTATTTAGTTCTGAAACACTGCCATGTTTTCTCTGTCATCTACTGCACATAGAAATCCTTGGATTCAGAAACATTTTTCTTCTTGTAGCTCATTTTGCATGAAGGGTGGTTACACTTCAGGTGGGAGCAATTCTGAGGCACACCCAGTGTGATTGCAGAAGTTGTAGAAGTACTGTAGCCTGTATTATAATGAAATAAAATTCAGCAACATTATTAAAATGAGGGCAATGGCATATGTAAATAAGGGTAAAAATATAGGCGGGAGCTGTCTAATTTATTATGGAACAGAACTAGTTATTCTTTTGCACTGTTAACATTCTCAGTTATTCCTCTTCCGCCCCTTTAATTAGCATATTATTATCATTCCTCCTCTGTTACGTGTCAGGCATTTCCCCATTTTAGCTCCTGGAGTGATTCATAACAAGTGAAGAGACACTTCCACAACAGTTGCCTGGCATTATAAAATGTATTCCTTATTTTTTTATTTTATTTTATTTTGAATCGGTTAGCCAGTGAAGAACACTGATCCACTTGGACCTATTTCAGCCTCAGTGCAGGGATGAAGGCAAAAACTGAATGAAAAAAAAACATAATATATATATAAATCTTAGAGTTATGGGAGACAGAACATGAAAACGTACAGGTAGCCACATTGCCAGTAGCCACAGATGTACACGTCATCATTCATGGTTTTACCAAATCGTCCATTTGCATCTCTATGACACAGAAATAGTGTCTCACTACCATGTGGCTAGAAGTGTCATACAAGAGCTGGACAAGGTGTCCTTCCCTCAAATACAAGTTTATAAGATGTGCAGAGTACCCGCTTCTATGCATACCAAGGTACATGTGGTTTTGAGAATATTAGTAAAAGGGACTTTTTAGTGATCAGTGGGAGGCATAGTGGGTTTATCCCTGGAATCTGCCTCTAAGATATTCCATCAGTTCCTCATTGCAACGATACAGCATCTGGGAGAGCATGTGTGGATATCACATGGCCATTTTATGATATAACCCTGTTCTCTGAAACAGTGTGAGACATTGATTGGGGTAATCATTGCATAAATACCCTCCTGAGGAACAGAGACAGCAGTATATCAAGTGTAAGGTTCCACTCCATAAACTACCAAATAGTCTGCAGTCTACACATTGTAATATACAGTATTCCAGCAGGCTACCCAGGCAGTGCCCAAGAATCCCACATCTGCCCACTTATAACTTAAACTTATACCAGCAGTTTGTGCAGGGTGATTTCCCACAGGGCCAGCTTATTGATAATGCTAGTTATGCCCTGCAGCAATGGTTGATGGCATTATTTGGAAACCAATAGATCATGGCAGACAATACATTCAACACCTCCCTGTCACAGATCTGAGTTATCATCAAACATGTTTTTACAAAGACACCTGCCTTATTAACTGTATATACTAATTGCCTATTGAAAACCATAAATATAACAGGCCTTATATTTGATTAAAATCTCTATCAATATCCCTGAAATGTCATTAACGCTACCTACCTATGTTAACAAATGTTACATGTCATATGATTCTGCAATCGAATGTGTTTTGAAGTGAACATATTTCCTTATATATTAATCTACCTACATCTGTAAAATCTATCATGTGTAAAATAGCTTAATCTTGTATTGTACCTGTACCTGTGAAATATTGTTTTTATATATAATTTTTACTGTGTTTTCAAGGAGCTTTTCTCCCCGGGCCTCTGCTGAAAATGGACATATATCCAGCTGGACTAGCCCGGTCAACAAATGTAAAATAAAATAAAAAATAAAAATAAAAATGTGGCTGGAACGCTGAAGACCTGTTTCCACTTTCTAGAAGTCTCTAGTGCAATGCCATATGACCCTTGTGCATGCAGTAAAATCTTTGCAGTAGGTGTGTCTGTGTGTGTGTGTGTGTGTGTGTGTGTGTGTGTGTGTGTGTGTGTGTGTGTGTGTGTGTGTGTGTGTGTGTGTGTGTGTGTGTGTGTATGCAGCATTACACAGTATGGTGATATGCAAATAGTTGCAACAGGGCAAAGATATTAGGAAGCAATAGAATCAGCAGCAGAGGAGATGCCTGATGAAGAGTTTGTGGAGGGGTCAACTGCATGAAATGGCCATGTGACATGGAACTATATGTTCAGAGAATACACATATTTCTTATTTACAGGGAGATGACTGGCTCTGTCTGCCTGGACAGCACACTGACTACCTCAAAGTGTCTAATATGGTGACAATTGTTGGCATATTCCTGAGTTGTGTCAGCAGCACACATTACTGTACTGTGGACACTGACCCAGATTGGGTGGACATGAGATGGGTGGGTATGGAGTTGGCACACAGCAGGATATTGCCCAAGCATCACCCCAATTTATACTATTATAAGTGCCATCTTTAACATATCTCTGGTGTTTGTGCTGGACCATTGGTCTGCCTCATGTTACACTGGGAACTACATTATGGTGTTTGTCAAGCACCTATTCATAGCTGTCAGTGTTGGCAACAATTGATTCTCTGCCTTTGATACAGCACAGTACCATCATAGATATGCTGGGCTGTATAAATACTACCACTGTCCATCTCTACATGATGTGTCTTTGACCTTGACCCATACAGCACATCCAAAGGGCCGCAACCCTATACCACCCATGGCCTATTACATCTAGCATTTCTATCTTGCCACTTTAGCCTCAGCTGGGCAAGACAGTCTATCTCTTTGTCACTGTTTTGTTATTATATTTTATTTGATGTTTGTAGTTTTATTTCTGTCACTTATTTTAACATTTTCCGCAGAGTCTGCCATGGCCATGCCAGTGGCTTGGCATCATTCCACACTCTGCCATCAGCTCCATCATTCTCCTACCAGCTCACCATCTGTCTCCAGGCCTACATCACTGTCAGGAGACAGAGATCCTGCAGCACAAGGGTGACCTCAGGACATCAGCAGTGGCCTCTGGCAGTTGCCCACTGGTAGAAAAAGCTATCATTCCATCAAGTGGGATGGGGTGGCGGTCATAATATGTCTCCTGTTGGGAGTTGGCAGAAGAGGGAATTAGCACACAGGAAGTTTCAAGCCAATGGGTCCTTGTTCGGCATAATTGCTAGGCATTGCCATCTCAAGGACCTCAGGAAAAGCATGGGGTTAAACAGCTTAGTATCACCTTTTTTGGTACACAGCCCCCAATACTGAATAAATGTATTTATCCTTTGCTTACCAGGATAGTCCAACTTGGAATGAAGCCAATTTTCAGCAGAGGCCTAGGGAGAAACACTCCAGACGCATGTCTTTGTAACATGGGAGGAAACCTGAATACCTAGATGAAACCGCATGAATTCAAGGAGGACATGCAGACTCTGTACAGAAGGCACTCCAACTGAGAATCGAACCGGAGAACCTCTTGCTGTGAGGTGATAATGCTACCACTGAACCATTGCGCCATCCAAATAATGCACCACTATTAAAGGAAAATGTAGGACCTATCTAATTAGGCTGATAGTTCCAGAAATATAGCAAGGATGGGGTGAAGGGTGCAGCCAAGCCAGGTACAAGGTTATTAGAAGGAACAATTGGGAAGCGCACTTCCTGCATTGTTTTCTATGTCACCATTTCTGAATGTTGGTACAGAAAAATCACTTCAGCACTTTAGTATTTCTTGTGTGATAAACTGTAGCAAACTGTTTGACACAAATGTAGCAAATGGCTTTCTTCAGTTTAAAATAAGAAGTCCTTTTTTGACTTCCAGTTAAAGAGTCGAAGGAGAGGTGTACCAAATCTGGGACTGGCACCAGGTGCTACATGAGCCAGATATGGCCCTGGGCAGCTCCTTCTCCTTTATCAGCTATGACAAAGGGTATCAGGAAATCATTTTATTTAGCCCAGCTAATTGCCAAAGAAAGATCATCAGGGTCTAACGATGCAACCATTCCCTTATAATTAGTATTGATCAGGACACTTATTGAGTAAAACCCCCCTTTGGGGTGGATTTCACTAAACACATCAAAAAATTAGGAAGTTACCAAAGGCTCCAAACAAAAAAAATCATAGGCCTAAAATTTCTGAGCTACCAAGGGACACTGGAAGTGTGATCTCTTTACTCCATGCCTTACAGACATTTGAAGGGAGATCTCTGTCTCGGTTTCTGTGCTATTAGACACCCGATTGTGGTAGACCTCCTTCTACTCCACAAATTGAATATTTCTACCAATTGTAGAACAAGGGACATAAATCATCACCAACAGGTATGCAAAACTTGGTGGAGGCACTGGTATATAACACAGAACCTCCCAAACCTCTGAAATAAACTTCCCTGCATTTTAAGATGCATGCCTCACTGGCTTCCTTTCAGTACTTAAATGACTGTATGGGTATCTACAAATTTACAGTATGGCTGTCCTGGAGAAGGGAGGTACAGTCTGAGGGAGAGTATTGGCAAGACATGAATGGTCATATTATCTCATGGCGCTGGTATACTTCTAAATCTATGAATCTATGACTGACCTCTTCCTAGGTCTTGTTCAGACAGCATGGTGTCAGGAGTCAGTACCTACCGAATACCCCATAATGGCAGTCTTCCTTGTGTGCCATCCCCTTCCATTTTGTTGTCCAATCCATTCCATTTTGATGTGTGTCATTTCTCTGTCTGTATGTCAATATATCCTTTGTCAGTCCCCTGCATTTGTGTCAGCACCTTCCCTGTTGGTCTCTGTCTGTATTTTATGTTGATGTGTGTGCCCTGCTTCCATACCTCTGCTCCCTTTCCATTCCCAACCTTGTTCTTACATCCTTCCCCATCTACTCTTCTTAAAAAATGAGTGACTGTCTCAGAAAAGTATATCCCTCTACCCCCTGCTCACTCCCACATTTACCTTCCCTGTGTTCCTGTGTATGTTCCTCTGTTTGCTCTTCACCTTTTTCTCCCAATTTCAGTAATTAAAACTGTATATAAACATTGCTGGGGCCACTAAGTATGACATTCAGCTTTTCTCTTAGCATCTTGAAGTAGTGTGTGGGGGGGTCAAAGTGAAGTGTACGCTACATGCCCACTAGGGGTGTGCGCTAAAACATGGCAGCCATCCACTTGCCAGAAAGCCAACATACATTACCTGACAAAAGGGAACAGAAAAAATGAGGCATGTATTCCAACCAATCATCTTGATTTATGACCTTATAACAGTCTATCTCTATGCTTTGAAACTGCACCCCATATTATCTTTCACATGGGGAGATGCACTCCATATTTGCACAACTTATACATGCTATTTCCCTGATTGCTCTACCAGAAAGCAGGGGTAATAATGAAAGATATTGTAACCTTCGACTTCTTCCCCCACATTTAAACCTGTAGTTTTACTTTTCTAAGGATTATAATTACAGTTCTTAAAATATGGACAAAAATGTAATTTACTGCCTAAATTTGGTCACTGCATACTGCGTTAGCATATTGCATAAATTATGCTCATATGCAGAGTCTAGGGGAAGTGATACCCAAAACTCCTTATACAATGCAGAGAAATGAAAGAAAATCTGATTTGGAGAATTTTGTCTACTATCCCAATGTACTGCATTCCTGAATAAACCTTCTAAGCATTTGTTCATTTCCCATTTATGCAGTTAATTCATTTCAGAGACATGGGAGCAACTGACTGGTATGCTGGCATTCATTGAGTGTAAGACAGTGAAACAAAACCTGAACAGGATGTCAAGTAATCAAAGGACACACATGCCTATGAATAACTTAGAGGAATATTAGTTCACCTTTTTGGGATGTGAGAAGAAACCAGAGCACATAGTAAGAATAGTTATGATGTGCATACTCCAGAAAGAGATTACAGCAGCTGAAATCTGAACTAGGGCACCAAGTACTGTAAGGCAGATCTTTTAAGATAGAAAAGCAATGTGTCCATTTTCCATGCCTGTGCTACCAAAATAATGTTTAGTCATAACTAAGTTGCTATGTGTTTTAGCACAGTTGTCTGTGGATGTAGGTGAGAACCAGATTTTTAAATAAGTGAAAACAGCTGGAATAGCACAACATTGTGCCAACTAATGGGTATTTTAAAATATTTCCCTTTACTGTCATAGCAGCTTGAAATAAAGTTGCAGATTAATTGCTATATACTGAAGTTAACAAAAACAATGGATGATAACATAAGGCATATGCTAATACGTATTGTCAGAATATTTTAGAGTTTAGCAAACTTGCTCTGAACCTTATAAATTATTTTTTCATACTTAATTTGCAGAATAAATGAGAGTCAGATTGGTGGAGAAAAAGTCAAGGCATTACTTGATTCAAGACAAATTTCTAAAGCTGCAGCAGATGGATTTGTAGATTATTTAAAATGAGGCTTCAAGAAGGCCAGCTCAATGTGAATTTCAGTGGAATCCATTATGACTACAGTACAGGAAAAAGAGTTCCCTGCTGTGCAAGTTGGTATTCCATTTATAAATTGTAAAACTCTCCAGACCATATCTGTAGCATTCTGCATCACGTCTAATCACTGCCATTCTAATGTCTGCTATACTGAAACAAAACTTGGTTAAATACTTAGACAGAGTAACTCAATTTACATTTCTTATTGATGTCTTTGAGGGGGAGTATGCAACTCACTACTTCTTCGTAATTACATTTATTAAAAAATAGGCTAGCTGTACTGCTTACCATTGTTGCTTTCCTTGACATAGATGAATTAAAGGAAAACCTGTATGTCAGTGTGAATGTAATAACGGCCACCAGCAGGGAACAAAATTAGCTTTGAACTGAACATGCAGTGAGAAATAACAATGCCTCACTGCATATTCAAAGCTCTCTATTATTGTCAGCAACTATAGCTTTTTGACAGACTTAAATGTGTCAAAACTTTCATATTACATCTACCTGCCCAAGCAGATGAAATGCAAGGTCACAAGGAATGTGCATGTCTTGATACTAACACAAAACAAGCAATGTTTTGCCTACACACAGTCATTACTGAAATGGCACAGTTTGTGTCGCTGATTAACAAAAGGATTCTGTGCCATCCTTGTGATAAACTGAAAGGTCAAATCTATAAATCCATATGTATCTGGCACAAACTGAATCTGATATGTCAACACATATTGATACCTTAAACGTCAGGTGTCATTTTGTGTTTGCTTATTCAAAACAGTGAAAATAAAAGAAGTAATTTGTGCTCTGAGACTATGCAAAGATATACATAATATATTTATGCATGGAAAATCATTCACTGGTGTCTTCAGTATCATCTGTAGATAATGAAACTTTCATGCAAATGTTCTTATTATTTGCGTTTGTTAATCAGGAAATTCAGATTGACCAGTGCCAATTTTTAGTGGGGGCTCTGGGAAAAATAGGTTCCGAGACCAAATGAATAAATAAAATAACATATGTGAAGGACATACATTTTGCAGTAAATATATAGGACATATTTAGTGGACATAACTGAAAGATGGATAGATAGATAGATAGATAGATAGATAGATAGATAGATAGATAGATAGATACACATAATTAAATTAAATTTTAACATGTATGATGCTGTACAGGAAAGCACTGGACTATGTCATTAACTAGTAATACAAAAATGCTGTTATAAAGAAAGAAAACGTGTATCAAGCACAAATGTATACTGAGGCACATATGTGTTTATATTTGCACAAATGTATACTGAGACACATATGTGTTTATATTTACGTGACATTATATATATATACACATATATATATAAATATATATATATATATATATATATATATATATATATATATATATATATATGTATATATATATATATATATTACGGATGCACCTCAAATGAGCGAGACCACATTACCAAAATTCTGAAACACTGACACCTACACGAGTGAAACACAAAAGCACTTGTTTTCTTTGCACTAAAAATGTTTTCAGAGATTAGTATTTGACTGAGTGGCATTTAGAGTAAATGGATTTCACAGATCAATGTGATTCTTTTTTGTGAATAAGAACAGGTCACGAGGTAGAGGGGAATGATACCATTGTGTCAGTGTTTGGAAGGCAGTGATCTGTCTGAAGAAAGATTAACAGCTTGACTAAACTCAAGTCAAGAGAGTTTATGAAGGGACATGGAGTAATAGGAAGAAATAAGGAGAGAGGCGGCACCTTTAGCTATTCAGGTGTATGGCTGTGAGAATACATTAAAAACTGCATGTTTGTTAAGGTGCTACCTGTATAGAAAAGACTGTGTAGTAACTATGATCTAGATGAGCCAAGCAGTGAACTGACAGTAAGAAACAGTTTAGCTCTGTAGAATGTTCAAGATTCTGATTGATTTTGTGGATAATGTTTTCAATGTGCTAACTAAACTTTAGTTGGCTCAGCAAAAGTGGAAATCTGATGCTGTTCACAGTTTTGAGCTAGCAGTCATGCATGTGTGGATCTCAAAGCTATCAAGAGAATCAGAAAATGAGTAATGGGGCTATTAGAACTTGGGAAGAGGTATGATACCAGTCCAAATTTGTACTTTTATAAAATTATTTTAAAGTTTATTGATTACATCTTTTTATAACTGTCATAAGAACAGAACAGTGTGGTGTCATCTACATAAAGTACTAATGTGTTCTGGCTACAATACAGAGACACATTATTAACAAATGAAGTCAATATTAAATGACCCAGCAAATAGCTTTCTGAAAAATTGTGAAGCCTTGTATATGTATTTATTTTCTTTTTTTTTTCAAACACCATTATTGAATTATCACTTGTGACATAGGCAATTTTGCATTCATATAAAATAAATCAAACTATAATTAACATAACTAACATTATACTTCACATACATTGCTATGTATAATATAACCTAAGCAACATTACAGAAATTATTCTATACCTGCCTTTTTTTAAACATGAAACATCTTTATTAAACCATCACTTACTACATAGGCAATCATACATTTATATAAATGAAAACAAACTACACCGACGCAATCCTAGTTGCAAGCATTTTACATCACAAGCCATAGTGACACGATCACAGCTGTAAAGAGGTTAGCATAGCTGCCTAGCAGCACTTGGCTTTGCAGTCTGCTTCCCATTTGGGGTGCCTTATTTGCAGAAATTGCATTTCTTCCCTTTGTCCACATGAGTTTTCAATAGGCTGAGTACTTTCCTACCACAATGCCAAGACATGTCAATAGGTGAAATGGTGATCCACTAAAATGATCATCGGAGTGTGTGTGTGTGTGTGTGTGTGTGTGTGTGTGTGTGTGTACGTGCATATGTGAGGTGCCTTCTAGACTAACAGGATCTAAGCAGGAATAAAACATAAAATATATGAAATCATGAATTATAGATAAAACTGTTCATGGTGTTGCAGTTCCAATACATAAGTAATTGAATTAACATTGCTTTTGTTTTCAAGTATCGTGCACTGGATTCATGTACCACAGAATATGCTGTTTTATTTTATTTTGTCTAATAGAGAACAGAAGACACAATGCATACATTTGTGCCATTGACATCCTGGCACAGTATCTTCCAATAATTTGAAAATAGATCCTTCTAACCACCTGAGTATTTTTACAGAGACCCTCAGTACCTATATAACTATGAGGCATATTTTTCTTTGTTGATATAAGGAAAGACAACTGAGGTTTAAATGTGTGAATACTCATATTGAGAAATAGAGGTTTCCATATTGCTTATGTGCTGCTGAGTTGGAAAGATGTCTTTGGCTTTAAACATAACATCCCGTTTCTCTACAGTGATAAGCAGAGTCATTTATGTATTTTGTACAAGTGGAAATGACAGATACGTAAATGGAATGTCAGATAAATACTGACAGGTTTTCTCTTTAGCTCAATGAAAGCCTGTTTATCAGGTGGACACACCACAGTCAGCACCATGGCCTGCCTATAACTATACCTTTAACCATGTACTTTGCATTCAGCAGTGTACAGATACAAAGTTACTGTTGACACAGTGAAGTACATTATTAATCCTGTCCTACACTGCAAATCACATTCTTCTTCACCTTAACTGCAACTCCTAGTCTATACCACAGCCCTGGCTGTGTAACACATTTCTTCTTATTCAGCAAAACATTCCAGCAGCCCCACAGTCAGCCTTAGTATTTGTAGGGCCTAATTTGAACCATTTTGGTGAGACTCCACATACCACCCCAACCCTCCCCACACTTGCTGGTTTACTGGACTTAAGAGTGTTTCAGATTAGGCATCAGGAAAACATGCTAGCTCTGTGTATTTAAAATAAAGCAGTGTGTGTATTTATTAGATTATACATATTAAAACAGAATTAAGTTACTGGACTCCTGGATTGCCTCGAAATCTAATATCTACTCTAGTTACTTTCTCATGGTCTGCTTAAGTCTCTCAGTCCCATAGAGTTTTATCACATGGGTGTGCCCTGGCTTACCTGTAACCTGTATCCCCAAATTCTTGTAGTGCTGCCTTTTTCTCTTCAGTCTGGGGGGGAAAAAAAGCACACTTCCTCCTTGTCTCTCCCCCTGCACTCCATTTTTTCCTCTCTTTTCTGTGTCCTTCCTTTCACTTTTTTCCATCATTTGGTATACGCCCTACTTTGCTTCATCTCTCATGGCCAACAAAAAGAAATACTGTAAAAGCTTTGCTCTTTATACAGTATTTTCTTGTTAGGACTGTTATACGCGTTGATGTTATGACATCATACAAACACTCTTCTTACTGATTTTACTGACTGAATTCTTGAATCACATCTGCTTATGATTCTGTTCATTTGTACCATGCAGTATCCTGACTTATACATCTCTGCACACTTGGCCTTACATTACCACCGTTGCAGTGATATTGATTAAAGTGTATTGCTTCTTTTCTTGTATTTCTTCCATGCTGAGCCTAAAAATGGTTTAGGTGAATTAGGTGAATCAGTACTTTAAATAAATAAATAAAATACATTGAAACATATATACATGGGTTCCACTGGTTAGACTGACAGGGAGTTTTGTCAATATCTGTTTAATCGGCTGCATTTGGTCGATTATACAGCTAGTCGACAAGTGAGCAAGATCGACATCCCCCAGGTAGGGGGATATTCCCTTCCCCTGGTGACTGTACCATCTCAGGGTTAGTGCATGTAATCAGTTGGGGGACAGGGGTGCGGGGGGCTTGCCCCCTACAAAAACAATGTTTTAAAGTTGCATGTGCTGAGGATCTTCCTTGGTACATGCATACTAGGTAGTTAGAGTTTGAGTTTTCAACATAGAGTGATTTACTTTCAGTATGTCAACATACCTGTTAGTCAACCAACTGAAGGTAAATCACAAATACACACATACACACACACACACACACACACACACACACACACACACACACACACACACACACACACACACACACACACACACACACACACACACAGACACACACACACACACATACACACACACATATATATCTATATCTATCTCTCTCTCTCTCTCTATATATATATATATATATATATATATATATATAAATAATCTATATATATATATATATATATATATATATATATATATATATATATACACACACACATGGGTTCACTTCAGTTCACTGAACTTTAAATTCACTGACTTTCATTTCACTGAAATTAATTTCACTGAAACTTCATTTCACTGAAAGTTAATTTCACTGACAACTATTATTAGCAATCAAATGGAATATTCCCCCTTCCCCACTGTAGTGCGACCCTGGAGTTAGAATATATAGTTGGGGGGTGTGGGGGGCAGAGCCCCCACTTCATTTCATATGATATTCTTACGTTTTGATATAATATTGCTTAGTAAAAGAAAAGTAAGTGGGGCTCCCGCCACACCCCAATGGGGGGGGCTCTGCCCCCCACACCCCCCTAACTATATATTCTAACTCCAGGGTCGCACTCCAGTGGGGAAGGGGGCATATTCCATTTACTTTGTAATAATACTTGTCAGTGAAATTAACTTTCAGTGAAATGAAGTTTCAGTGAAATGAATTTCAGTGAAATGGTGTCAGTGAAATGAAAGTCAGTGAATTTAAAGTTCAGTCAACTGAAGTGAACCCATACACATATATTTGTATATTAAGCACTCTCCCCACTCCAACATCTTTGGAAGGTGTTGCAGACAGTACCAAGCTGATCTTGCTAAACTGAAATAAGCTGATTTAAAACAATAAACCTGTTGAAAATCTTCTAACTCATCACAGTACCCCTTTTTTCACTTCCCATGCTCAATGTCCTGAGAAGACAGTTAGTACTGGAGTCAGTTATGCTGTGCTTAATGGTTGTGGGAAGCCTGTGGGAAGATCATAAAAGAGCATGACGCATGTCTAACCATTATGCATTTTCATCTCACATTACCCCTTTATACTTTCATGTGCTTCCAGTCATCTCCCATATTTGCTCTGGTGGTTAGTGTTCCTTACCCAGTTAATTCTCATAACTAGTTACATTTAAGAAAACCACATAAAACTGTTAAATTCGTCAAAATCTCTGGGCTACATAACCTATATTCACCCTGCACAGGTTAGTCCAAGGCCCCTCTGAGGGACCAGGGCCTATTGGGCCACATTAGGTCCATTTGGCCTAAGGCCAGCCCTGAGCAGCCCTATGTGTCTCCTTCTACAGTGAATATTGTGACAGCATGTTAATGTTAGATACAAGTGTCCACTATATCCATCTCGTGGCTGTTTTGATGCTAATAAAGTTGAATGGTTTTGCATGGTTTTGCACGATTTCTTCCTTCCTGGACCCCCACTGCTGTCTTCAAGTTAATGGACTCACCCAAGCACATGCAAACAGACACATTGACCTTCATACAAATTCAATGATGCAATAACATTTATAAGATAGTATAGTGATCAAGCCCCCATCTTCACCATCCTCACAATATATTCAATTTATGCTTCATATAACCCAAAGATAGTTAAGAAGGCACACAGACATATGTGTCTAATGCATTACAAATCAAGCAGATGTCCCAATGTATTCTTTGTGCATGTAATTTTTCTTATTTAGGGAAGTAGCTTTCAATAATAATGACAGGTAATTGACATCAGCACTTGGTCATTGTATTCTTTTTGGCTGAATTGATTTATGAGGCAGTTTTTGTACAGCATTCCATAGTATGACCCCGGTGCAATTAGCAATTTAATATTTAGCTTAGGGAAAGTAAACTGAGAACTAAGAACGTAATCTAGAGACAAGGGTGCTTGTAGCCCTTTTAAATAATTTGATACAGTAGCCTGCACATTTCAAAGTCAATATAAAGATTTATGGCATGTAATGTTTTAGATAAGGCTGTATGGTATTTGGGAGAAGACATTCTAAACATGGTTCTTTGATATGCATTTTTAAGATCTTTAAAGTGGCACAGAAGTGACTTTGCATTATGAATGTAGATTACCAATATAAAAAGTACTTCATCAACATATGTTGCTTTAGTTTAAACTAGAGAATGTGCTCAGAAAATATGACTCAAACAAATAAATTATTCTGCTAAGGCAAGCTATAACTTTTTCATATGCTTTTTTGTGCTTGCACATGGGTGTGTGCATGCAAGCCTGCCTGTGCATACGTGTGCATGTGCGTGAGCATGCTTGACACGCTTAACAGAGTGTTTCATATGTATGTGGTTATTAGGTGCATATGTTGTGGTGTGTATGGAGGATGTATGTTGAACAGTGGTGATGTATCTTGTAATCTAGTGGGCACCCCCTCAAGTGCTTTAAGCTACTGACCCAATAAACACACCTTTTTAGTATCTTGAATTTATGCAGCATTTTTGAAATGAAGCCAGAATCATCCTTCTTCAGAATTAAGACAAACTAGTAGGATTGTGAGAACTCAGCAAAATGTTGTGCCCACCCATCTGAAAAAAATCTGAAACTTTTGTGTAGATACAACCTACTAGTTATCTAAAAAGACCTATAAAGTTCTGTTCAGCAAATATTCCCTATGGTCAGCTGAGCCATCCAAAAATGAAATGCACTTCATCAATTCTTTCTTCATCAACAAGCATAACTCAAAAATGCCTAAAAACAAATATTCTTTGTTCACCTGCATGCATCACGTGGGTGGTTTAGTCTCCCATACCCTCATAATCTGTATAAATTAACTTCATGCTTATACAGTAGTGGGAAATGTGAAAAACAAATGATGCATTAAGCTGACAGCTTGCACAAGATAAGTGCCTAACATCACAATGCACTGCCACCTTGCATAAGGTAAGTGCACATGATTTTGACAAACCATGATTAAATTAAATTGAAGAAAATCTGCTTTGTAAGCCTACACTCATCAGAGTATAGGTATGACCTTCAGCAGAATATAATGTGTACAAATGGTATAGTGCAGGTATAGCACTTTGAAATTAGCCTCTGAATCCCAAGTGTCTTGTGAAAGAGCAAATGGAGAATATATTACCTTCTAGATTTTTCCAAGGTTTGACATTGATTGCCTATAGTCTTCCACTAACATAATCTAAAACTACTAGACTGAATATCTACTTTTTCATCTAGTTTTCACAGTGCATAAAGCATTAAACACAGTATTAAGCTGAAAGATGGACAGAAAACCATTTCCGATAAAATATTAAATTTTCAAGGGTAAGTGCTGGGATCCCTTCCGTTTAGTATCATTTAACATGCTGGAATAAATTATTAATTTATTTTATTTTATTTGTATTTGTTAAATGGGGTAGTCCACTGGACCAAGGAGAGCCCATTTTCAGTGGAGACCTGGGGAGAAATGCTCCAGACTTAGCATAAGTAATACATGGAGCATATATACAATCATACAACACAACATTATGCATATACTATAAAGCAATACATTAATTACAAATATTTTATATTATATATAAAATAATATATATATATATATATATATATATATATATATATATATATATATATATGCATGTATAATTATATATAATAATAAAATATAACTATATAATTATTTTATAATTATAATATGTATTATAAATACAGTTAATACAGAATTCTTTATAGTCAAGCATGAAGATGTCCCTGTTTTTTTTTTTCCTGGAGTATCCTATTTATTTATGCAATATTCAGGGGATGAGTTGTGTATGTGATAGTTATAAGGGAATGTTTGCTTGCCAAAGGATACTGTTATTCATATCTTGGTATTCAGTTTCATTCCACAGTTTTGACACCAGCTATTAGTTTGAGAAAGGCCCTCTTGGAGGGTCTTTTTGCCTTTTGGGGAGTTTATGATTGCACCAAGTTCACAGCCATCTGCAAACATTATCTGTCATTAGCCCTTAACAGAAGCTTTGACTTCTGAGAATTAAATGCCAAAGAGGAGTGACCCAAGGACTGAACCCTGTGGTACATCACTAGTGATAGGCCTTTTGAAGGAAGTAGTACAACCTACCCTAATTTCCTGGGTTCTATTTGTGATCTAGTTTGCTATCCAACAAGTTACAGAGGCATTAACATTTAGCCTGAGTTCTTTATCTATGATACCAGAGTGTGGGATGGTGCTGAACACATCTGTGAGGTCTATATATATATTTATATATATATATATATATATATATATATATATATATATATATATATATATATATTTATATATATATATGTATATATATATATATATATATATATATATATATATATATATATATATATATATATATATATATATATATATATATATATATATATATATATATATATATATATATATATATATATATATATATATATATAGAGAGAGAGAGAGAGAGACAGTGTATACTGATTTGTTATCATCCATTATACCTTCCAAATGATGTCAACTTGGTTAAGCAGGCAAGATCTGCCCTTAACAAATCTGAACTGGCTTGGGTTAAGAGTTTGAAGGTCATCAATATCCTAATTTATTGATTCCATAATGATGCTTTCTCTAGCCTTACAAATCAGGCTGCTCAGACTTATGGGTCTGTATTTTCCAGAGACTGTTAATGCCCCACCTTTGTGAAAGTGGATGACAGTTACTGTCCTCCATTCATCTAGCACAAAGCCTGCTTAGAGGCTTATGTGGAATAGCTTCTGTAGGGAGACTGCAATGTCCTGTTTTAGGCTGACCAGTACACAGTCTGATATGTTATCCATCCCCATAGAAGCAGGGTCCTTGGCTGCATATAATGCCTTGAAGACTTCACATGGTAGATTTGAGGGAGAGAACTATATGTGGCTATGAAATCTGGGAATGTAGTAGGGAGTGGGGAGGTGAAGTTAGACCAAAATTTACCTGCTAGTATATTGATTATGCCTTCAAGAACAAGTATGTGATATAATTTACTATTAGCTCTCCACAATGCTGATCACTGCTTCTATGGTTTCAAAGACAGTTAAATAAGGCTTTCTAGTTGTCCATTATCCGTGTGGCAATTTTAAGTAATATCTGGCTTTGGCTGATTTCATCAGGGTCGAAGTTTCCTGTTAAGTTTAGAAGCAGCTTTTTTGCGACTTGAGAGTTACATTTATTTTTACATGCAATTATTTTTTTTTTCTTTTATTATAGAGCCTGTTTATATTTGGGTTTCGCCACAGGGTTTATTTTTGAATTTGGTATTGTATTTACTTTAGGCGGGACAGATGCATTCATGCAGCTATATAGATGTATCAATGCACTATTCACATGCATCTATAATATGACAGTAAAGGATTCTGCATAAGCTATGGAGTGACTGAGTTTGAAGTGGATGCTGAATTTACAATGGTCAAAGTACAGTACTGATCAATGAATGGCAACTCCCTGAGCCTCAACTATCCAAGACATGGTTCTCTGACAACGCTGGCATGTCCAATGAAAAGCATTGTCAGGGAAATGTGCAGGCACTAAGTGTGATGTCTGGGGATTTGCCCCTTCCTCTTTGTAGTGTGACCATGGAGTTAATTATATTAGTTATGTGAATGTGGGGGGCTTTTCCTTCTGCAAAAAGAAAAAAGAAAATACTGTAAACAGTGTTTTGGGGAATTATTTTTTTCATAGTCTAGTTGACTACTGGGGAGCTAAAACTCAAGGAATAGCCATTCGTGTACTTATAGTGAAAGTGAGTTCTCAATCAGTTGTAGTAAATACGACCTACTCATTAAGAAGGAATTATGGGCTGAGGGGAGAGAGAGAAAATCTTGTGGTTAGCCGTGATGGGATAAGGGGCATTGTTAATGGAAAAATGGGTATGGATGAGATCTAAATTGTCATCTTGTCAAACCAGTCTGAAGATGAAGTGTTTTCTTTTTAAATATGGAGATACTGTCACCTTTAATGGCTTTGTCTAGTGCAATGGGGCTGAATATGTGATAGACATTGAAAGTCTGCACTGATGTGCTGCTCTCAAAGGTCTTGAAACAGTAATCCATAACAGTGTGTGTGTGTGTGTGTGTGTGTGTGTGTGTGTGTGTGTGTGTATATATATCTATATATATATATATATATATATATATATATATATATATATATATATATATATACACACACACATTGTAAATATAAATATAATATATACACAAATATATACATATGCATATATATATATATATATATATATATACATATTATTATTATTATGTGTGTGTGTGTATAGTTCGATGTCAGATTATCAAAGTTCCAGAACTTCAAAATTCATATCGCTGAGACCATATGATCAAAGTTTCATAGCTTCGAACATTTAAAAAAAAATCTATTTTTAGCATTTTTGCAGGAGGGCAAGTCTCCCTGCACCCCAGACATCCCCTGTTAATTAAATATGCCAACTCCAATACAGGTAGGTGCAAGCGTGAATGGTCATGCCTTTGTTGAAGGTTGGGCATCGGGCTGGCAACTCGGCACTGTAAAATCCACTGTCAATCATGAGTGGACCGGAGTTCTGCTGTGGTGACCCCTAACCAGGAAAAGCTGAAAGACTTTTTATCAAGGCTAGATATTCTTATACTACCCAAGGAAAATTTTAATCACTTGCATTTGTGTCATTTGATGAACTATACAGAGTTAAGTTATCAACAAAAATAGATGAGACATTTTTCAGCAAGGTTGTTTTCTGAGAGCCAAATTGTAACCAAGACCTAATTTGTTAAGTTATCAGCTTAACTCATTCTCTCCAGTAGAGCTCTTTTGAGTGTGTACCTTTAACTCCTAGTGGGCGTGGCTTCAGCATTTAAAAATTGAAGTTATCACCTTACATTTTTAACAAATACCCATTGACAGAAGTCATATATCAATACAACTGTGTTTGCTATCATGCATGCTTCAAGATAAAATTTTCCGATACTTTGTATGTAGCATGGTTTTGGAATTGTTAATGCAAATATGAACAGGCAATATTAGATGCCTAGAGGAGCAGTGACAGAGAGTCACTGTGGAATATCACCACCCTTTAAATTTTTTATCCCTGGGATAATAATATGACCTTTGTCATGACTTAATTGCAAAGTGATTTGTCACTGTTTTGTGGTCAACATAATGTAACTGATCAATGTTCAATGTATCCTATACAGCTGTAAGCACTTTTTTATATGTGGAAAACTATTTTTTTTCTTTTGTAATCTATCCATGCAATATTTAGATTCCTCCCCTTTTTACAATTCTGTATTATAGTTGTTTTTAGTAACAAATGACCCTTTGTTCCTTATGACTTACTTTTGTTACCCTTTGTTCTGTTGTCATAACTGAGTTTTCTTATAAATGACTATAACCTCTGTCTGCATTAATTATATTATATTATATAGTTTGTACATTGTTAGAAGCCAAGTTATTGGTCTATAGTTTTACGATGACTTACAGGTTCAGTCTTAAGTATGAGTATAATTTTTCCTGTTGTTAGGCAGGTAGGTGTCTGTTTGTAATTTTCATATAAGTAATTCTTACTCAGGGATAAATCTTCATGCAAATATGTTAATACTTCTAGCCAGATGCCAGGTACTGCATCTGGAACTGGGGTTTTCCAATTAGGAGCTTTTCTTAATTTTGTTTCAATTTCTCTGGCCATTGCTTTATTCCATTTGATATCCTGTACATCTGAACTCCTTACTGTTTCTTTTAACCTTTCTGTCCATTCAGCATCTTTGCTATTTACCACAAAGGTCTTCTTAAATATATCTCCAAAATGTGTCTATTTATTCTTTTTGGTGATATTTCCATTCCTTTTGCTTTGTTTCCCAGTTCTCTGTAACACTTTTTGGGTCATCAATAAATTGCTTATTTTGCACTTTCCTGTATGTTTATTTGCATATATTCCATGTTTTTCTGCCTATATGGATATCTTTAGTTTATTATTTGAAATGGTGTATGATTGAAGCTGGTCTGTTCTGATACGGTGTTGCTTTTTTCTCATCTGTCTTTCTAAGTATTTTGTTGATATATTCCCTCTTCTATATTCTCCTAACAGTGACAATTCTTGTCTTAATTGCTTTATAGCTTTCTTTTTAATGCTTCCATGATGGCATTTTATTTCTTCCCTTCCTTTTCCTTATTGCTCTGTGTTTTTGTGGTAAGCCTTTAT
The DNA here is from genome assembly GCF_019279795.1 of Protopterus annectens. NCBI lineage: Eukaryota > Metazoa > Chordata > Ceratodontiformes > Protopteridae > Protopterus > Protopterus annectens. The sequence goes on from NC_056727.1 coordinate 1,047,053,331, forward strand.
CTGTTATTAATTTAGCTGCACAGTAATATATCTTATTTACTTCTGTTCTATCACATGAATTTCTATTAATAGTCTTGATTGCTGTGTTCATCTGTGTGACACCCCTGCACTGACTCAGTAATCAGGGATCCTCAAGCCTCATCACTGGCAACAGTAGGGAATGCACACAATGAGAGGATGACAAGTACACACATAGTAAAGTACAATTTCCCTTAAGAGCACACAGAGGCCACAGTCATTCTGGAGCTGGTTTCTTTCTCTTTCACCAGATCCCCAATAAGACTCCCCAATGGCACAGCTATAGAGTTGAGATATCAGCTGAGTGGCCAAGCTAAGACCTCCTGCACCATCTCTGTCCAGCCAGTGGTTAATGTCCCTGCCCAAGTAGCTGACACACACATACTTTGAGATTTGAATTATACACACACACACACACACACACACACACACACACACACACACACACACACACACACACACGCACACACACACACACACACACACACACACCTGGGAAAGGCAGGCACAGGTTTATTAGTTATGCACCCTTCTGCCCAGACTATAAGGAAGTTCCAGCTGCCACAAGCCACTACGTATCAGCTACTTAAGGCACTTAACAAAGGGTGTCCAAACCTACTGTGTAATGTTACTATTAATCCAAATGGTAGTCTGACCAAGAGCAAGGCTATTTAGGAGTGGCCTGTACTGTGTCACCAAATATATATCTAAGTACTCTCAGAGCTTAAATATGTCTCACAAATATCAGCCACGAAGATAGGTTTAAATATATTTAATAATAAATAATAAAAGAACAGGACAGTACTCAGTAACTCAACACAGTTACTTCTGAGTTCAAAATCACAGAAATATTTTAAAATAACATTGCAGGACAGTCTCACATAAATAAAGAAAACATCTAAACTAATATTTACTATATTACGAACTATATCCAAAATAAATAATATGCCCTAAAAAACTACTTACAGCAAGGCAAGTGTAGAAGGTGGTGATGAGTGGATGTTCTTGCTAGGTCCAAGACAAAAAAAAACAAAATCTCTGAGAGAGTTCTTAAATTAATATCAAATATTACAGCTGGGTTAGCTTGGATGGCATCACTTTTTGTCACCTGACTTAAATTCCCAAGCTAAACCCCTATTGTAGCATTTGACATCTCCTTGTGAAAAATACATAGCCTTCAGATGTTTGCAGTTGCTAGAAGACATAAAACAATAAAACACTTACAAAACAATGCAGAAGGCACCCTAGCTCTTGACTTCCTGTCTCCTTGCTGAATTGAAACTAACTTTTATAGCACAATCATAAAATAATTTAAGTTCAACTTATTTTCTTGAAGATTTTCAAGTTAGCTCTGTTTGTTCCAGTTTCTACTGTTAAAACATATACATTTGCACAGGTATATAGTTTATATACATTTCTGTTCTTTTCCAGTAGGATACACTGTGGACCCATCCTTGAAGCTCAGTAGTGTACAAACCCTGTTCAACATGCACTTCTGTACCAGTAGTTTAACATACACATAACATTTAGTTCTAATACATTTAGTAACACAAGCAATTGCATTATGCTGGAAATTCATAAATGACATATAACTACTTACAAAATACCAGATAGCTGGGCTGGCAATGTCTCCTTTTGTTACATTTCTATATAAATCATATTAATATTCTCAAATGACATATGATTATTTATAAAATTCCAGATAGCTTGGCTGGCAGTGTGACAATCTGTTTTATCAGACTTCTAACATTTTGGGTCTTTTTTACTTTCTATAATCTATTTATTTCATTGATCTTGATATGTCTATCAATCACTAGTAAATCAAGCAACTCTTCCCTTAGTTCATTTTCTTCTAAACTGAGGGCACATTCTTTGCTCTCTGTTTCCTGTGGGCATTCTATAAAACGTTCCCAAAGATCTTCTGCCACATATTATCTTCAGTTGCATCCTGCTTCATCTGCTGTTCTTCCATATAGGAACTCAATCATCACTCCACAACATTGCCTGCATCAGAGTTGCCACTACTTCATGCTCTATTCCTTGCTGTGCATCTGCAATTGAACTGTTGTCCTGGTTTCCTACTGAAAGCTCCAGAGCATCATCATGTGGCAAGTCATCAGATGCTTCCTGTTTCACCTGCTTCTCTTTAGTTTAGGGACTCATTGTTCCATCATGCTATGAGATTATCTGAGTTGGATTTTCTACACTAAATCTATGCAGGTAATCCATAACTTCAGTTCTTATTTCTTTAATGTTTTTTACCTTCTTCATTTTTTTCATATTTTTTTTTTTTTGTATTGTAAATTTTTTCTTTTCCATGTGTATTTACCTATATTTCTTTGCAAATATCTTTCGTGCTTTTTTGTATTAATCAGTTTTGTTTTCTTTTTTGCAGAGATACTGTATAATATCAAAACTGTTTTACTTTCCAATGTCCATATTTCTTTTTCAGATGTTTCTCGCTACACCTGTTTCTCCTAAGTTGCGGACTCATTGTTCCATGGTGAAACTTTACCAGTGCTAGATTTTCTACACTAAATCCTTCACTTTGCAGGTATTCCATAACTTCAGTTTCTATTTGTTGAACTTCTACCTTCTTGATCCTCTGTTCTATGTTTGCCCCTTGTATTCTTATTTTTTGTATTTTGACATTTTTCATGTCTAGGTATCTTTGCCTATATTTCTCTTCAAATTTGTTTGGAACTGCCTTTTTTGTATTGATTAGTTTGGCTTTCTTCTTTACATAGATATTGCACCATAACAGATCTACTTTACTTTCCCATGTCCACATTTGTGTTTAATTTTTTATCACTTTAAAAAATCTCTTGGTTTTGTTCTTTATATTTTGGTACTTCCTCTACCACTTCTTTTTCCAGGTGGCCCAAACTTTCTTCTTCTATGTAAAGTTTTTCTTGGCTCTATTGTATTAATTAATGCAAATTTGTATTTGAAGCTTTTGATGGTTTTCTCATGCAAATGTTGTTTATTTTGTTAACTGTTAATGTTAATTTCTCTCCTAATCTTTCTGAATATCTTCTATCTAGAAATTATGGGCTTCTGGCATAAAAGTAAAAACCAATAATTTATTCCTTATCATCACTAATCCACTCTGGCATCTTTATAGGTCTTTTTAGTCTATCAGTTTTTATGTGTTTTGTGGACCCAATGAAGGAATGTTTCTGTGTCTTGTGGATTCTGAACTGCCATTTTTTTCCAGTCCTGGCCCAGTGTGCACCCTGGGATTGGGCACTCTTTTATATTGAGACTTGTACACCTAGCTGTCTTTTTTATTTTTAACCTACCTGTCTATATGATATATGCTATACAAAATACAGTGAATACGTCAGTGTCATCATGGTGAGATTTTGTGAAAATGAGGTCCACCACTTGAAGGTACTTACTCAAGACTTAAGGATGAATTCAACTCCAGCAATACTAATTACCTTTTCCTGCTGATTTCATTCATCTTTCCATTTGGAGAGATAGAAATAATTTTCAGAACTTTTTAATCTTTTAAAAGATTTAGGGCATTATAGTATGTACCATCATCTATTGTTGTATTACCAAATGGATGCTTCTCCTGTAGAAATTGTGCTTTCTGTAGTATAATTTGCAAAATCAAACATTTTAGTTCTATGAAAGGCAGTAGGACTGAAATCAAACATTTTATTCCTTGCTCTGTAGAACTGTGGGCTATTTACACTAGGATATGTAGCTGCAGTATATTCTATCTGGGACAAACTAGATGACCCTGGAAGCAACGTATTTCTCTATAGCTTAGTGACATTAGGTGTCACAAAGAAAAAGTGCCCTCTATAAGCATGTGCTGGTCCATGCCACAGCTTAATTTTTATTCACTGCACTTCATCAAATTGATATTAAAAATACTCATATATCATTATAAAGAAGTTGTTAAATAAAAAGGAGGAGATGTAAATTATTAATTGGTGGACTTTATTCCACACTGGGTGCAATGAATACATTTATATTTTTTCCACTATTCAGCAGTCCATATAGATATACATGCTATCCCTTTTTTACACTCTTTCATATCTATATTTTCAAGCATTGATTTAATATATATTCTTTCTTTTTATTATCATAGGTTACCAAACCACAAAAAGTAAACCTTTTGTTACATATTATATATACATCATGTTACCATCTTTTGGTTTGCTGTTCTACATAATTTTTTCCTTAAGTTCAGTGGCCTATACTGCACAGTGTATTATTTTATATACTTTATGTTGTGATTATTTAATGCTTTTGTGTGAATATTTTTCAAGCTTGTTTTACTTTTGATTATGGTGGCAGAATTAACTGATGTAAGTAGATGCCTTGAATTGTTGTTGTAGTCATGTGTTATATGTTGTGTATATAAAATGAGGATAAAACACTGATGAGACCATTTATGGTGAGAACACTATGTAAGTCAGTTAACTGGATGAATAAAACTGCATTGAATAATTTTATGCTGGAGTCTTTCTTTTTGTTAATTATATATAACAGCTGAATTGGTGTATAAATATAACTTGAGAGAGGAGTTCTCCTTCCCCATGAGCTGTCTTGCAGTCCTGCAAAAAAACAAAAAAAGTTTCCTTCCATAATCTCCAAACAAGACTTTTGGCTATGTTTTTCTACAGAATGGCATTCAATGTAAATGTGCTCAATAGCTTGAGTGGAATCCATATGTACATGTATTCAAGTCTATCTATCTATCTATCTATCACTATCTCTCTCTACTATGCATATGTCTCTATCTATAGGTATATCCCTGTAGCTATAAATATATATAGAGAGAGCTAGGTAGATAGATTGGTCTTTACATTCATCCTGTCTCCCATGAACACCCACATTACTTAAAGTGGGTCATAACTTTCCAGATTGGAAAACCATTTAGAAACATTATCTTGTGGTGAGACACTGAAACTGCATGCCAGACACTGGTTGTCTGCCATCTACAAATGTCTTTGTTTTTTTACTTTTTCATAAGCACGTAATTTCTTTCTTGTGTTGTCCGGCAAACATGGTGCAATGCCATTGCAAGTGCAGGCCATTATGCACCCATTAAGCTTTGTTAGAATGGGGTGCACTCCTTGACCTGGGCATACCTCTCAACCTCTTAAAGCAAAAAAGCAGGACAGAGCCATAAATAATGGGGGAAAGGCCAAAAAAATAGGTACGGCTTTTAAATATTGCTCTTACAAACCTAGAAATTTGATAGACAGGTTTTGCATTAGCATGAATTTTCTGAAGGGTATGAAGTCTGAAACTCAAATGTCTGTCATTATTTTTTATGACTTCAATATTTAATAATTTCCCACTGATTTGCCAGAAAAAAACAATTTTATGAAAAATGGACCACAAATATCAGGAAACAATCTGGGCATTCTGCAAAAATCAGTACATTTGAGAGGTATGGATCTGGGTCCTGACATGAATCATCACCTTGTATAGAACACGTATTTGAATTCTTTCCCTCTGAGGTGCTGTTTCAGCAAAACCTGTACTAGCTCACTTTCATCCTTCTCTTGGAAGTTCCCACAGAGCTCATACTAATAATCAAATGAGGATTGTCAGAGACATAGTAAGGAATTTATTTGTTTATGCCATACACACACACACACACACACACACACACACACACACACACACACACACACACACACACACACAAAATGCATATATGTTTGTATTTTTATAAACACACACACATACAAATATATATATATATATATATATATATATATATATATATATATAGTTATAGTAAGAAATGTATTCATTTATGTACACACACATGCACATACACAATGAATCTTTATGTTTTCATATATATATATATATATATATATATATATATATATATATATATATATATATATATATATATATATATGTATATATACATACACATAAGGCATACACAAAAACATAGCAACAATTTTGTTTTATGCCATACTTAGCAGTTTATGTATACACACATAATGCATATATGTTTATATTTTTATAAAAACACACACGTACACATGCAAGCATATATATAACAGATATATGCATCATGTATAATGAATTTTATATGTGCAATAAGGACATACATGCACACATCATATGCATAATTTGAAATTTCAAAGTGTCAGGCACCTTGATAAACAAATATGAAAGGAAAGTGAGTTTGTTAGCTTGCAAATACAATGCTGTGGACCATTATATCAGCATCACATCATTAAAAAGTACATTATTTTCCCTCTGCATATAAGTTATACAATGGAAGGACAGCATGTTTGAAGTATTCAGCATAGAGCAGTAACAAAGACTGTTGCCTTCATAAAAAGGCAAAATGTAATTCTGAAAATCAGTACAGAAGATAGAAATGCTGGTTTTAGATATCTTGCCTTTTTTCCAAACATTGAAGATAAGATATTTATCCTAGGCAACAATCAGAAATCCCACTCTGTACTTGAACATGCACAATTAACATCAACTATTGTCAACATCATTCGTGATTAATGTATTGCAGTTCAGTATGGAAGTTTTAATAAAGTGAAATAAAACTGAACTTATACCTGGAGCCGGTTCTACCTGACTTCGTCGACAGCTGAGAAGACCGACATCGGAATCCGGAGCTCCAGAAGATCGAAAGCGAAGAAGACCGACGCGAATCGCGGGTTGCAGAACATCGACAATGCAGAAGACCGACACGACGGATGACAACACCAACGCCGAGGATGCCGACATGGGGAAAGGCTGTGTGAGTATGCGGTAGTGACGGACGTTAGGGTGCGAGGCAGGTAAGTGTGGAGATTGACGGTCTGTGGGGATAGGGGTGGGTTAAGTGAGTTAGGGTTAGGAGCGATAGGCGGGTTAAGTGAGTTAGGGTTAGGAGCGATAGGGCGGTTAAGTGAGTTAGGTTAGGAGCGGGTAGGTAAGTGTGCGATAGTGACGGACCTTAGGGTTAGGGTAAGGTTTAGTGTGGGCTTGTAAGGATTTTGGTGTGCTTGTGTTGTGTGTGTGGTTTGTGGAATGGGGATGTGTTTTGTTTTGTATGGGGTTTCGTGTTTGTGTACCGTCGGTTATTTCGTTGTCGGTTATGTGTGGTTTCGTGTTTATGGACTGTCGAATATGTGGTGTCGGTGATGTGGTTGTCGGTGTTGTGTGGTTTCGATTATGTCAGGTAGAACCCTGGAGCCATACCTCTCAACATCTCAGTGCAAGAAATCTGGACAAAGCCAAAAATAATGGGAGTAAAAAGGCCCAGAAATAGGGGCAGATTAAAATACTGCTCTTATAGATTTAAAAGGAAGTTAGAATAATGGATTTGGTTTTAATATGTATTTTCTGAAGGATGTGAAGAATGAAACTCAAATGTTATTATTTAATAACTTCAGTCCTCTATGATTTACCAGAAAACCACAAATTATATGAGGAACAGAAAAAAAAAAAACATGTAGCAGAAGTCTTGACTTTCTGTAAAAATCTGGACAGCTGAGAGGCTGATGCAGCAAGTACTGTACAAACGGCATTAATGCCGTACTTGTAATTTGACAAGAGACGTACAGGGCCATCTGCAACATAAGACAAAAGGCTTAGGGTGGTATTCGTAGTTTTACCCTTTCTTGGTGCAGGTCTATATTATAACATCAAAGTCTTAAAACTTCGAATGTTATAATATCGAACCCTATGCACCGAATGATGAAAATAGCGAAGGTGCAGAATATCGAGTACTTTCCTAGGGAAAGTATTCGGTGGGTCGTTTCTGCAGCTTCACTATTTCCTTGACTGTGGAGTGAAGGTTACGGACCAGATTAAGGTAAGTGTGGGAACAGATCTGGTTAAGGTGAGGGTGTGATAGTTAGGGACCTTAGCGTTAGAGAGCGGGTGAGGTGAGTGTGCGATAGGGACCTTAGGGTTAGAGAGCGGGTAAGGTGAGTGTGCGATAGGGACCTTAGAGTTAGGGAGCGGGTAAGGTGAGTGTATGATAGGGACTTTAGGGTTAGGGAGCTGATAAGGTGAGTGTGCAATAGTTAGGGAACTTAGGGTTATGGACCGGGTAAGGTGAGTGTGTGGTAGTTACGGACCTTAGAGTTGGGTTGGGTTAAGGTAAGTGGATAGCTAGTAGTGTATGTATGGTTTAGTGTAGGGTTTTGTGAAGTGTATGTGTGTGGATTATTTATTTTGGTGTGCTTGTGTTGTGTGTATGTTTGTCGGAACAGCAACTTTTTTCCCCGGGAAAAATTTTGCTATTCTGAGTGTTCGATCTTATAGCCTTTCAATCAAAATGGTTCAATATTATAACATTCAAAGTTTTAAGACTTCAATGTTATAATATAGACCAGTTGGTGCATAGTAAATATTGGTGATACCTTGATATGTGAATGGGTTCCTATTATTTCCTTGAAGAGGCATTCTATCGAACGCCTCTTCATTAAATTTGAAACCATGAAATTTGAAAACATCGAATGTCCACATAAGCGATTTCTTTCCTTGGGAAAGAAATCGCTTAGCCAGCCTCATCAGTTTGCCATCTTCTCCACTGTAGTGTGATCTCAGAGTTGGTATATTTAGTTATGGGAGGTTTGGGGGGCACAGCCTCCCATGGTGTGGGGTGGAGGGGTGAAGCCCCCCACTTTGTAGTGTTTGTGGTTATTTGTTGGTATTTGTAGGGCAAGTGATTTATTTCCAAGGGAAAGAAATTGATTATGTGGAGGTTCGATATTTAAAAAGTTTGTGGTTTTAGGGTCGATGAAGAGGCATTTGATGGAACACCTCTTCGAGGAAGTAATATAGACCCTATGTAAACGCAGTCAGCGTATGTAATTCTGTCTGACTACAGAGACGCTGAGGCATTTTGTGAAACACACCTCTTTACTGGAAAAGTGTAATGTACTTGAGGCATACGTGCTATCAGGAAAGTCACTATGAGGATAACGGCACCTTGGAGATTGGAATATTACTCTGATTCAAGAGATAAACATAAAAGAGTCTAACTTCCATACAAAACATATAAAGGACCATGAGCTTATGCGAGCACTATGTAATAGCACTGTGAATAAGTGGATTTATGTGATCTTTGAAGTATTATAAATTTTAAAGAAACATCTCAAAATTTGATAAAAAATCATTTCATTAGGTGTTGTTTGGTGCTTACCCAGGGTGGTGCAGTGGATCACAGCAAAAGGTTCCCTGGACTGATTCTCAGATGGGGCGCCTTCTCTCTGGAGACTGCATGCCCTCTCTGTGTTGTGTGTGTTTTTTCTTGGTGCTCCAGTTTCTTCTCACATTCCAAAGACAAGGAGTAGGTGGACTGGACACTCTAAATTGGCCATAGGCGTGAGTGTGCATGCAAGTGTGGGGTATGGAAGAAGAGCCATGAGAGGAATAACCACCTGGTGGTGTGAACCTTGGCTCTAGATCGACAGTATGGGCAAAAATTGGAAAAGGCATTGTGGATGGATGGATTCAGTTCTTATGCTTACATGGACAAACTACTGAAGAGGTTTTGAGGGTATAGATCAATATGTGTGTATATACTTTTAAGACGTTATCCAAGGGCTTGCACTAGAGTATAAATACTGAGCACATGCGAGCCTGACTGCCATTTTGTAGTTAGCTGTTGAGATGTAAGCATGTATATTTGTAAGCTCTGTTTGTTAACTAGTTCATTCATATGTAATGATGCTGCTATGCATCATGATGTGTTTGTATGTATTAAATCATCTGAATGAAACCCCAAGCCTTCTCAGTATTTGTATTAGAGATGAACAACATGGTGTCAGAAGGGGCATGTCTAAAGGACATGGTACCAGAACCAGCATATCTAAAAGGGCCTGAAGTTAGAACTGGCATACCAAAGGGGCATGAAGTTTAAAATGGGCTGGCAAAAATGATTTAAGGCACTTATCCCAATGCTGGTGGAATATACAGCAGTGGACCATCCCTAAAATGTGCATACTTCGTAAAACAGTTCAGAAACTAATTTCAGGTATTAAAAGTTGCTCAGCACTATTTCTTTTCATATAATATGAAATGAGGTATACAGAACGTTCCAAATAATATTTGCATAAACTGATATGTATGATATTGATAAACATATTCAAATTACTATGGAAAATGTTTGAAATAAAGTTTGAATTGCATAAAACAAATAAAATAAGGGGAAACAACTGCATTTTCAGAAAGCATATGTATTTTCGTATTAAGCAAAGATATCTGAGTTATCAGAAGTATATAAAGTGTTTGCATGTTTGAGCAGTGTTACAGTAAAGCTATTTCTCAAGGTACAGCCATTACAGAGCATATTTCGCAAAGTAAAGTATTTGGAAGACTTTATTGTGCATCTGAATGCTATTACAAGCTCAAAGAACAGTCTGTGCATAATTACAAGGGCTATATTTTCAGTGTGTTTGTGCATACTTTGTGGGCATGGTAGATGGATTTTGAAAACCCAGTGCACTTTTGTTTGACATTAATATTGCTGAGAACTGGAGAGTGTTTGAGCAATAGTACAACATTTTCATACAGGTTGCATTTTCTGATAAAGGTGACTTTACAAAGGTATTTATTTTGCTTAACTTAGCTGGGTCAGAAGCCATAGAAAGGGAATGTTCATTTGTGTATGCATCTGTTAGCTATACTGGAGGGGGGAACTATCATATTGTTCAACCAGCTCAGTTGAGGGAGGACCCAGAGTACGTAAAACATTAATTTAGAGAAATGTGTAACCCCCAGACAAATGTTATAATGGAAAGGCACTTATTTTTCACAAGGGATCAAAAGCCTGCTGAAACATTTGCAGCATGTATAACTGACCTGAGAAATAAGGCTAAAACATGCAGATTTGGTGACTTACGTTCATAGGTTCATAGGTAGGTAGGTACTATGCTATCTGCCCAAAGGCATTTATAGGTCTGGCCAGAATTTATTGGCTTTCGCCGCCCCCTTAAATTAGCTCCCTGTGCCTTTGTCCAGCAGAGCCATTGAAGTGATCCCGGGGGTATACTTTCTGTTTCCCATCCACTCATCAAGGTTCCTCTTGAAGAGTGTTAGCAAGGAACTCTGCCTAATGTAGATTGGAATCTTGTTCCAGAGCATGGAAAGTCTCTGGGACAGGAATCTAGCCCTCCAGCGCGTCCTATTTATTGTTGTGGTGAGGTTTAGATCCCTAGAGTGTGTGGCTCGAGGGGATATGGTTTTTTTTAGGTGGAGCATGTCCATCAATTCTGTGTTGGACATGGCCTTGTATGTCAGGCAGAGATCACCTCTGAGTAGGCAGTATGCAACCGAGTACAGCTGGAGTTCCTTCAGTTAAGCTGCATAGAGCATCTGTTTTAGGCCAGTGATCCTCTTGGTGAGGTACTTCTGTGGTCTTTCCAGCTGTTGCAGGTGTCTTGTAAGGTACATCCAAAATGGGGCGTTGTACTCTATGATGGGTCTGATGAGTGATGCGTAGAGGGGCACAATGACCTCTTTTGATCTGGATGCAAACCCTTTTGTGATTAGGTAGGCCACATAGAAGGATTTTCTAACCACTTTGGCAATGTGATTATCAAAGGAGAGATTACTATCTACTTGGGTCCCCAGATACCTTATTATGTCTTCCATATTTAGGGGGCTACCACCTATGTGGCAGTTTGTGGGTACTTTGTTTTTTCCAAAGGGGATGACTATGCACTTTTTGGCAATTAGCTTGAGGCCATAGTTTTGACCCCAGGTATCTGTCTCAGTGAGACCCTTTTGGAGGATGTCTGTGTCAGTCAGAGAGTCAATTATAGCCCCTAGTTTGCAGTCGTCTGTGAACTTGGTCAGCCATAGTCCTCCTGTGCTTGCCTGTACCTCTGAGAGGTATATGCGAAACAGGAGGGGTCCAAGGACTGAGCCCTGGGGAATGCCACTTGTAACCGGTTTAGAGTCAGACCTAGCTCCCACAACTCTTACCATGTGGGTTCTGTCCGTGAGCCAATTGGCAACCCATCTCATAACATAGGGGTTTATGTTCAGGCTGGTGGGCTTGTCTAGAATACCAGAATGGGAAATGATGTTGAAGGCCTTTGCAAGGTCTAGGTAGGCTGTGTGGACCACCTTTCCCTTGTCTATAGCCTTGGCAACTGTCTCAAAGAAGTCCACCAGGTTTAGGAGGCATGATCTACCCTTAACAAAGCCAAACTGGGTAGGGTCCAGGGTTTGGAGGTTCCTAATGTCTCTGTTAATGAGATCCATGATGATGTGCTACACAGCCTTGCAGGCCAAACTAGTCAGGCTTATAGGGCAATAGTTCCCGGGGTCTGTTGTAACTCCACTTTTGTGGAGTGGAATAATTGTTACTGTGCACCACTCTATGGGCACGTAGCCTGTGGAGAGGCTGAGTTTGAACAGTGTGTTTAGGTGAGGGGTTAGTTCATCTTTGAGCTCGTGTAGGATGCAGACTGGGACACCATCTGGTCCCATTGATGCTGTGTTTTTGGCTTTGGAGAGGGCTGTTTTAACCTGAGTGTCTGTGATTTCAGGGCCACTACATTCTTCTGGTATGGTTATGGGCCCTTTTGGGGGTTAGAGGGGGGGTGAAGTTTGCACTGAACCTGTCTGCCAGGATGTTGGCAATATCGGTTGGTTCAGTGTTTTTTGTGCCATTCTGCACTAACTCCGAGCAGATCTGAGAATTGCCACTTAGATTCTTGGCATAGCTAAAGAATGCCTTGTGGTTATCTTTGGAGTCCTTGGCAATTTTTCTTTTGAAGCTAACCTTGGATGATTTTATGAGGGATTGTAGTTTCTTGCTGATACTGATCAGGGTTGTCTTCCCTTCTTGGGATTTTACTCTATTCTGTACTAGTTTCCTCCTTCTATTGTATAGTTTGTTTATGGCAGGGGACCACCAGACTGGTTTCCTTTTCTTGGAGGAGTGAGTCTTGTTTTTTCTTGGGATAGCATGATCCATGCCTTCTTGTAGGTGCCCGTAGAGTGCATTAGTAAAGGATTTTGTAGCTTGGGCAGCGTTATCCTTTAGCATGGAAACTTTGAAACTTTCCACCTTGGTCTTAAGTAACATGAAGTTTGCTTTTGAAAAGTTTTTCACGGTGGTTTTTTTTGACTGGGGGGGGGTGGTGGGGACGGAATGTAGATAGAGTGATTAGTTTATGGTCAGATCTAACCAGCGAGGGGTTGACCTCCGGTGTGGAACACTGGTCGCTCATGTTGGTGATGACCAGGTCCAATATGTTGTCACCTCTGGTGGGGGTGTTGACCAGTTGATCCAGGGTGTTTGAGTTTATAAATTCTAGGAAATGTTGGGCATGGGAGTTAGTACTTGAGTAGCTCTCCCAGTTAATGTTTGGGTAATTGAAATCACCCAATATCAGGGTGTTTGGTAGGACCTTTATGTTTCCCAGTGTTTCCAGAAATGCAGAATGGGGGCCTTGGGACATGGTGAGTGATCTGTAGCAAGCTACAATTTGAACTGCAGTTTTGCCCATTGTTAGTTGCATGTGGATGATCTCTGACGCATTGTGATGTGCCACTAACCTGGAGGTGTGGGTATCCTTCCTTTTGTATTTCGGTCCGGGTTTTGTGGCCGAAATGTATGGTATGAGTTGTAGCCTGGTAGTGCTGGGGTGCATTCTGGAGCCTTAAACCAGGTTTCTCTTACTGCACATATATAAATTTTCTCCATACTGAGGAGTGCCTTGAGTACTTGCATTTTGAGGTTTAGATTTCTAGCATTGAGTAGCATTGCCCTCAGTTTTTTGTTACTTGTGCTATTTATGGTGGTGGGTTTGCATTTGAACCTTACTTAAAAAAGGAACTAAGGGGGTGGCAAGAGCCTTGGCCAGTATTTGAAAACCTAAGGGTGACAGGTATAGACTTGTGTTTGGTATAAAAGATGATACTGTGAAAAAGATTTTGCTTCGTGACAGTAATTTAACTTTGAATAAAGCCATTGAGATTTGCCAGATATACGAGCTCACAGAAAAGCACACAAATATGCTTACAAATGAGAGCAGTTCTAGAAGGCACAGTGATAAAACTCATGTTGATGGTATGCAGAACGTGGTTAAAAGAAACATGCCCAGACGCATGGCAGCTGTAACCCCAGCATCACCTACTGGCAAAGCCCAGAACTTTCTTGCAAATTCCAGACCGCACACTGTCAGTAAAGCACAAGAGAGAGTCAGCAAACTCAAAGCATGTGCCTTAACCTAGTTTCATTGCCAACTGTCATAACTGTGGTGGAAATCATAAACCTAATACGGAAAAATATGTAGCTTTTGGTCAACAATGCCACAAATGTAATAAATGGAATAATTTCAAAAAATTTTGTAAATCAAAAGGCCCACATTCTTTTATTAAAAGGGAACATTTTAAGAAACAAGTTGATCAGTTAGATTGTGACAAGCCTACTCTTTATGTTGATGCTGTGTCAGTGCTTCATGAAATCGTCAATGCAGTAGTTATAAGGGCAAAGAATGAAGTATTTTGTACTGTTCGGATAAATGGCAAACCCACAGAGCTCAAGGTTGACACAGGTTCTAAGTGCAATGTTATGTCTACGAAAATGTTTGTTAGAGTGTGTAAAGATGAAAGGCTTGATTTGGCAAGGTGTGCAAAACTTGTTGCTTATGGAGGTGAAGAAATTTAAACCAAAGGCTCATCAGTGCTTTCATGTTACTTCCAGCAGAGTGGAAGAAGCTATGACTTGTTATTTTATGTAGTCAAGAGGCATATTCAGTCATTATTAGGGCTTAGAGACTGTTTGAAAATGCAACTGATTTCATTTAATAAGGAAGTTCATCATGTTAGCTTAAAAGACCACTACTCTAATTTTGCCTAGTACATTTTCCCACATCTGCTTCTCTTTTCAAAGACAAATTAGGCAAACTTCCAGCTGTGTACTCCATGAAGTTAGAACCAGAGATCTGTCCAGTTATCAGACCAAATCGAAAAGTTCCAGTAGCCGAGTTAGACAAAATGGTGCGACAAGATGTAATTTGTCCAGTGGAAACTCCAACTGAATGGGTATCTTCCACGGTGGTAACTCATAAGAAAAAGTCCAGATGACATCAGAATATGTATTGATACATGAGATTTGAACAAAGCACTAAAACGACCTCATCATCCAATGCGCACAGTCGAAGAAGTCACAGCCTTGATGCCAAATGCCACTATTTTTTCTGTCTTAGATGAAAAAAATTCATTTCGGCAAATTCAGCTTGACAAAAAAATCCTCATTGCTCACTACATTCAGTATCCATTTGTCAGGTACATTTTTGAGAATGCCATTTTGGATAAATTCTGCAAGTGAAGTCTTTCAGCATGTTTGTTTGTGTCTTTCGGATTTTCCTGGTTAGGGGTCGCCACAGCGGAACTCCGGTCTGCTAATGATTGGCAGTTGACTTTTACGTACCGGCTTGCCAGGCCTGACGCACAACCTTCAACGAAGGTACACCCATTCACGCATGTCTCCACGCAGAAGATGCTCTAGCTGAGAATAGAACCGGACAGCGTCTTACTGTGAGGCGACAACGCTACCGCAGCACCACCACTGTGGTCCACTGTGAGGTGACAACGTTACCGCAGCACCACCACCGCGGTCTTTCAGCATGTAATGGAGCAATTTTTTTCCTGGTTATCCTTGTGATATTATAGTAAACCACATACTAGTAGGAGGTTGTGATGAAGCAGAACATGACAGAAACCTCAGAAAAGTTCTAGAAAGGGCACATCAAGTTAGTCTTAAGCTCAATGCACAGAAATGCAAATTCAGGCTACAAGAAGTTCTTTATGCTAGTCATTTATTCATGAGTTCAGGTCTATGACCAGACCCTTCAAAATAAACAGCCATTCTCGAGATGTAAGCTCCAGACAATGTTCAAGCCCTGCAACATTTTCTTGGCATGGTCAACTACCTAGGCAAGTTCATTCCAGACTTGAGCCAACTTTCAGCACCACTCAGAGAGCTGATGTGTAAAGATGTATCCTGGTTTTGGTTAGAGCAACACCAAAGAGCATTTGATGTCCTGAAACAGAGAATTGTTAGTCTGCCAACTCTCAGATACTATGATGTTTACAAACCTGTTACACTCTCCTGTGATGTTTGAAATTTGCTCTTGGTGCAGTTATTCTACAAGAGGATCAACTTGTTGCCTACGCATTGAGAACTCTTACCCAAAATGAGATGCAGTATGCCCAGATTGAGAAAGAGCTTTTGGCAGTTGTGTTTGCATGTTTGAAGTTCCATGACTATGTTTATGGTAGACCTATCCAGATTAAAACAGACCACCAATCATTAGTCACTATTCTGAGAAAGCCAATGCATTCAGCTATAGCCAGACTGCAATGTATGATGCTGAGGTTGCAAAAGTACAATTTCAATCTTGTCTACAAGAAAGTCAAACGTCTTTATCTTGCTGGTATATTATCCAGATCACCCAGAAATGCCACTGAACAGAATGATAATCAAGGTTCTTAATTGGCTGATGATTTTGAAGTCATGGAAGTGAGAATTTTTTCTTCCACATGTCTTGATGAGCTAAGAGAACACACAGTCACAGATCCAGTTTTACAAAGGTTCAACCACTTTATCAATCAAGGATGGCTGTCAAAGCAATCTAGTTTATCTAAAGAAGTGCAACCTTATTTTCCATACAGAGGTGAGATTTTGTCTGACAAAGGTATCATCATGAAAGGTCCAAAAGTAATTGTTCCAAAGTCCTTGCAACATGAGAACATTACTATCTTGCATTGTGGTCAGGCAGGAACAGAGTCTACCAAAAGAAGGGTGAGAGAACTAGTATTTTGGCCTTCTATGTCACAAGACATTGAGAGAGTACTTTCTTCTTGTTTAGTATGTAATAGTACTAAGCCACATCAACAAAAGAATCACTTCAGCTTAACCAGATTCCGGAGCAACGTTGGTTGACAGTAGCCATATCTTCAGGTGGAATGGTCAACATTATTTGGTGTTAGTAGACTTACTCCAATTGGTTTGAGATTGACTTACTTCCTAAGCTAGCATCTAGTACTGTCAATACATCATTCCAATGTTCATGGAAGTCCACACAAAGTTATTTCTGACAATGGCACACAGTATACAAGCCAACAGTTCAACAGATTTGATGAAGAATGGGACTTTACTCATGTCACAAGTAGTCCAGAGTACCCGTAGTCAAATAGTTTGGAAGAACGCGCAGTTACTTGAGAAGTCTAAACAAGACAATAGTGATGTTTTCTTGAATCTCTTGAATCTCAGAAATGTTCCTTGTGATAATCATCTTGTTCACCTGCTTAAAGCCTTCTGTCGAGACAAACCGGAACCATATTATCAATCAATAGTCAATTGCTGGTTCTATGTGTCAAGAACAACGGATCAGTGAAACCCAGTCTGTTGAAGAAGTGCCTATCCCAGAAGTCCTACTATGATAAGACCAGCAGACCACTCAATCCATTATGAAAAGGAGAAATGGTAGGTATGCAGATGTCCAGAGGTTATGATCGGATTGGTGTTGTGAATATTGGTCCAAAGCTGAGATCATACATTATAGATTCAGAAGGAGCAATTTTTAGGCAGAATCGGAAACATTTGAGACCAGTGTCTGAGTCTATACCATAGCAGATAGCCTGTGAGTGAGACTCTTTATCTCAGAGTGAGTTGTCCAGTGTTCCAATTCCAGAGGAAGTTCCAGAGGTCATTCCTGTTCCTATGACGAATCCAGACATTCGTCATCCAAGTTGTTCACTGCAGACTGTCCCTGTTTCTAACTCTAGTCCCAACTGTTAGGTCACGAGATACAGTTAAATCTCTAAACTCTGTAGCAGATGCCAAGCAACTTGGACATGAACATTGTATTTTGCTTTCAAAGTACATAGTAATGCATGCCTAGCTCTGATGTTCTTTTGCATGAAAGGCAATCTTTTTAAGAGGGAGGATGTAGATCAATATGTGTGTATATACCTTTAAGAAGCTATCCAGGGGCTTGCACTAGAGTATAAATACTGAGCATGTGGGAGCTTGACTGCCATTTTGTAGTTAGCTGCTGAGATGCAAGCATGTATGTTTGTATGCGCTGTTTGTTAACTAGCTTGTTCTTATTTAATGATGCTGCTATCCATCCTGATGTGTTTCTATATATTAAAGCATCTGAATGAAACCCTGAGCCTTCTTATTATTTGTATTAGAGATGAACGAATGACAGGGGGTAATGATTTACTTGGTGTCATTTAGTGCTTCAGCATACATGGACAAACTACTGAAGAAGTCATTGGGAGAAATTATTTACTTGATGTTATTCAGTACTTATGTATAAATGGACAAACTACTGAAGGGGTCATTGGGGAAATAGTGTCCTTTAATTGCTGGTGCATATATGGTTAAATTACAGAATGGATTGCTGGGTTAATTGTGTCATTTAAGTTCTTGTGCATACATGGTTAAACTACTGAAGGGATTGCTGGGACAAGTTCATGGACTGCAAAGAAGATATCAGAGGTGCAGCAATGCTTTTAGCAATGGGTGTGCTAACAGTGTAGGTATTGGACTACAAATTGCAAGAACACTTCTTTAGCATATATGCTTTCATACAATTTCTCATTTACATCTCATCATACTTAATATGCTGACACTAAATTGCAGGCATTGCACATTACCACAAATGGACTCTATTAATCACACCCTAGCAAAGCTCACTCACAAAAATTATAGACACCCTTACTGCATTCACCACCCTTAACTTTTGCACTGATTAATACCAGCAAATGTTAATTTAAACAAGGCAAAAGGAACCTCAAAGCAACAATTCTATGTATGCAAATTATCCAAGATTCTGTGATGAACTTTATTATTCTTATTTTACATTGTTTTTCTTATCAGTCTTAGACTATCTATAGGTGTCATTGTTCCTGTAAACTCATCCGGAATGCTAATATACTGACATAGAAGAATGCTTTACAGCCTTCCCCTACTAACAAGCTCATAAACACCATAACAAATAATTCCCTTAAATACACACACACAAACCTAACCCACAGAGCTAAGCACACTGGCAGTTGCCATCCCACCTTCCAATGTCACAGAACTGTGGAGTATACATTTAGTAACATGCGTATTAAACTAAAGTGATACTGTGTACCCACTGTTGTTTCTTTCCACAGACAACCACCCACAAGCACATTATGAAATAGGCTAAAGCTATACGTAGGTTCATAGGATCATAAGTAGGTACTAGGCTATCTGCCCGAAGGCATTTATAAGTCTAGCCGGAATGTGTTGGCGTTCACCGCCCCTTTAGATTAGTCCCCTGTGCCTCTGTCCAGAAGAGCCATTGAAGTGATCCCTGGGGTAAACTTTCTGTTTCCCATCCACTCATCAAGGATTCCCTTGAAGAGGGTTAGCGAGGAGCTCTGCCTAATGTAGATTGGAATCTTGTTCCAAAGCATGGGAAGTCTCTGTGACAGGAATCTATCCCTCCAGCATGTCCAATTTATTGCTGTGGTGAGGTTTAGATCCCTGGAGCATGTGGCTCGAGGGGATATGGTTTTCTTTAGGTGGAGCATGTCCATCAATTCTGGGTTGGACATGGCCTTGTATGTCAGGCAAAGATTACCTCTGAGTAGGCGGTATGCAACCAAGTACAGCTGGAGTTTCTTCAGTCAAGCTGCATAGGGCATCTGCTTGAGGCCAGTGATCCTCTTGATGAGGTACTTCTGTGGTCTTTCCAGTTGTTGCATGTGTCTTCTAAGGTACATCCCAAATGGGGCATTGTACTCTAGGATGGGTCTGATGAGTGATGCATAGAGGGGCCCAATGACCTCTTTCGATCTGGATGCAAACCCTTTTGTGATTAGGTGGGCCACATAGAAGGATTTTCTAACCACTTTGGCAATGTGATTATCAAAGGAGAGGTTGCTATCTACTTGAGTCCCCAGATCCCATATTACATCTTCTGTATTTAGGGGGCTACCACGTATGTGGTAGTTTGTGTGTACTTTGTTTTTTCCAAAGGGGAAGACTATGCACTTTTTGGCATTTAGCTTGAGGCCATGGTTTTGACACCATGTATCTGTCTCAGTGAGACCATTTTGGAGGATGTCTGTGTCAGCCGGAGAGTCAATTAATGCCCCTAGTTTGCAGTCATCTGTGAACTTGTTCAGCCATAGTCCTCCTGTGCTTGCCTGTACCTCTGAGAAGTATATGCCGAACAGGAGGGGTCCTAGGACTGCGCCCTGGGGAATGCCACTTGTAACTGGTTTAGAGTCAGATCTAGCTCCCACAACTCTTACCATGTGGGTTCTGTCCATGAGCCAGTTGGCAACCCATCTCGTGACGTTTATGTTCAGGTTGGTGAGCTTGTCTATAATACCTGAGTGGGGAATGGTATCGAAGGCCTTTGCAAGGTCTAGGTAGGCTGTGTGGACCACTTTTCCCTCATCTATAGCCTTGGTAACTGCCTCAAAGAAGTCCAAGAGGTTTAGGAGGCATGATCTGCCCTTAACAAAGCCGAACTGGGTAGGGTCCAGTGTTTGTAGGTTTCCAATGTCTCTGTTAATGAGATACATGATGATGAGCTCCATAGCTTTGCAGACCAAGCTAGTCATGCTTAAAGGGCGATAGTTCCCGGGGTCCGTTGTGGCTCCACCTTTGTGGAGTGGAATAACTGTTGCTGTGCGCCACTCTGTGGGTACATAGCTTGTGGAGAGGATGAGTTTAAACAGTGTGTTTAAGTGAGGGGTTAGTTCATCTTTGAGCTTGTGTAGGATGCAGCCTGGGACACCATCCAGTCCCATTGATTCTGTGTTTTTGGCTTTGGAGAGGGATGTTTTAACCTGAGTGTCTGTGATTTCAGGGGCAATACATTCTTCTGGTATAGTTATGGCCCCTTTTGGGGGGTGAGAGGGCGGTGAAGTTTGCACTGAACCTGTCTGCCAGGATGTTGGCTATATCAGTTGGTTCAGTGTATTTTGTGCCATTCTGCACTAACTCCGAGCAGATCTGAGAATTGCCACTTAGATTCTTGACATAGCTAACAAATGCCTTGTGGTTATCTTTGGACTCCATGACAATTTTTCTTTCGAAGCTAGACTTGGATGAGTTTATGCTGATACTGATCAGGGATGTCTTCCCTTCTTGGGATTTTACTCTTTTCTGTACTTGTTTCCTCCTTCTATTGTATAGCTTGTTTATGGCAGGGGTCCACCAGACTGGTTTCCTTTTCTTGGAGGAGTGAGTCTTGGTTTTGTTTGGGATAACACAATCCATGCATACTTGTAGGAGCCCATAGAGTCCATTAGTAAAGGATTTTGCAGCTTGGACAGCATTATCCTTTAGCATGGGGGCTTTGAAACTTCCCTCCTTGGTCTTAAGTAACGTGAAGTTTGCTTTTGAAAAGTTTTTCATGGTGGTTTCTTTGGCCGAGGGTGGTGGCGGAATGTGGATAACCAGAGTGATTAGTTTATGGTCAGATCTAACCAGTGAAGGGTTGACCTCTGGTGTGGAACACCAGTTGCCCGTGTTGGTGATGACCAGGTCCAATATGTTGTCACCTCTGGTGAGGGTGTTTACCAGTTGATCCAGGGCGTTTGAGTTTATAAATTCTAGGAAATGTTGGGTAAGGGAGTAATTGAAATCACCCAATATCTGGGTGTTTGGAAGGACCTTTATGTTTCCCAGTGTTTCCAGGAATGCGGAGTGGGAGTCCTGGGACATGGTGGGTGATCTGTAGTAAGCTATAATTTGAATAGTAGTTTTGCCCATTGTTAGTTGCACGTGGATGATCTCTGAAGTATCGTGCTGTGCCACTAACCTGGAGGTGTGGGTATCCTTAATGAATATGGATACTCCCCTGCCTTTTGTATTTCGGTCTGGGTTTTGTGGACAAAATGTATGGTATGAGTTGTAGCCTGGTAGTGCTGGGGTGCTGTCTGGAGCCTTAAACCAGGTTTCTATTACTGCACATATATTGATTTTCTCCATACTGAGGAGTGCCTTGAGTGCGTGCATTTTGAGCTTTAGACTTTTGGCATTGAGTAGTATTACCCTCAGTTTTTTGTTACTTGTGCTATTTACAGTGGTGGGTTTGTCTTTTGAGCCTTACCTAAAAAAGGCACTATGGGGTGGCAAGAGCCTTGGCCAGTATTCGAAAGCCTAAGGGTGACATGTGCAAGCCATCTCTAGCAAAGCAGTGTGGCTTGTCGAGCATGTCATCCCAGGCTGACAAACACTGGATCCCCTTTGAATGACACCAGAAGCTTAGCCAGTTGTTGAAATTGATCATTTTTTCTCTATACCGTGATATCATTCTTGGTGAGGGCAGGATGCTACTCAAGGTTAGGGTCACAGCGGTCTAGGCAACGTGATCAGAGAGCTCCTCCATGTCTCTTTTCATGTAGTTCAGGGAGGTATGGCTCAGGTCATTCACACCAACATAGACAATGACAGAGTCATATTTGTACTTGTTCTGGAGTGACCTGAGTGCTTGTGTTATGTGGCGGATCCTGGCACCTGCCAGGTAGCTAACAGTAACCTTCTCCTTGTTCAGCCTAGTGAGTGGGACGTCAGTGTGCTTGACTATAGAGTCACCTATTACTAGTGTGTTGGGTATGTTATTTTGCCTTAAGGGCTGTGATTGTGTGGCACACTGGTTTTGTGAAGTATATGTTTCATGGTTTGTGTTGGGGAGTGGAGGTTGCTTGGATGTCTACTTTGGAGGTCTCTGTTGCTTCTGCAGATTTTTATTTACAGCCTCTGAGTATGTTTTTGTGTATTTATGTGTGTATTTTGCCAGTGCTGGTTTCATAAGTCTATGTGAGACTGGTGGTGTGATGCAAGTAATTCCCTTCTCCTCTTGACTAACTGATCCAGTCTTGGGTTGAGAGAGCTTAGCCTCCAGTTTGGCTGTATAATTGCATTTCTTGCATGTATTAGAGTTTGGTGGAAGGAGGAGAGGGTTGTCTGTGTACATGAGGCAGTTGTAACATTGCCTCAAAATGCCCAGAGTCACCAGTTGGACCAGAGAGTACACATGAAACTGCCCTTTGGACATGCCTGGATAGGTACTGTGAACTGTTGTACTGATTGGCTGGTAAGGTTGAATAGAGAGCCTTGTCCTTCTCTACAGTATAGGGGAGGGGGTCTATTGCTAAGGTTTACTAGTGCTTGCTATGAGTTTTGAGCAAGTGCCAGTATGAGAAGTGAATGGTTTGAGTGCTTAAGTTGAAAGTTTGTCTAGTTCCAATGGAAAAATTTAAGAGTAGCCTTTGTGGAGCCGGGAATAGTTATACCCTAGCTAACCGGTGCTGCCCGGCATGCAAAACCTTGCAAATGCAGGTTTTATAGCAGGGAAATTAAAGAGATAGAAATTAGGCCAAAATGGCCAATAAACTACTAATTTCTGGGCTGAAACCACTCCTCCAGGGACAGATAGGCTGTTCAAAGCTCCCTCTCTCACAGTGAACAGGGAAACTTCCTTCTATCCAAGAAAGGTATGGGCAAACACAGAAACTTGTAACACAGCCCTGAATTCCGCATTAACCTGAAAACTGGACTATACTAGCTTAGAAAGGCTGGAAAACAAGTATATTTTTTTGTTTGTTTTTTTTTTCAGAAAATAAAGCAGATACAATAAAAAAAACACTTTAAATGCACATAAATGGCTATCACACTTGAGTGTGTAGCCTACAACAGTTAAACAGGTAATTTAAACACAAAAATGACTTTGTTAAAGTGCAGGCAGTAAAATAACTACAATATGTAGCTGAAACAAGCTTTTTAAATCACAGAAACTCTAGAAAATCGGTGTTTTAGGCAGAATTAGCTAAAGGCAGCAAGAAAATGTAGAAAAATGATAATCACTCTAAAGTCTCTCTTTTGTCTCTCTGCTGCTGTAGAACTCTGAAGGGCACCAGGCAGGAGCTTGCTGAGCTGTATACTAGCACAAAAACCTTTCAAATGCAGGTTTTATAGCAGGGAAATGAAATAGATAGAAATTATCCCAAAATGGCCAATAAACTACTAATGTCTGGGCTGAAACCACTCCTCCAGGGACAGATAGGCTGTTCAAAGCTCCTTCTCTCACAGTGAACAGAGAAACTTCCTTCTATCCAAGCAAGGTATGGGCAAACACAGAAACTTGTAACACAGCCCTGAATTCAGCACTAACCTGAAAACTGGACTATACTAGCTTAGAAAGGTAGGAAAACAAGTGTATTTTTTGTTTGTTTGTTTTTTCAGAAAATAAAGCCGATACAATCAAAAAAACACTTTAAATGCACATAAATGGCTATCACACGAGTGTGTAGCCTACAACAGTTAAACAGGTAATTTAAACACAAAAACGACTTTGTTAAAGTGCAGGCAGTAAAATAAGTACAATATGTAGCTGAAACAAACTTTTTTAATCACAGAAACTCTAGAAAATCAGCGTTTTAGGCGGAATTAGCTAAAGGCAGCAAGAAAATGCAGAAAAATTATACTTAATCACTCCAAAGTCTCTCTTTTGTCTCTCTGCTGCTGTAGAACTCTACAGGGCACCAGGCAGGAGCTTGCTAAGTTGTATACTAGCATAAAAACCTTGCAAATGTGGGTTTTATAGCAGAGAAATGAAAGAGATAGAAATTAGCCCAAAATGGCCAATAAAATACTAATTTCTGGGCTGAAACCACTCCTTCAGGGAAAGATAGTCTGCTCAAAGCTCCCTCTCTCACAGTGAACAGCAAAACTTCCTTCTATCCAAGTAAGGTATGGGCAAACACAGAAACTTGTAACACAGACCTGAATTTAGCACTAACCTGAAAACTGGACTATAATAGCTTAGAAAGGTGGGAAAACAAGTATATATATATATATATATATATATATATATATATATATTAGAACATAAAGCAGATACAATCAAAAAACACTTTAAATGCACAGAAATGGCTATCACACTTGAATGTGTAGCCTTCAACAGTTAAACAGGTAATTTAAACGCAAAAATGACTTTGTTAAAGTGCAGGCAGTAAAATAAGTACAATATGTAGCAGAAACAAGCTTTTTAAATCACAGAAACTCTAGAAAATCAGTGTTTTAGGTGGAATTAGCTAAAGGCAGCAAGAAAATGCAGAAAATGATACTTAATCACTCCAAAGTCTCTCTTTTGTCTCTCTGCTGCTATAGAACTCTAACGTAAATGGTACAATGCCACGTTTATGTCATTCACACTGGTGTGAGTGCTATGCAAAGGTATATTATGCCCCAAAATATCACAAGGCAGTATTGGCCTGACTTATTTAAGAGCTACATTTGACAATTGATTTGGGGTGCACCTCACATTAACCTTCTCAGACCTTAGGTATAATCTTTCTGTGCTTCATTGACTACTTTATTCTTATTAAATCACTTAACAATAACTTCCCAGTTCCCACAGCAAGCATTTTTACAAAGAAACATTAGTTAACAAGTGCAGATATGGAAATGTAAGGAAATGTTACACATTCCTTAATTAACTAATTGTGCTTTCTTAGGGTTAGTTTCCACAGCTGAAGTTCCTTTCCTCAGCACAGTTCTACATCTTCTTTTTCAGTGTGATGATCCTCCATCCAGACACTGGGGGTTATATTGTGCTGATTTGGCCTCTGAGTTTGATAATTATGCAAATGAGGGCTCAGCTCATTAATGTCTCCAAATCAGGTGCATGCATGCTGCCATGTAAACATATCCATGAGACTCTACTTATAGGTGCAACATAAAGAGTTGGGCCTTTTGATTAGAGTACTTAGTTTATCAGCTATTTAATTCAGCTAGGCCACTGCAAGGCTCTCTTAGAGTTTGTGCTTGTTCATTGCTTGCTGTGTAGTTGAAGTGAGGCTCAACAGATAAGACATTTGCCTTTCATACTGCATGATCGGAAGGATGAGGGTTCACTTCTCAACCCATTTATTTTTATTCTATTCATATTACAGACTGTACTGTTGGTCATAGGTGGGGGATAATTCTTAATGTGCTGTCCTTTGGATGATACTTTACTGAAGCCCAATTTCCTGTCTTTGCGCTAGTTGCAGTGGTTTTACATAATTTCATAGCAGTTACCAAACAGGGTAACTTGACTGGTAACATGAGCAATTTCACAAAATCAGTCGGTGTTCTACTCGGGTGTCCCTTGATAAGAGACAACTGGCCTAATGGAATGCATGTGCACTTATCAGCTGATACATATGTATATGCATAAGAAAACAGGATAACTTGTGTAGTGCATACGGAAAGGCACTCCCAAATATTCCCATACATTGATATTACTGTATTTAATCCTACTTATACCTCACAACCTCAGTGCACACTCACAACCAGTGCAGTTAGTATATCGTTGCAAGTACAAGTGTACAAATGTACATAACCGGACCAACATTAGCATGCACTGCATTAATGCGTTAGCTAAAAAGCTATATTATCAGTGCTAGAATTTGCATGCATTCCATACGTGTGCTGTTACATCTTCCCAAAAAGCTGAGGGCTCAAATCAGGTGCATGAAGAACAAAAATACTCGCAAATGCTTTTATAATTTCTGCTGTACACTTTTAGTTACTTCAGTTTACCATTTAATTCTCTTTAATTACTCTAAAACCTAGACACCTGTAATGTAAGACTTTTTAGATCCCTATCATTCATATTCAACAATGTTATCCCTAATGTTTTCTGATCATACAGAAGCAAAATATATTGCTTCTCTAGCTAAACAATGAAAATATGAAGTGGCAGAGGTATTTTAAAGTGTTCATTCCTGCAGATGTGCTTGTGTATGGGTGGAATTTATAGACATCTGTACAGTACTTGTGCAGGTAGGCAACATTGTACACCTCAGCAGTTACTCTATGCACATGTATAACCTAAAAGCAGCACCTCTCATCAGCAATCCCTGCACCCCTCTGATATTCTAATTAACAGCAACAATAAAAAGCAGCTACAGTAAGTTGCATGGCTCTAACCATAGCCTTTGGAGGAAAGGAACAAAAGCAAGTGCTGTACAGTTACTTGCAAGGAACATGTCTGAAAGGAGGTTCTTGTAGCTTGAAATGGATGACATTGAGAATATGTTGTTAAGGGTCAAGGACTGCAGAAGTGCAGTCAATTAATTGTATTTATCTATTACATTTGTTAACCAGGTAGGTGGGCTGCGGACAACAGAGCAACAATTGTGGTAACAAAGCAACAACAAGAATGGAAAAATGCATTGTTTCTAATATCATGGGTGGTGTATAAATCAAGAATCTATGTAGGTGTTTAACATATCATTTGAAAAGAAATATAGATATAAGGACATGTAGCCATAGCAAATAAGTTATGTTTTAATAATAATTAGTAAGAATGCAATTAGGTAGGCTGCCAGTATGGGCAAGAGATCCACTTACCCTGAACTATAGCAAGATGATGAGTCTGAGTAAGGAAAGACAAGGACTTTCTTTCTGACCTTTTGGTGACCCACTGGTTGGGGGCTGCCTCTTCTGTAAAGGTTCTAAGTTGTGTATGAGAAGCTCTTTATAGCCAAGACAATCACCTACCTGGTACTTCATCTTTTCCTCCAGTAACTACTGCAGCTGTGGTTGATTCAAAAGTGGTGGGAAAGAAATGTCCACCTGAAGGTGCTGGGACATGAATGTCTACCTGAAGGTGGTGAAACATGATTGTCCACCCAACAAGAGATTTCATCCCACCCTAGTGAGTTAACCAGATTCCAGGCATCAAACACACTACATGCTGTATCTGTCAGAGATAGTGGAGAAGGTGTTTGGACATTATCTTTTTCCTTATCAGATGATCATGCATAGTAGAGACATAATGAGAATGTTATGTGTGGTATTTCATGGAACTATAGTCAGCTGTAAAGCAGAAAGCATTCCTTAACAAGCTGTCTCACAGCCAGACTGTTCATGCTCCTGCCATAACTCACCTGGTTACAATGTATTTCTTATTGAGTTGAAAGACAAGGATGCACACAGTTAAACTAACTCATTTAGTGGTATAGAATTAGCAGAGAGAAACCATTAAAAAACTTACATTACTTTCCCTGGTGGTCTCCTTCTACCTCTACCTACCACCGTTGCAACAACTCAGAGCTGCATCACTAAGGTAGCATAATGGTGTCTGCATTGCTCTACAGACCAAGAAATGCCTATAGCTCTACACATTTTCTGGCCTAGGTCATACCAGATATCCATATCTTGAAGCAACCATGACAACAGTTTCATAGGTTCTTAGGTGATTACTAGGCTAATGACCCCAAGGGAGCTTTTATGCCTAGCCATGCTTTTCAAATGTATATGGCAAATTTTGATAGCCGACAGTTATTTTAAGTGATATATGTAGGCTTGGGCATGGGTAGTTAAGCATTAGGAGGCTGCCTTCATCTAACAGAGATGTAGGTGCCAGACCAGGGGTGAATTTCTAATTTCTCATCTGCTGGCAACCTAGTAGCCACTGCCCATTGTCTCTGAGAAGGAAATAAACTAAAATCATTAACAACACATGCTATGCAAGAGCTCTGAGATGAAGTACTACAGACAATCTCCGCATTGCAGAATGCCAAATGCCAAATAGTAAAACAAAATGGCAGACAGCTGCAAATTTACACAGATTCAGGATCCACATTTCACTCAAACTCCACTGCTCCATAGCACAGCATGCATGCAATGCCTGTACTCACCAGCTTTGGGATCACACACCTGTTGCACTGCAATTCTCAGGTGAGTGATGGTGTATCAGTGCTATTCACAGCCCTTCATGCTAAGATGACACATTTATGCTTGGTAGGTAATCTGGATATAAACTTAAGAAGATGGACTCTTGTTGCCATATTGTTTTTAATCAAGTCACAAAGTACACAATGCTAAGCAGTAGTTTTCCAAAATATTTTTTATTCGTAGATATCAAGATTTCATTGGTGAGATGAAAAATGTCCGCATAGAGCAGAGATCTACCTTAGTTACCAAATGCAAATAAGTAAATAAACTAAATGAAAATTCCAACAATGATCTCAGACATCAAGAGCTTAACAGAGTAGTAACCAAGTTTCCTAACTGTGGGTGGTAACAGAACTTCTCCTTTGTTAAACCTGATTGGGTAAATGTTGAAGAGTTTTCAGCTTCAGGTAATATGATTTGCATGGTGGAGGTGCTTTACCATGCCATGCCAGGAAGCAATTTTGCAGACTAAGCTATGTTAAGCATCATGCTGTACAGTAGTACTCCCTTATAGGGCTTTCATTCTATAAATATCTGCCTCTGTATTACAGGTATATTCACACCAATTGCAC
Source organism: Protopterus annectens (assembly GCF_019279795.1). Taxonomy (NCBI): domain Eukaryota; kingdom Metazoa; phylum Chordata; order Ceratodontiformes; family Protopteridae; genus Protopterus; species Protopterus annectens. The sequence continues at coordinate 1,047,082,620 of NC_056727.1, forward strand.
ACACATTCTTAGCAATGCATATTCCTATATTCCTTATGTCTGAACTGGAGTCAGCATGCCCATAGGATGAGGCAGACAGAAGCTGGAGAATTTCAGTGCTGAAAGCCATCTTCTGTAGCAGTCACTCAGACAGCATGGCCTGTACCTGTATGAAAGGGTTTTATCCAGTTCATGAAGGGGTTAAGGCTGTTCTGCAAGATAAAAGGGGGTCAGGCAGTACAGAGACTGAGAGGGTGAAAGAGTGTGCCCTGAGCTCTGTGACCTAACACAGCGTGCACCGAGCCCTGTGACCTAAGACAGCATGCAGTGAGCCCTGTGACCTAACACAGTGTGCACTGAGCCCTGTGACCTAAGACAGCATGCACTGAGCCTTGTGACCTAAGACGGCATGCAGTGAGCCCTGTGGCCTAACACAGTGCACACTGAGCCCTGGGACTGAAGACAGTGTTCCCTGAGCCCTGTGACTAAGACAGCATGCACTGAGCCCTGTGACCTAACACAGTGTACCCTGATCCCTGTGACCTAAGACAGCATGCACTGAGCCCTGTGACCTAAGACAGCATGCACTGAGCCCTGTGACCTAACACAGTGTGCACTGAGCCCTGTGACCTAATACAGTGTGCTCTGAGCCCTGTGACCTAAGACAGTGTGCCTTGAGCCCTGTGACCTAAGACAGCATGTACTGAGCCCTGTGATGTAACACAGTGTGCACTGAGGCCTGTGACCTAACACAGCGTGCACTGAGCACTGTCACCTAAGACAGAGTGCACTGAGACTTGTGACCTAACATAGTGTGCACTGCGCCCTGTGGCCTAAGACAGAGTACATTGAGAGCTGTGACCTAACACGGAGTGCATGGAGCCTTGTGACCTAAGACAGCGTGCACTGAGCCATGTGACCTAAGACAGTGTGCACTGAGCCCTGTGACCTAAGACAGAGTGCACTGAGCCCTGTGACCTAACACAGTGTGCACTGAGCCCTGTGACCTAAGACAGCGTGCACTGAGCCCTGTCACCTAAGGTAGAAAGACTCATCTGAAGAACTGAACAGAACTCAGATGAGTTTAGATGGAAATGCTGAAACAGAGTCAAACCAGAGTGGAGGGGATTCTCAACGAGTGCATTACTGCACTGAGAAAACTGGTGAAATGCAGTTCTTAGAACTAAAGGGTTTGTTTTAAAAATCTTGGGTTACTGGAAGAGAAGGCTTAAATTTGGAGTGAAGCACACTGAAAAAAGAGGAATGAAATAATGAAATCTTGGTGGAATTAAATTTGGGACTTCTTGCTGGCAAATGGAACAGGTAGACTAAAAACTTGCATGAATACGGGATCTGTGTTATGTGAAAAGGCAATTTATGCCCTGCTGAGGAGAATGTTTTTATGCTCAGTAAATATTTGTTTCATACTTCAAAGAGTATATTTCTATGTTAGGCCTAATTATCTAACAGGCTGGGCAAACTACCATAGAGAAGGTTGAGCTACAATTCTTTGAAAGAAATATAGATAGACAGATAGATAATCATAGAGAGTTATTTCCATCTTAATGTGGAAGCAGAAAGTCAGGTTACTTAATGTAACAGAGAAAAGTAACTCATGAGGAAGGTGTGGAAGGATATAATCAATGAAATACAAATGATGAAGAATTTGAATGAAATGAAGAGAGGAGTAGGAAGGAAAGGGATGAACCAGAAACATTTTTTATTTTGTATTTGAAGTAAGAAAAAAAGCTTTTGATAAGGTAAGTCAAATGCTATTAATCTCTTAAACTTGTCATGTTCTGTTTCTTCCTTTCTCACTTCCTTAAAAAAATATTCAGCTGTTTTTACTATATCTGTGCTTCTTCCTACTTCACTACTATTTGCTGCACATTCTTAAAGTGTTCAGTTGCATTTCAACTGCTGCATTTATTGGGTCTATATTAGAACATCGAAGTTTCAAAACTTTGAATGTTCTAACATCGAACCCTAGTCAGTGAAAGCTGAAAACATCAAACATGCAGAACAGCAAGTTTTTTCCTAGGGAAAAAGTTTGCTGTTCCAAAACACATACACACAGCAGAAGCACACCAAACAAACAGCAATCCACACACATTCACCTAAAATCTTACACCTAACCCTACACTAAACTATACACACACCACTAACTATCCACTTACCTTAACCCAAACCCTAAACCTAAGGTCCGTTACTATCGTACACTCACCTCACCCGTGCCCTAACCCTAACTCACCTACCCACCCTAACCCTCACATCCACACAATTGCACACTTACCTGACCCATGCCCTAACCCTAACTCACCTACCCCACCCTAACCCTCACGTCTACACAATCACACACATACGTGACCCACGCCCTAACCCTAACTCACCTAACCCGCCTTAACCCTCATGTCCACACTATCGTACACATACCTAACCCACACCCTAACCCTAACTAACCTAACTCACACTCAGTTACACACTTACCTGAACCCAACCCGTAACTTTCCACCACAGTGCTGAAAAAATTTGGTTTTCTGTTTTTTCGATATTTTCAGCTTTCGCTGAATAGAATTCGATATTAGAACATTCGAAGTTTTGAAACTTCGATGTTCTACTATAAACCCCATTTATTATTTCTTGGTAGTAGTCTGATTAAATTGTAGCTGTTATTCTGAGCCTCTTAATTTTCATTTATGCACTTGGGCTTCAAACTAGTTATCTTACGTAAGGAAGGTTTGTGGCCTACACTCTTGTGGGAGAAGAGCGTAGCCTCCACCCTTCTGAGATGGGAAGTGCTGGTGATGGCTTATTGTGCCTGTTATTCTGATTTAAGCATCTTTGCTTCAAACCAGCTATTTTACATTATTGAGGGTTTTGGTCTACACTCTGACAGGAGAGGATAGTTTATGCCCTTCTGAGTAGGGAATTGCTGGTTGAAGGCTTATTGTGTCTGCTATTCTAAAAGTGCCTTAGTTCTGGTTTAAGCACTTGGGCTACAAACCAGTTATTTTACATTAAGAAGGTTTGTGAGCTACACTTTTGTGGGAGGAGAGGTAGTCTCCACCCTTCTGAGCTGGGAGTTGCTTCTGATAGCTTATTGTTCCTGTTATTTGAAGTGTTTTTGTTCTGGTCTATGGTCTGCACTCTTGTAGCATTACTATCTAGACAGATTTTATTAACTACTAGCACATCTAGTTTGCTCATATATGACAGTTGTTCATCAAGTTGCTTGTCTTATTAACTTGTTCAACATTTAAGTTTTCCTCACTCCTCCCTAGTACATCAGTGGCCACGGATATGCATTTCCTGACTCTCTTGACATGGGTATTCTTAGGCATTGTAGCAATTGCCTTATGTACAATGACAACACACTCATTGTTAATAAAACATACAGTGTATGTGAGAAATGTAAATACACTTTAACTCTGGAGGTAAAATTCATACATCCAAAATTAATCCTATAGAGATAGTCAGTGACACTTGCACCATGCCTACTACACAGGGTAAAGACCCTATACATAAAACTACTTATGCTGAGGCACTTACAGGTAATCATCCTAAAATGCTAAGACCTCCTGCATAGTACAATCAAATTAAGGGTACTCAGTCATCATGCAAACACTCTGTTAAAACACTACCCAAAGCTACACATAGTAACTCTGTAACCAGTGCCTGGACTGCTAAGCCCTAAAGGCAAACCAGCACACAACCAAATTTCCTGGTCATTGGTGGTTTTATAGTGAGGCACACTGATGTCTCTCTCACTAGACTGAGCAAGGAGAGAGTCACGGTTAGCTGCCTTCCCTTGGGTTAGGATCAGTCAAGTCACTCAGGCACTCAGGTCATTTAACCCAGGTGTCAGTATGACTCTGTCATAGTCCGTTTGGGTGGTAATGGCCTGAGATGTACCTCCTTTGACTATATGAAGCAAGGCATGATCGAGTCACTGATTATGTGTCTCAGGCAGGTATGAGCCTAGCACTGAGTATCACAGTACCTTCTCCAAGGATGATCCACATTACCAACAGAAAATGATTAATTTTAGCAAATGGTTTAGTTCTGGTGTCAATCCATGGGAGTAAAATATTTGACAGCCTAGGAGAACATGGTTGACACACCACACTGCTTTGCCATGGATGGTCTGTACTTATGCCTTCTAGGCTTTTAGATCTTGGCAAAGACCTTTTTCACCCTCATTGAGCCTTTTTTTAGGCAATGCCAGACTGATAAACCTACCAATTTAACTGAGCCTATGAAGGAATATCTGAAGGTAATACTGCTCAGTGCTAGAAGTCTTAACAAGAAACTTTATTCTCTGCAAGGCTTCCTCTCCCTGGAGAGTGTAGACATCTGTGTAGTAATGGAGACATGGTTTAAAATCACTAACAGTACTCCAGCAATGCAAGGTTATAATGACTTTCACACCTTTAGACCAGCTACTGCACAGGGGGGAGCTAAAGGTAGAGGATTGCCAGTCTATATTAAGACTAATCTCACATCCAGACTAGTTAAAGTGTATGACCCACTGGAGCTCATATATGTGCAACTCACCATAAACAGGGGTGAGTTGCACATATATGACATGTAGATACCCCTCCATGTCCCAGGAAACCCATACTATCTATCTCAATGTACTAGAGTCTCTCACCATTCAATCCAATACAATATTCACGGAGGATCTCAACTACTCTCTCTAGATTGGGAATCTTACACCACTTGAAATGCACAAGCCCAGTGATTCCTACGCTTTATTAATACCAACAATCTGGAACAGTTGGTTCATTCTCCTACCAGGTGTACAAACATCCTTGACCATGTACTCACACGAGCATGGGGGTGCCAATGTTCCTCACACAGTGTAATACCTTTGCTCATCAGATCTGACCATAAGGCAGTATAACTTGAAATAAAAATTAAATCCAGGGATCCAGTAAAGTCAAAAACCTTTAGGAACTATTCCAAGGCTAATTTCTCTCTACTAAGCAAAACCTTGGCTAATTTCCAAGCAGCCCCAATCCCAGTGAACCCCATAGAACACACTGAGCTCTTTACAACATCTCTGTGCAGCCATATCAATAACTGTATAGAGTAAGTTCTGCGTAGGGGAATTTCTTGATAAAGTAGGTAAAATCAATGTGAAGGGTGATTATATTTTAGTCACAATTGATGTGCTAAGTCTCTTTACTGTGATACCGCGTGAAGAATGGTTGTTGTGGCTAGACGCTCAATTATTAGAAACTGGTGTTTTTGAGCAGGATGTTATCAATGTGTATGTAACCCTTATGGAAGTTGTGCTCCAAAACAATTATTTAAGCTTTGAGGGTCAGTTTTATAGGCAAAAGACGGGTGTAGCGATTGGGGCAGCATGCACCCCCATCTTTGCCAATTATATTATGTCTTACTGGGAACAACATTTTGGTTTTAATAGTGCATTTATGGGCAATATATTGTACTATACTAGATTTTTAGATGATTTGTTTATCCTGTGGAAAGGTACTGAAGGTGAATTAGAGCAATTCTATAGTTATATTAATAACACAGTTGCTTTTTTAAAATTCACACATCATCATAGTACTAAAAATATAGTTTACTTGGACATTGATTTATATATTACTGAGGAAAAGGCATTAAGCTCAGGAATATTCAGAAAACAAACCTTTTCCAATTCATACTTGGAATTTACCAGCGCACATCCCTCTTTTCAAAAAAAGTCCATAATTAAAGGACAATTAGTCAGGGCGGCCAGGATGGTCAGCTCTGATTTCATTTTCCTTGAAGAGGTCAATTTTATTTTTGGATATGTTCAAAGCAAGGGGTTATCCTGATAATTTACTGGGAGAAATTAGTAAAGAAGTAGTTGAAAAGAGAAACAATGTTTTTTATAAACCAATTTTAGTTTATGGAAAGGACATGGGTAATGAGAACAGAGAACATTTTGATTTTTAGACTCAAGTGGGACTTGTTGTATGTTTTAATCAGGATGTGCATAGGACTGTAGATGTAATTTACAATAATTGGGACATATTACAATTTGAGAACAACATAGCCCAGAAAATTGGGAGCAAACCAATGGTTATATATAAGAGGGATAGATCCTTTAAGGACATTTTTTGAGAGGACTAAGCATCAGCTTTATGGGGGTACTGGTAGAGGAAATTTTAGGTGTCAGCATTGTAATTTTTATCCGCATATATTGGAGACGGGCGACAAATTTGAATTGAATGGAAACATCTTGAATTTGCATGGGCATTATAATTGTGGTACTGCTAATGTAGTTTACTTGGCTAAGTGCATAAACTGTCCAATATTTTATGTGGGTAAAACGCTAAGGCTTTTTAAAAATAGAATCAGTGAACATTTACTGGACATTAAACATAAAAAACAAACAAATGCACTGGCCAGACATATTCAAGAATATAATGACCACAGTTTTAAGTTTTTAGTAATGCAACAGGTGCCCAAGGACTCACAGGGAAGGGTTTTGGATGTCCATTTGGGCATCTGCGAATTAAGATGGCAACTTCGATTGAATGCAGCTAATTTCCCAGGGATAAATGAAGCAATTTCTATTTCAAGTATATTAAAATTGAAACACATATTAGGTTAATGTTAATATTCATTTTTTTTAAAGTTTATAAATTATTGTATAAATCTAAGTTGTTTGTGGTACTTCAAAAAATTGTATTGCTTGTATCAGGTTAACATTGTTTTAAAGACTAAATTGATGAGGTCTCTTTAAGATTTAATTACATGGTAATAAGTGTTTATTATAAAAGGCTGGTTTATGTGTAAAAAATGTCTTGATTTTTTAATATTGTTCTGAGGAAGTCCCTTATCTGTACAGGGAAGAAAGCGCTTAACTTTGGATTAAAATTTATATATTTAGCTGCTTGGACTCCTGGCTATCCATTTCTTTTTGCTATCAAAAGACAAGCCACCCTGGTGGAATCAAAGTGTGAACTGGTTATACAACAAAAGAAAAAAAAATGTGACCAAGTGTAGCAGGAACAAAGGCATATATACTAAAAGCCTCCTAACCAATCTAAACAGGCAGCTAAGAGGGTTAGTTAATAGTTAAAAGGTTAAATTTGAGGAAAAATAGCTTCTCAGGCAAAGGACAACCACAAAGCTTTCTACAGCTAAGTCTGTAACCTCACAGGAAATACACAACAATGCACAGAACTTAATGTAAATGGCATCAACCACACTGAACTGGAGGCCATTGTCAACCTTTTCGCAGACAGTTTCAGCTCAAATTTCTCCCTCCATTCCCCCTCTGATAGTCCAAAGGAAATACCACAGAACACAATTCCCCCCAACCATTACTAAGGAACAGCTCCAAACACACAAAGTAAACTGGTAAAACCAAAAGACGATCAGGAACACAATAAGAGAAAGCTCGTACTATAAAAATGATTTAATATTGCCACACAAGTGGGCATATTTTATGCTCTCATGCATAAATGAAGTTGTTCACGTTCTGCTGTGTAATCTGAAGAAGGTGGGTTATATTACCTGCCGAAAGCGCTAATTTCACTTGTGTGGCAATATTAAATCATTTTTATAGTACGAGCTTTCTCTTATTGTGTTCCTGATCGTCTTTTGGTATTACTAAGGAACAGGTCATCAATGCACTTTCCAAGGCCAAAAACCCTGCATCAATGATCCCTGATAACATCCCAGGATGTTTATTAAATGGCATGAAATATGACCTCTGTGGTCCACTTTAAAACCTTTCCAGCTGGAGCCTTCAGTCAGGTTTTGTGCCCAAGGAATGGAAGATGGCTACAGTCACTCCCCAGCGCAAAGGAGGTTCAACCACTGATGTGGGTAACTACAGGCCCATAAGTCTTATCAGCCTCATATGTGAGACCATGGAAAGAATCATCATAGACATGATAAATGAGGGCATAGGTAACCTGCAAATGCTAGAACCATCACTGTTCAGCTTTGTTAAAGGAAAAACATGCCTACTAAATGTGGTGGACTTTTTTGAGAGGGTCAACAAAGGATCAGGTGAAGGTAAGACTGTGGACACAGCATACCTCGACCTGGCCAAGGCTTTTGATACAATACCTTACTCGGGCATTATAGACAAGCTCACTAATTTAGGTATGAGCCCTTTCTATCACCTGCTGGATAGGAATCTGGCTCACTGATAGGACCCAGGAGGTCAAAATAGGTGAGGCCATCGCCAACAAGAGGCCACTAACTAGCAGAGACCCCAGGGACTGGTACTGGGCCCACTCTTTTTAGGGCATCTATTTCTCTGAAACTGAGGCAATGCTGAAGTTTTATAGCTGACTAATTTTGCAGATGATTTCAAGCTGGGGGTTATCATCAACTCCTCTGCAGACCCTATCATGCTTCAAGAAGGTTTATCTCTGACTAAGAAATGGTGCCAAAGCCATGGTCTTAAACTCAGTGCTAAGAATTCTATAATTGTACCCTTTGGGAATTCAACCATCCTCACTAATTACAATGTTGATAATACACCTATAGTAGTTGACCCAGTGGTCAGGGACCTGGGTATGCATGTAGACAGTAGCCTTACCTTCTGCCACCACATGGCCACAGGGTTGAGGAAATCCTTTTATGTTGTACAACTTCTAAATATGGGCATGGAATCTAGGTCCAAAGAGGTCATTATCCCACTGTAGTCTGCCTTGATCAAACCAATCATCACGTACAAGGCTCCCTTTGGTCTATACCTGACCAGGCACATGCAGCAGCTATACCGACTTCAAAGGTTCCTCACAAAAACAGTGCAAGTCATGATAAAACTGCCTTATGCAGAGCACCTTAAATCCCTTTACCTCTACTCAGTCTCCTATAGATTGCTGAGGGGTGATCTATGCCTGGCTTACAAGGCATCCACAAACCCACACTTATGAATCTCCTACATATTTCTAAGTCAGACAGTACAAGAAATACAAGTTCTAGGGTCCTGAATTTCATCTGTGATTTAAACAGAATATGCTGGAAAGACAGATATGTGTCCCAGAGACTATGTGTCCCAGAGACTGCTGCTCCTATGGAACAGGCTTCCGATTCATGTGAAGCTGAGTTTGTCTACAACCCAGTTTAAGCACAACTTAGACAAGTGGATGGGGAGAAAATTACACCAGACTTGGCTCCCATGTTCCTTATGGACAGAGGTAGCTTATAAATGCCTGACCCCAAATGTCCTCTTTGGATACAGGATATCATTATTCTTTCAGAAAAACTTGGCTAGGCTTAGAAAGGCCCTCCGGGTCATTAGCCTAGTAGCAGTCTATAAATCTACGAATCTATATTGTGGAGAAGTTTACATGAGCTTAAAAGTCAGATGGTTTCCTTTCTATCAATCACATGTTTTCCTTGCTAATCATCTGGTGATTATTATTATTATTATTATTATTATTAGAATTGCCTCACTGTGTGTATTATTATTATTATTATTATTATTATTATTATTATTATTATTATTATTATTATTATTATTATTATTATTATTTTCTAACAATCAGGTAATTATTTATAAGCATGTGTCTTGGAAACTGTTAAAATGGTGTGTTAAGAAATGTTTTAAAGGTTTAGAAAAGTATGCATCATGTACTCCCTATGAGTCCTTTATTAAATGTGGCTAATATTGAGAGGTTTGCTTAACTAATACTAATGTTTTGAGAACTAATGATATGAAAGAGGGTTATGTGTAAAGGAATGTTTATGTCAATAATGTGTATGTGGTAGGTAGATTAGTAAAGGGTGTTAGGAAGATGTTATTTTACAGTAATAATGAAAGATGAAGAGAGCTGAAGTGGTGACTATATTTTGTTTGATAAGTAATACAAAAAGAGGTTTTGGGAATCTAATCTGAGGGATGGGAATAGATAAAGTAACTAAAAGAAAAAAGAAATAAGGCTAAAGGGATGGGTAAAACAGGTGGGATGGGAATGTTTGACATAAGATGTGGCACATGGACACATATTGTAAAAGATTGGTGAAACTTGGTGCAAACATTGTGCGAAAGCTGATAATTAATCAAATGTATCACAGTCTAACAAATGAATCTCAGCATAATAGTGCCACAACAGATGAGCAGTAATGTCAGCGCAACTACAGTCATAGTCAAAAAATTTATACTGATAAAAATGTCCATAGGAAAATATACTTCCATTAGCAAGGCACATGTTTGATGGATACAAAACCAACTGAAAATATCTGTAATATGCAGGAAACACTGACAGAATATCAAGTTGCATCAGCAATATTCCCATAAAACTACCAATAGCCACAATATATTGCTGATTCCATCAAGAAACACACGTGTGTGTGTGTGTGTGTGTGTGTGTGTGTGTGTGTGTGTGTGTGTATGTGTTTATATATATATATATATATATATATATATATATATATATATGTTTGTAGAATCTGTCATAATCTGCAAAAACTGCAATAAAAAATATTAATTGCAGTGAAGTGGCATTCATGGTCACATCGCCATTGCTAATTGTAGCTAACAATGGGTGAATGACATTGTGTGGACAAAGGTCAGTGACATACATACATACATATAGGATAGGTAAGGTGCACAGACAACACATATGGACTGCACAATGTAGGTTAAGGAAAGATGAAGAACAGAGTGGGGATGCATACCAACCACAGTGCACATCAACAATACATTCTGTACCAATGCACAAATATGTGCTGAGATGTTGCAAACTGTGTGACAGTCAAACAGAAGGAGTATGAATGATGGTAGGCATAGGACAGAGAACATTAACTGGGGATTACAATCACTCTAGATTTCTGCCTCATATTTTTGGCGTTTAATCACGTTATCGAAAGATGAAAATAGTGAATGCTATTTCATCGACCCTAAAATATCTAAACCACATAATATCGAACATTCAGAACAGCAAATTTTTTCCTTGGGGAAAAAATTTGCTATTCTGAAACACATACACACAACACAAGCACACCTAAAAAACATCAGTACCCACACATACACTTATAATCCTACAACTAACCCTACACTAAACTATACATACACTACTATCGATCCACTTACCTTAACCCAAACCCTAACCCTAAGGTCCGTCACTATCGCATCGCACACTCACCTAACCCGCGCCCTAACCCTAATTCACTTAACCCACCCCTAAACCTAATTCATTTAACCCGTGCCCTAACCCACGCCCTAATCCTAACAACAACAAAATCGCACACTTACCTGAACCCAACACATAAATCTCCACCACAGCACTGAAAATAGCGAAGACACAGAACTGGCCAACCAAATGTTTTCCCTAGGAAAGAATTCGGTGTTCTGCAGCTTTGCTATTTTTAGCGTTCGATCAAAATGTGTCGATATGAGAAAATTCAAAGTTTTAAAACTTCGATGTTCTGATATAGACCCTATTTTTGGTCTGTTCCTCATAAAATGCATGGTTTGCTGGATTTTTGTGGCAAATCAGTGAGGATTGAATTCACTATATGACAGGCATTTGAGTTTCAGACTTCATATCCTTCAGAAAATGGTAGCAATGAAAGAACTTTTATTCTAACAACTTTCTAAGTTTATAAGAACAATATTTAAAAATTGTCCCAATTTTTGGGGCTTTGTACCCCCATTATTTTTGGTTTTGTCCAGATTATTTGTGCCAAGATGTTGAGAGCTATGCCCAGAAGGAGTTGCACATAACCACTTAAGGGTTAATCACTTGTTAACAGAGGGGGTGGAGCTAGGAACTAAAATTTCTATTTAAGGAGTAAACTAAAACATTTCAGAACTTTACCAGAAAGGCTCATCCAGACTCTGCTACACTTTGCTGTGAAGGAAAGGTTAGTTTGCTTTTATTTTTTGTATTACTGTATTGCCTTTCTATATTTTGAATACTGTAGTTTGTTTTCTTTACCTTGTGTTTTGCTTGCATTCTGTTTTAACAGCATATTAAAACTTCAAAAGAGACCACAGCTCTCTCTGTTCTGAGTCAGGCAGAATTTTTCCCACCCTTCCACCCATTTAAGTTGTCTTGTTAAATACCACTGTCTTTCTAGTTGCCCGCCTCTTATGTTAATCTGACCATATATCTCATTTCTCTCTACTTTCACTGGCTTATGTGAGTAATCACAAAATCATCATTTTTGAAATCCCACCCCTTCAATTATTTAAATTTATTGGCCATCCTACAGTATCTCATAGTACCAAAATACAAAAGTGACTACCCCTTTCAATCCATCTTGCTGTTTTAAAAATAGTAACTCTCCACTAAACCTTAACTTTTTAAACAGGTAAAACTCAAGTTACCTACTTTCACATCTAACTTCTCTAGTGCACACTGCAGAGTGCATTCTTTTCAATCTTACCTTTAAGCATCCCTGTGACTAGCACTTTCTCTAATACCTGCTGGAAAGCACTAGGAAGCCTTAAACTCATACAAACACTGAAGTCTCCTTGTTAACAAGGAGAAATTAATAGTAGGCACTAAACAGCCTATAATTGCAAAGTACCTTGCTAAGGAAACAGCTCCTATAATTTACAAAGAAAAAAAAAAGCCCCAAACCAGGCATGTCCAAGGGTCAGCTTCCGGTGATTTCTCCTGTCCACCTGGTGAATCTGGGCATACTGGGGCAATGCAGCAATTGCCTCATGTACACAGACAACCCTCTCCTCCTACCACCCAACACTACAACCTGTGAGAGATGCACTTACATAGCCAAAATGGAAGCAAAGCTCTCTCCGCCCAAGATTGTGCTAAACAGTCAAGAGGAGAAGGTTAACACCCACACTACACGTCAAACAACACATAGCCCTTCTAAACCCGCACCACCAACAACCACATATAGCAACACTAAATCCACATATGCAGAGGCCCTTAACTGTAAACTGCCCAAGCAACAAAGACCTCTGAAGCTGAAACGCAAACAAACACCAATCACAACCAATGTGTCACATAGTTCACAACAACAGTGTGCCACCCAGCAACAGCCCCTGAGGCAAGACAATGTACTTAACACTTTAGTCATAGGTGACTCTATAGTCCGGCACACTGATGTCCCTCTCACCAGGTTGAATAAGGAGAAAATTACAGTCAGCTGCCTGTCGGGTGCCAGGATCCACCACATAACGCATGCACTCAAGTCACTCCACAACAAGTACAAATATGACTCTGTCATTGTCCATGTTGGAGTGAATGACTTGAGATGTACCTCCCTGGACTACATGAAAAGAGACATGGAAGAGCTCTCGGATCATGTGGCCCAGACAGGTATGACCCTAGCCCTGAGTAGCATCCTGCCTTCGCCCAGAATGATACCACAATATATGGATAAAATGATTGACTTCACCAATTGGCTAAGCTTATGGTGTCATTCAAAGGGGATCCAGTATCTGTCTGCCTGGGATGACATGATTGACAGACCACGATGCTTTGCCAGAGATGGTCTGCACCTGTCGCCCCTGGGATTCAGGTTACTGGCTAAGGCTCTTGCCACCCATATAGTGCCTTTTTTAGGCAAACTTCAAAGGACAAAACCACCACCGTAACAGGTACAAGCATGCAAAATCTGAAGGTAATGCTACTCAATGCTAGAAGTCTAAACCTCAAAATGCACTCTCTTGAGGCACTCCTAAAAATGGAGAACATCGATATCTGTGCAGTAACTGAGACCTGGTTCAAGGCTCCAGAGAGCACCCTGCAATACCAGGCTACAACTCTTACCACACTTTTCGCCACCAAACCAGGACCGAAACACTAAAGGTGGAGGAGTGTCAATATTCACCAAAGATATTCACACCACCAGGCTAGTTGGCCAACACAATGTGTCTTAAATTCTCCAAGTGCAACTAACACTAGGTAAGACTGCAATCCAAATTGTAGCTTGCTACAGATCCCCCACCATACCCCAAGATTCTCACTACACCTTTCTAAACATACTGGAAAATATTAAGATAGAACCAAACACCCTAATACTGGGTGATTTTAACTACCCTGCCATTAACTGGGAAAACTACTCATGTCCCAACACCTTTGTGCAACGGTTCTTGGAATCCATAAATTCCAACGCCCTGGATCAACTAATCCATAGTCCTACCAGGGGCTCCAATATCCTAGACCTGGTCATTACCAACATGGGAAATCAATGCTCCATACCTATGGTCACCCCCTCGTTAGTCAGGTCTGACCATAAGCCAATCACCCTTAACATCCACATCCCACCCCCACCCCCCCAGTAAAGAAACCACCATAAAAAACTTCTCCAAAGCCAACTTCATGCTACTCAAGTCAGAAGTGACAAACTTCATGACACCCATGCAGACGGGAACTGAAAGTTCAACTGCTGAATCCTACACAAAGGCACTGTACGAGCACATCCACTCATGCATGAATCATGCCATCCCAAATAGAACCAAAATGATCTCATCCAAAAAAAGGAAGCCAATCTGGTGGTCCCCTGCCATAAACAAACTTTACAACAAAAGGAAGAAACTTTTGCAGAAAAGAGGAAAATCCCAGGATGCAAAAAACTCCCTTACTAGCCTCAGTAAGAAACTGAGATGCCTCATAAAATCCTCCAAAGCTAGTTACGAAAATAAAATTGCCAAAGATTCCAAAGACAACCACAAAGCATTCTATAACTATGTCAAGAATCTAAATGGCAATGCTCAGATCTGCTCTGAGCTAAAACAGAATGGCATTAAATATACTGATCCGAAGGATATTGCCAATATCCTGGCAGATCGATTCAGTGCCAACTTCACCCCCTCTCCCCCCTAAATGGCCCATCTCAATACCGGAAGATTGCCAAATTCCAGTAATAATGGCCACACAGGTACAAAACGCACTCTCTAAAGCCAAGAATACAGCATCCATGGGACCAGATGACATCCCGGGCTGTGTACTACATGAACTACAATATGAACTGGCACCTCACCTAAGTGTCATGTTTAATCATGGCCTCACCTCAGGTTTCGTGCCCACTGAGTGGCGCAGAGCTACAGTTATCCCAATCCACAAGGGGGGATCCACCTTGGATCCCGGAAACTACCGTCCCATCAGTCTGACAAGCCTTATCTGCAAGGCCATGGAGCATATTATCATGGAACTTATAAACAAAGACATTGGCAACCTTCAAACACTGGACCCCACCCATTTGGGTTTGTGAAGGGTCGATCTTGTCTCCTAAACCTGATTGACTTCTTTGAGTCAGTCTCCATAGCCATGGATAAGGGTAAGGTGGTCCACACAGCCTATCTAGACCTTGCCAAGGCCTTTGACACCATCCCCCACTCTGGAATCATAGATAAACTTACTAAGTTGGGCATTAATCCCTATGTCACCCAATGGGTTGCTAAATGGCTTACTGATAGAACCCACACTGTAAAAGTAGCCGACTCCAAATCCAGCTCCAGACAAGTGACAAGTAGAGTACCTCAGGGTTCAGTCCTGGGGCCGCTCTTGTTTGGCATCTACTTCTCTGAAGTACAGGTCAACACTAAGGGACTCTGGCTAACAAAGTTTGCAGATGACTGCAAACTGGGAGCCATTATTGAATCCCCAAATGATGTGGATACTCTACAAAAGGGCCTTACAGAAACAGATGCTTGGTGCCAGAGCAATGGGCTCAAGCTCAATGCCAAGAAATGTATTGTTATCCCCTTTGGGAAAAAACATGTATCCATGAATTACCATATAGGTGGCAGTACACTAAACACAGAAAGCATGATAAGAGACTTAGGGACACAGGTGGACAGAGGTCTCACCTTCGATAACCACATCGCCACAACAGTCAGGAAATCCTTCTATGTGGCACACCTCATCACGAAGGGCTTTTCATCCAGAAAAAATGATGTCATTGTCCCACTGTACTCATCCCTCATTAGACCCATTATAGAATACAACACCCCATTTGGTATGTACCTCTCAAGACATCTGCAACAACTGGAAAGGCCTCAGAAATACCTCACTAAAAGAATCACATGCCTAAAGCAGATGCCCTACGCTGACCGCCTTAAAAAACTCCAGCTATACTCTGTCACATATCGTCTACTCAGAGGCGATCTCTGCTTAACATACAAGGCCATGTCAAACCCAGAGCTGTTGGACATGCTACACTTAAAGAAATCCCAATCCCTCAGAGCTGCACGCTCCAGGGATCTAAACATTGTCATCACAATAAACAAAACATGCTGGAGGGATAGGTTCCTGACCCAGAGACTCCCCAGACTCTGGAATAGATTGCCCATACATGTCAAGCAGAGTGCCTCTTTGGACCTCTTCAAGAGGAACCTTGACGATTGGATGGGAGAAAGGAAATTCACCCCAGGGATCACGTCAGTTGCCCTGCTAGACAGGGGTCCAGGAAAGTAAATAATGTGGGAAAAAATAGCCAGGGAATTGTTATGGCTAGGCTTGTATAGGCCCTAGGGCTGATAGCCTAGTACCAACCTATGAACCAACCTATGAACCTATGAACCCATGCCATGTCCAGCAAGAATGTTCCCATGAAATTTCACATCTGGATCCTGAAGATGTCGATGACCTCATCTTGAATCTGGTCCTTCAGGTCATTTGGTTGGGGTTGCAGAGGTCATTGTCACTGAATATCTAAAAGAACGATGGACCCTGCTGGTCCTAGTCCTTCATCTTCTTTGCTGTCCTGCTGTCTTTCCTGGTCCTAGGAATTCACTGGCAGAGGTAATGTGCATCTTCATGGTCTCCTGTGAATGGGTGGACTGCCACAAGTCCCAACCTCTGTAATATGAATGTATACATAACTCATCAGTATAATAATGACAAGTAATAATGGTAAAAGATAACATCAATTGTATGACAATATAACATATCCAAAAACTGTGTACAATATGAATTGAATATTGATGTAATGTGTCAGTATGGTGAGCATTAATCCATATGTAGTGCTGCTGTCACAATATGCAATGTATCCATGACACAGTATGTCAGTGAGATTGACAAGGGCAACACATTTACAATACATCTATGTCATACATAATGTAGTAATACAAGTTAAGAAAGGGGTCAGACTACATCATGATCTGATGGTGAGGAGCACACACCATATACTTTGAGTAAAAGTGTAGGGTCTGTTAACATCAAAGGTGTATAAGAAAACCTGTCAGTAATACAATGTATAGTGGATGTGTAACAGAATAAGAGTTAGAAGACATTGTTTGACATGTCAGAATAACAGATAAAATGGCTTATAAACAAGTGCGCGCACACACACACACACACACACACACACACACACACACACACACACACACACACACACACACACACACACACACACACACCAATACCTGAATATCTCTGTGTGTAATTCACATGATTAGGAATAGTATATTCAGATGTATCACTAGTTCATACTAAAATGCAGCTAAGATATCTGTCAAGGTTAACTGCAGCATATAATGTCTATAATGATATGGCATGTGCACACACATCAATAGACATACAACTATATGATGTTCGCTGAACAAGAACAATGATTCTTATACAGGAGGAGTCTCTTGAAATAGTAAAACTAACAGCACTGGCCCATAAAGATGAGCATTACAATCAGAAGAAAGGCTGTCAAGTTGTACACATCACAGACCTGACAAAGGGGCACGTGCAGCACTGACATCTATATAACACATAGATGGCACTAATCTAGGATGATTTAAAGAACTGATTGTGCCCCTCAAAATGATAAACTGACTTTTCAGTGACAAGAATTTAAAGAACGTATTTTGAGGATCAGGATGAACTATTTCATAACATGTGCAAGTTTATCAATAATAATGTTCTGTATATTTGGACAACAAACACACATACACACACACACACACACACACACACACACACACACACACACATGAATGCTACACATCTACAGTAAACAACCCCATCAATTATATGCAAAGCCACCTTGTGCAGATTGAGGGTAGTACAGCAGCAAAGGCACATCATCACCTATACTCGATGCACACTAACAAATATTTCAGCACATTTAAAAAGGCAGAGTACACTAAATGATGTCTACAGCAAATGTGACATACACTAAATTAACAAATAGGAGAGCTACATTGTTTTTGCATTATAGGAAGCTTGTGTACACATTTGCATTCAAGGATGCCATCTGCATTAACATTGCTAAATGGAGGCAGTGAAAGGCCATTAGTAATAAAGGGTGCAAATAAGGTAGAAAAAACTAACACATACCTCTCTTACGTTGCTGCTCTTCAAGTCTATGCATCCACTTAATGCACATTACCCTGTTGTGACCTCTCTCCTAGGTACCTGTAAGAACATGTGTAAATATTACACAAAAACTGAGGGTAATGCTACTCAATGCTAGAAGTCTAAATTTCAAAATGCAGTCACTCGAGGCACTCCTTAAAATGGAGAACATCGATATCTGTGCAGTGACTGAGACCTGGTTCAAGGCTCCAGAGAGCACCCCTGCACTACCAGGCTATAACTCATACCACACTTTTCGGCCATGTAACCTGGACTGAAACACCAAAGATGGGGGTGTGTCCATATTCATTAAGGATATCCACACCTCCAGGCTAGTTGCTCAGAATAATGCATCTGAGGTTATCCAAGTGCAACTAACTCTTGGCAAAACTGCAATCCAAATTGTAGCTTGCTACAGACCCCCACCATGCCCCAGGATTCCCACTCCTCTTTTCTTGATGTACTGGAAAATATTAGGGTTCAACCATACACTCTAATAATGGGTGACTTCAACTACTCCACCATTAACTGGGAAAACTACTCATGTACCAACTCCTTAGCGCAACGCTTTCTGGAATTCATAAACTCCAATGGCCTAGATCAACTTATCCACACCCCCACCAGGGGCACCAATATCCTAGACCTAGTCCTTACCAACATGAGTGACCGGTGTTCCATACCTGAAGTCAACTCTTTGTTGGTCCGATCTGACCATAAGCTAATCACCCTTGATATCCACATCCCACTCCCACCCCCCATTAAGGAAACCACAGTAAAACATTTCTCCAAAGCCAACTTCATGCTTCTTAAGACAGAAGTAGTGAACTTCATGACACCCATGCAGATGGACAATACAGTTACAACTGCTGAATCCTGCACAAATGCACTCTGTAAGCACTTACATGAGTGCATGGATCGTGCTATCCCAAACAGAACCAAGAGGCTATCCTCCAAAAAAAAGGAAGCCAATCTGGTAGTCCCCTGCCATAAACAAACTGTACAACAGAAGGAAGAAACTGTTGCAAAAGAGAGTAAAATCTCATGAGTGGAGGAGTTCCCTGGTCAGCCTAAGTAAGAAGCTGAGATCCCTTATAAGATCCTCCAAAGCTAGCTACAAAAATAAAATCACCACTAATTCCAAGGACAACCACAAAACATTCTATAGCTATGTTAAGAATCTCAATGGCAACACCCAGTTCTGCTCTGAGTTACAGCACAAAGGCATGAAAATTACAGAACCAACTGATATTGCCAACATCCTGGCAGATAGGTTCAGTACTAACTTTACCCCCCCACCCCCTAAAGGGCCCATATCTATACAGGAAGAATGCAGAGTCCCTGTAATCACAACTACGTAGGTGAAAGCTGCACTCTCTAAAGCCAAAAACATAGCATCCATGGGACCGGACAACATCCCAGACTGTGTTTTACATGAACTTCAGAATGAACTGGCTCCTCACTTAAACACCATGTTCAATAATAGCCTCACATCAGGCTTTGTGCCCACTAAATGGTGCACAGCAACAGTTATCCCACTCCACAAAGGGGGAGCCACCACTGATCCTGGGAACTATAGTCCTATTAGCCTGACAAGCCTGGCCTGCCAGGCCATGGAACGTATCATCATGGAACTCATAAACAAAGACATTGGTAACCTCCAAACTCTGGATCCCACCCAGTTCGGGTTTGTGAAAGGCATATCATGCCTCCTGAACCTGATCGACTTCTTTGAGGCAGTTACCAAAGCCGTAGATGAAGGTAAGGTGGTTCACACAGCCTATCTTGACCTCGCCAAGGATTTCGACACCATCTCCCATTCTGGAATTATAGTTAAACTCAATAAACTAGGCATAAATCCCTACATCACAAGATGGGTTGCCAACTGCCTCACTGACAGAATCCACACTGTAAAAGTTGCAGAGTCCAAATCTGACCTCAAACCAGTGACAAGTGGAGTACCACAGGGTTCCATCGTGGGACCGCTCCTGTTTGGTATCTACTTCTCTGAAGTACAGGCTAACACAGAAGGCCTCTGGCTAACAAAGTTCGCAGATGACTGCAAACTAGGAGCCATAGTCAAGTCACCAAATGATGTGAACATCCCAAGGGCCTCTCTGAGACAGATGCCTGGTGTCTGAGCCATGGCCTCAAGCTCAATGCCAAAAAGTGCAGTGTCATCCCCTTTGGTAAAAACTCTGTACCCATGAACTACCTCATAGGCAGCAATCTACTTAACACCGAATGCGTGATAAGAGACCTTAGGACCCAGGTGGACAGTAGTCTCTCCTTTGATAGTCACATTGCCACAGTAGTCAGGAAGTCCTTCTACGTGGAACACCTCATTATAAAAGGGTTCTCATCCAGGAAAAAAGAGTTAATCATTCCCCTCTACTCGACACTCATTAGACCCATTATAGAGTACAATGCCCCTTTTGGAATGTACCTCACAAGACATCTGCAGCAGCTGGAAAGGCCACAGAAGTACCTCACAAAGAGGATTACTGGACTCAGACAAATGCCCTACACTGACCGTCTCAAAAAACTCCAGCTTTACTCCATAGCATATCACCTACTCCGAGGTGATCTCTGCCTAACATATAAAGCTGTGTCAAACCCAGAACTGTTGGACATGCTAGACCTAAAGAAATCCCAATCCCTCCGAGCTACACGCTCTAGGGACCTAAACCTTGTCACCACAATAAACAGAACATGATGGAGGGATAGATTCCTATCCCAGAGACTTCCCATACACTGGAACAGGCTACCCATCTATGTCAAGCAAAGTTCTTCATTAGCACTCTTCAAGAAAAATCTTGATGAGTGGATGGGAAATAGGAAATACACCCCGGGGATCACTTCTGTGTCTCTGCTCAACAGTGGCACAGGAAAATAACTTTCTTGGGTGGCATAAGCCAGGAAACCTTGTTGGCTAGGTTTACGTAGGCCTTTGGGCTGATAGCCTAGTACCTACTTATGAACCTATGAACCTATGAACAGCAACGATGCTATGTTATGAGGTTATTTAGCAATTACTGGTAAATTACATCTGTGCATTACATTGGCACAATAAACAATTTACATAATCAAGCAGTTTCAAAAAAGGTTCAATACCATTTTGTGTGTGTGTGTGTGTGTGTGTGTGTGTGTGTGTGTGTGTGTGTGTGTGTGTGTGTGTGTGTGTGTGTATGTATATGAGTCCCATGAACATTGCTGAATGGTACTTTGGTTGACATCTGTTTAATCAACCCAATTTGGCTGACTAAACAGATGGTCAACAGGCGTGTGAGATCAACAATCACTGGGTAGGGAATATACCCTTTATCCCCAGGATTCTAAGATCTCAGAGTTAGAATATATAATTAGTAGGGAAAGTAGGAGGCACTGGGGGCTTATCCCTGCAAAAGTCAGTCATTTCTTTGTTTTTTTTTATGTTTTTATGTTTTGCATACATCAAGAATTAATTCTTGGTGCATGCGTAATAGCGTGTCAACATGCATAATGTCAGTCTATTTGGGTCTACATTATGCATGTTGACAAAAGTAGTATTCAATGGATTTAAATAGATCCATACAGACAGATTTGCACATAGCTATGTACATATATTGAAATATGTATCTGTCTATAATATACAGATACAGATTTCAATATATGTACATAGCTATGTACTGTCTATAATATACAACACCGCGGTGGTGGTGCTGCGGTAGCATTGTCGCCTCACAGTAAGACGCTGTCCAGTTCGATTCTCAGCTAGAGCATCTTCTGTGTGGAGACATGCATGAATGGGCGTACCTTCGTTGAAAGTTGTGCGTCAGGGCTGGTAACTCGGCACGTAAAAATCAACTACCAATCATTAGCGGACCGGAGTTCCGCTGTGGCGACCCCTAACTGGGAAAAGCCGAAAGACACAACAATCTGTCTATAATATACACACACACACACACACACACACACATACATATATATATATATATATATATATATATATATATATATATATATAGAGAGAGAGAGAGAATGAATTGTGGGAATATGTGCATGTACAGCATTTCAAAATAAAGGTAAATGGCATATGATGACCTGTATTGTGTGACAGAGCATGGTGTGTTATGTGGTGTGAAATGTCACACCTCTAGCAGCCTACACACATTTTGCATTTCAGAACATTTTCTGAAAAATAAGCTAATAAAATATGATATATATAGATGCAAATATTTTGTGAACAATAAAAGCTATTAAAACTTTGCAACTAAGAATGTTACCAGTAAGAAGTATTCTTTACAGTGATAATTGGTGCATTCATAATCTTTTCAGTAAATGTTGTAATATAATCCACACAAACCTCAAATTATATTTTTGTAAACTTTCACAAACAAATTTTCATATCTTGAAAACTAGACATATATTGTTAGAACATGTTTGTTAACCAGACATAAGCCTTCACGTGACAAGAAATTCCTCTATAAGTATATTTATTGAAATATTTACAAAAATATGCAAACATATGCATTAATGGATAATTAGCAAAAATAAATAATACTGGATATCTCTCCAGATGTGCAACTTATAGCACACATCTCAAATACAGTTTTCTTAAACAACATCTAAGGTTTCACTTAATGTCATATAACAGTTTGTAAGTCACTCGGTAAGTATTAATTACATATGGAAATATTGCTTATTTTCATAATTACTAGCAAACAACTAGCAATATTTACAGTATAGTGTGATATAAACTAGCACTGACAGCAAATTATATTATCTCCTACATTGGTGTGTCACACCATATACCTCAGTAACATGCAGGTCTCTCAGCTATGAAAATATGAACATAAATGTGAAAATAGGAGTAATAAGTAGCAAAGATTAATTTCTCCTCTGCAGGACATCATAGACTAACAATATTAGTGTCATTTTGTTAATAACTCTTTGCACTTTCTAATACTGCCTATTATTAGCTGGTAAGTCAACGTAGTTAAGGAAACCAGCCACAGACTATTTCTGGATACCTTAAAATGGTATGAGTGTGAACTGGAAGTGTACAAAAAGGCATTTTAGGCTGGAGTAAGTTGATATTTCAACAATCCAAAGTCAGTATTTTTCAAGGTGCTGCAGAAGCAAATAAAATATGCAGCCAACCATGGCCGAAATTAAGTATTATACCACAATTCATACCCATTATACCACAAAACATTTGTAACCTCAGAGGTAGGGCTCAGATTTGCAATAAACTCGTAGTTAATGGTACTACATATATAGAACCTGTGCATATAGTAAACTTGCTGGCTGACAGGTTCAATGAAAACTTCACTCCCCTGTCCCCACCACATATGCCCCAAAGTCATCCCGGACCCTAACACCTGTACCCCACCAAGTATCTCTGAAAAGCAGGTCTTAAATGCCCTCTCCAAGGCCAAAAACGCAGCCTCTATGGGACCAGACAACATCTGTGTTCTACATCGGTTAAAACAGGAATTAGCATGACCATTGAGCAAGCTCTTCAATCACAGCCTAAGCACTGGCTTCATCCTAGTGGAATGGAAAATGTCTACTGTCATCCCTTTGCACAAAGGGGGTGCATCTGCAGACCCCAGGAACTACAGAACCATTAGCCTGACCAGCCTTATCTGCAAGGCCATGGAATGAATCATCATGAATCTTATTAACAAAGATATAGGAAATCTCCAAATGTTCAACCCCACCCATTTTGGCCTTGTCAAGGGGAGATCATGGCTGTTAAACTTGGTGGACTTCTTTGAAACAGTCATCAAAGCCCTAAATGAGTGAAAATCTGTGCATATGGTCTACCTAGACTGAGCCAAGGCCTTTGACAGAATCCTCAACTCAGGCATCATTGATAAACTCACTCAGTTGGGTAACAACCCATATATTGTCAGGTGAGTTGCAAACTGGCTCATTGATGTAACTTAGATGGTCAAAATCGGGGACCCCACCTCCTCCAGCAGACCTGTAACCAGTGGTGTTCAACAGGAATCGGTTCTGGGACCCCTACTCTTCAGAATCTACTTCTCCAAAGAACAGGCTAAAACTAAAGAACTGTGGGAGCTGACAATGTTTGCTGATGTATGCAGACTGAGAGCAATCACTGAAACACCCTAGCAATATCAACAGCCTGCAAGAAGATCTTACGCAGAGTAATAACTGGTGCAAAGTCATGGTCTTAAGCTTCATGCAGAAAAAATGCATTATCATCCCCTTCAGCAAGGGTGATGTTCCTGCAAACTACCACATCAATAACAATACCAGAAGCACACAGTTAGTGGTGAGAGATCTGGGCACACAGGTTGACAGTAACCTTAACTTTGATCACCATGTTTCCACAGTGGTAAGAAAGGCATTTTATATTGCTCATCTCATAAGTAAGGGCATTGCCTCCAGAAAAAAAAGAGGTTATAACCCCCCCGGAATCTTCCATCATCAGGCCAATAATACAGTACAATGCTTCCTTTGGTATGTCCCTTTCATAACACCTGCAGCAATTGGAGAGACCACAAAGGTTCCTACAAAGAAAATTCAGGGTCTTCAGGAGCTGTCTTATGCTGACATACTGAAATCATTGACACTTTTCTCTGTGTCATACAAACTGCTCAGAGGTGTCCTGTGCTTTGCATATAGAGTAATCTCTGACCCACCTTTAATGGAAGTGCTGCAAATTTGCAAGTCAAATGGCACAAGGTTCACTCACTAAAAGGACATTAACCTGGTATGTGACATCAACAGAACTTGCTGTAGAGACAGATTTGTCTCACAGAGGTTGCCCCACCTTTGGAGAAAGCTTCCTATTTACGTTAAACAAAGTCCCTCATTGGCCCTATTTAATAACAATTTGGACGGTTGGATGGATAACCAGAAATTCATCCCGGGGGTTCCACCTGTGTCCCTTTTGGACAGGGACAATGGGGGCTGATTTTAGTGTCTGTTGGAACCAGACACACTTAGGAACACAGGTTGAACTTGGCTAGGCTTATAAGGGCCCTAAGGCCATTAGCCTAGTAACCTCCAATGATCCTATGATCCTGTGTAGGCAATATAAAACCACACATACGTGCAGACATACCTGACATATCATGCTACGACTAAAACCACACATACATGCAGACATACCTGACATATCCTGTTATGACTAAAACCACACATACATGCAGACATACCTGACATATCTTGTTATGACTAAAACCACACATACATGCAGACATACCAGACATATCCTGCTATGACTCCACCTCTGGTGGGTAAGAGTTGAAATGCCATTGTGGTGTAAAAACAGACAAATATACAGAAACACAGTAGTAAGGCTATACACTTTTTCATGGAGCATGTAAACTGATGCATAATACACAAAAAAAGTGGGGATTCATATACCTGATGGCTAACATTGTTGTCCAGAAGGCAAGGGTCTTATGTAAGTTAATGTAATATTATTTCACATATCCCAGTATAGCAACTGTAAAGACAGGATTACCAAGTCTGTCTCCCTCTGTCAATAGCAACTGTTGTCATCATTTTTTTGAACCTGTAGGTTAAAGTGGTACACAAGCAACAATTAAGTACGTATCACTGTTAACAGCAGGCAATGGCAGACAACAAATACACATTAGCCTACCTGATGACAGAGACACAAACTAGAGGTGTGAAGATGGGGGGATGAATGTGATGGTCCTGTGCAGGTGAACGGAACATTGATACACATAGTATAGTACTTACAGTGTCACTTGAACAGGGCTTATTTAACAGAACAATCAAGCAGTCTTACGGGGTCTTCCATCATCTGTGACATTTTGTACAGCATGACCCTGTAGCATTGCTGTGAAATGCATAAAACAGATAAGACGTCTGAGAATGAACGTCTGTGAATTTCAAGTGCAATACTTTGTGTATGTGAAGAGTGGACATTCCTGTATGTCCTAGAACATCAGCATCAATCCCTCAACCAGGAATGCTATATCATTGGCAGGTGGTATGGTGAGAGACCAGGAATATTGTCATTTCATCTGTGAAAGGTACCCTGTAAACATGGATTTAATGCATTATCAAACACCTGCTTCCAGTGTCCGTTAATTTCACACTCTCTGGAAACTTTAAGTGATAATAACATACTTAAATACATTCCAAACATTTTTGACACTGTAACAGTCTCTTTCTACTTTATTCTTTGAACAACAAACCATCTTTTTTTATCATCGCTTTAATAAGTATTTCAAGCTGTACAGTTATAAACCTCTTGCTCTGCTTATGACAAATTTCACTGCAACTATAACACATAGCATACTCTTTTTTTTGTAATTCCTTTTTTCAAAGTGCATCTCCTATATTCTTGCCTTTATTTATTAACTTAGCTGATTTCTGTTTCATTCATTTACTTCCCTTATCATCTTAAGGAACAGAAAGCTTATGCCTATTCCAGAACTTAGTTGGCATAAATTAGAGAAACCAGCCATGGATAAGATGGCTGTCTATCACAGAATATACACGGACAGACACAGATACATAAACATACACACTGACATACACACACACACACACACACACACACACACACACACACACACACACACACACACACACACACACACACACACAGAACACACACAGAGCACACACATTTTCACAGAGTCATAGCACTCAAGCTTCTCAGTATAATGCTGGGAGTTTTCAAGCATCTTTTCAGTAAAAGGTAACTGTATTTACCAAGCTGACTGCCAATTCATCACCAGATAAATGTTCTCCTTGCCTTGTTTACTATGAATATTTTGGAATATCTGCTGTATGTATTCTGTTTCCTTCCGGGATGGAGGATTGTTGTTGCTGTTGTTGTATTATTTAAGTCTCTCTGCAAAAGCTATATCACTGTTTGTGAGACCATGTCAGTGGTATCAGAATGTGGCTATTTCTGGCAGTTGCAATTGTTTTCCAGATTTTCCTCACTTTCATAATGATCTTTGATGGCCCCAAAGCCCCAGTCACTGCCAAGATGATTGCAGGTGGCGGCTGGTTGGAGGTGTGGAAACAGACCAAAAAACAAGTAACAAAGTATTAAAATGGGGTGAGCATGTATGAGAAGGGGACTAGGGAATACATGGTGAGAAAGGTTTGATGCACATATGTTATTGAAAAAAGTCTGTTACAGTGACCTTAGTTTATTGTAAGATAAATATTTGGCACTGGTTTATTTCCGTACACCTGGAAAATTGGATAAAATTTTAACTTCCTTAATTCAAGATATAGGACGGGATTCACTAATCCTCCATGTAAGACTAAATAAGTCTTACTCGGAAACTGCAGCCTAAGAGGATGACGTCATTGCGCTATGCATATTCATGAGGGCGCGCTGACTCAACTCTAAGGCCAACACGGAGCGTGCATGAGTGCAGGGGGAATGTCAGACTGCCGAGCAGTCCAAAAATCCACGCCCCTGCAAGTCCCTCAATCTGCAAATGTCAACTGAAATGAGCAAGTCCGCTCAAATGTGTACATACCCAACACTACACTCCCCCACATTCTAAATCCCTGTACAATTCTAAAATGTAAAACTTTCCTTTTTTTTTTATTATTCCCAATATAGCTGCCTGTATTTGCACGTGTTTGTGCGGGTTTGCCCATTGCTTAGCTACACATAGCAGTTTAGACATCAAAGAGGATAATAAGAAACTTTTATGCAAGTTAAGTAAAATAGCAATAGCACAGTGGTAGAGCCTTCACACAAAAAGGAAGTATTCCCAGTTTGAGTCCCACCACTCCCCTTTCTATTTTCTGTAGGAAACCGGTATAGAAAAATAATTCTTGACATTTATCTTTTAAATTTTAGTAAAAAGCACTGAAATGGCTTATGTAGTAGTGAACGATATTTTATAAATATATATATATATATATATATATATATATATATATATATATATATATATATATATATATAAGAAGGTGAATTGGTTATGCATACTGATGAATGCATAAGTAACATATCTTAAGCAATGTGAAGCACTGCTAAGCAAAGTTTACCAGTATTAAGCACATTTAAGTATAAATGCTCATAGCTTAGCACTACTTTAACTAGCACAATGGCTTTGCACGGAGCTGCGCATCATGCCAACTAGCGCAAACAAAACATGTTTGCATGTAGCTACGCACCGCGCTAACTAACGCAACTTCGGGCAATGTCGGGCAACGTAGAGCAATGTAGGGCAACATCAAGCAATGTTGGGGAAAGTGTAGCAAAGTCGGCTAAACACATCCACACCCCCTAGCCGGTCTGGCCAGTAGTAAAATAAAAAGCAATGACAGGCCTCAAACCTGGGATACTGTGCATCATAATCACAATACTGAACCACTAAGCCATGACAGCTTTTGATGTTCATGCACTGTCAACACACATATACATATTAATGAAAGTTTACCCAGTGCTAAGCAGGTGTGCTTTCAGCTGAGAATTTTCAAAACCGGCCAATCACAAATAAGTGTGGGAAATGAGGCATATTTAAGCTCCATAGGCAGGAATACTTGCCATAACTGGTTGTAGCTCCCATCTGCAGGCAGCATGGCTGGTGTTGGAGAGGGCTCTCGCTTCCGAGCACAACGGTGGGGCATTGAGGAGTCAAAAGTGATGGTTTGGCTCCTCATCCATAATCATGATGCCAGACTCCTGCAGGGCCAGTTCCAGGGCACCGAATACAAAGCGGAAGCCTGGAACCGTCTCGCACATGATCTCACCAGTGCCACAGGCATCCCTCAGACTGGTGAGCAGGTCAGACACCACTACTCAGACCTGAAGAGATGCAAGGAGGACCGACTGAACCAGTGGATACAGGAGGCCCGTGGGATGGAAAATGCCGCACTACTGAGTAGGTAGCCATGGAATTAATTATGTAAGAATTGCTATCGTAGTCTATATTATGGATAGGTATGTCTCAATATCACTCCATTTACTTCACAGCTGCAGGTTAGTAATTATTCTGCATGTATTGTTATATAAAATAAGTGAGAGAGCCTGAAAAAAGGTGTTGTAGCCCAATAATAAAGGTATAATAAGTCTTGAATAACATCTCTGCATGTACTGTTATATAAAATAAGTGAGAAAGCCTGGAAAAGAGTGTTGTAACCCATTAATAAAGATATAATACATCTTGAATGAGTCTTCTGTATGCACTGATATATCAAATAAATGAGAGAGCCTCTAGAAAAGTGTGTAATGTAATTAATAAAGGTATAATTCCTGGAGTGTGTTCATGTCACTTTCTTCGAAATGTTGTTGTACTCTTGCATTATAGAAATAGTACTGTTGTATTAAGTGCTGTCAACCCACTCTTGGGTAGGCCCATAGAAAGGGGATGAAGGGAGTACCAGTAGCTGTTAAGCATATATACAGTCCTCAACTGTTGATTCATGGCAGGCATGTATAGGTAAATCTGGCACATGATTAGCTTGTTATTGTGTTCCCCAGAAATGTCAGTGTGCTGCTAGAAATGTAGGGGGCTGTTAAAATATAACTGATAATGTCACCTGAACACATCCAGATATGTAGATATATAAATATAAATAAAATATATACATATGTAGCAGTAGCATCTGCATCCTTGACAGTTTGTATGTTAGATACAGGTCAGGTATATAAGGAACTAGTAAAACCCATTTCACAATTTAATGGGCATTGCCTAGTGTAATAAGACATGTAGGGGATATATACCTGCAGTAAATAGGAATGTAGTGTAAACTATAAGTACATATAAGTTGCTAATGGAGGTATCTTTTTACACCCTACTGTATGTGCATAAACAATGCAATTCCACACCTCAATGGGTATGTCTAATCTCAAAACATTTGTTGGGACATATATCCTATTGGTTTATAAATATCTGCATTTACTTTGATGCATGTGCCCTGTTCAAATACCACAATCTTGGTGGCCTGTTGCCACCAGTCAATCCTGCATGCTGTTGGAATGTCCACTGTTGTTCTATATATGCATGTGTTATGCTTGCTGTTCAATTGTTGGAACTCTGGTGTGTTGGGTTAATGGGAATATTACTGTATGCTGTTACAACTAATTTGGAATGCTGCTGGCTGTTACCAACCCATATTGTCATTAAATCCTCCTAAACGTCCAACGTATGGGAAGGCTGGTCCCAGCGGATCCACCTGTCCCACCTCAGCTGGCGATGGCACCTGGCACCAGTAGGTCCGGTGCCCAGCCTGGGACCTCCTCCTCCATTGGCCCCGTGCCACCTTTGGGTGGAAGCGCTGCAAGGGATGGGGCTCGTCCCAATCCTGCAAGCGTGGCCGGAGGAGGGCCACCTATCACCCTCTGAATGGTCTGGGCTGTGGTGCATAGGGAGATCAAGCATTCAGTCGCTGATCCTCTACGCCAGCTTGAGGCACATGTGGCGTGACTCATGGGTGAGCCTGCCCCTCCTACGCAGCCTCCAGCACAGCCACACTCTGGGCTGTGAAGGTGCAGTGGTGACTGCCCATGGGTGGCGATCTCAGTTCCACTGTTACCATCTGTGGGCTCATGGGCTTGCGATTTCCAAACATCCTTCCCCATCAGTGTTGTTCACCCACCACATGTGTCATATTCCTCCCCTGTATGCATCTTGTTTATCTTGTCTGTTTACCTCCCCAACCTACCTCCTCAAATATACCTACTTCCCCTACCCCACATTCCACTCTCACCTGAAAAAAAAAGAGAAATCTGCTCCCAAAAAAAAGTATGCCCCATAAATAGCTGCCCATTTTGCACACATGTCCAATGGACACATAAACTGATATTTAATTGGCAGTACAACATACTTTGTTGTCCTCACCCCGCTCTCAGGGGTGGAAGGTTTCAAATTTCCCTCCAAATTACTAGCATATGCACAGCTGTTGCTGTTAAAGAAATGGGCAGCTATGGACCTTCCCTACACCCATCCTGAACATCCTGAGATGTTTTCCCTGTCTTTCCTTCTTTGTGCCCCTTTTTCACCACTTTCCTATCTCCCCATTTTCTTTTCTTTCAAAGAAATGAGCGCAGGGTTAGTGGGAGTAAGCACTTTTAAGCAGTAGTTAGCGGGTTTGCATGAGTGTGCGCTTGTGTGCGCTTAGCTAAGTATTGCTAAGCTTCACGCTTAGCTAAGTATTGCTAAGCTTCACGCAAACATGCACAAACCCAATTAAACTGCTTAAAAGTGCTTTAGTCAAGCTGCATGTGAGGGCCCTTGTTCTGCTCAGCAGGAAAATAAAACACCACTATCAGTCTCGAACCCTGGACCTTGGACACACTAAACTGCATGAAGTACCACTAAACCACAGTAGATATGCAGCAGGTTGTTGCTGAAATATATATATCATGCATCAGAATGAGTGAATGTAAAGGAAAGACAGGAATGTCATAACACAAAACCTGTTCTGTGGAACTTTACCAGCAGTTGTTGTGGAATTGCATTACATGACTGTGATAACCGAACCAGACATTCTAGCAGTAAATAATGTTACAGCAGCACTTTACAACCCCCACACAGTATCATAGCAGGACAATCCCCACCCAAAAGTACAAAATACCTGTGTGTTCAGGGTCCAGCAAGGATGTAGGTAGCCATACTCAGTACTGGAATTGTCCAGTTTTCATGAGCATCCTGTGCCAATGTCAACAATAAAAAAGCACCAACTGTGCAGAAGTGTAATATTCATAGTATAGCAGTTCACAAACAGTTCATGTGCCAAATGAATACATCTCAATAACTACGTATGTATGGCAGCTAAATGTATGAGTAGAAAAGAAACTACATACTCCTATGTATCTTGTGTTAGCATTTGTAAGGGTGAGTACAATTCTACACTGACAACTGTGTACTGGAAGTGGCGACATTCAGGTCTGAGTGCAACATTCAAATCACTGGCTACACCCTTAGCTTCAGATATAAGAAGTATACCAACCTTCTGACTTACAAAACGGTGTCCACAGCAAACAAGCATGGGCCCCACTTTGGAAAACCGAAAGGGCTACGGCTACCTGACCTAGCAATTTATAGCATTGGGTTGCTATGACTGTAAGTACTGCAATTACCACACAGCAGGCTGCATGCAATTACCAAATGGTGGCCACCAATTGGTGCAGAGGCCGTCACATGCACATGTGCAGATACCTATAAAAGCAGGCTGTACTTGCTGTCCACACATGCAATCATTTCATTGCAGCTACGGAGAGAGAGAGAGAGAGTGAGTGAGAGAGAGAGAGAGAGAGAGAGACACAGACAGACAGACACTGACATCTACAACAAGAGCAACAGCAACAGCAACAGAAAAAAAAGATATTAAAAAATAGATATATATTAAAAAAATATATATTAAAAAAATATATATTAAAAAAAATATATTAAAAAAAATTATACAAAACACACGGAACTGACAAATACAAACACATACAAAGGAAAGGTATGTAACAGATATGTATTTACTGGCATGTAGTAGATGTTTTTGAAGAGTACTCTACATACTTTGAATCATCCATATGTGGTTGCAGTACGTATCTATGCACAGATGCCCTCCATGGAGAAATCAGTATGTAGCTGTGTGCAGTGGGATATGACTGTGACATATGTAGTTCAGCATTAAATGTCAAACATCTGATCCATGTAATCTGTGTTCTGTACAGAAGTGTGTACAATGTCTGTTTGGGGGAGAAGCGCATACAGTTATATAAACATGGATGTGACAGAGTAACAAATGCATGATAGTCATATTAATGTGTTGCTTAGCATTGGCAACAGCTGTACCAGGATAGTATGCTAATCTAGCATTTGCAGCTATATATACACCTTCTAATATTACTGTGTGCTCACATGTGACACCTGTTCATGTTGCTGCAAGACCCAACAGGTCAGTCGTGAGGTCCACAGACTTACAACAGTGTGGACCGTGTGTATGTATGCCACACACATACGGAGAGATCAGTCTGTGTCAGATATATTAGCATCTGTACATGTTCATAGAGCAAGGGACGTACTGCAACTGTTTGTGAAGGGTGGACATATATATGTTGGTGAAGGTTGTTATGTGCATATTTCTATGTAGGTTGTAGTGTGTGGCAAACAAGACAGAATATAGTGTTGGTATATGACATGCGGTGGTTAAATGCTGTGGGTATGATTTCTCAGGTTTGCAGTGTTGCAGCCAGTGAGGCCTGCTAAAGCTACATGGGCTGAGTACACCTTCAATGCATTCCGCATAACACTGTGCAATATTATTACATAACTGTATACCTCACAGCCTTCGCATAATTGATATTCCCACCATGAAAGGTGGACTGTATGTGTGCCTATATATATATCTATATGTACACCTATGGATGTTAATATCTATGTGTATATATATATATATATATATATATATATATATATATATGTATATATATATATGTGTATATATATATATATATATATATATATATATATATATATATATATCTGTGTATATATATATATATATATATATATATATATATATATATATATATATATATATATGGGGAGAGAGAGAGAGAGAGACAGGGTCATATTTACTGCAACAGATGCCTGATGACAAAGCCATGGACTCAACCTCAATGTTGAAACTGCATTGGCATCCCTTCTAGCAAATCCTCCGTACCCATGAACTACTACATAGGTGGTAGTCTACTTAACACTGAAAGTGTGATAAGAGACCATGGGACACAGGTGGACAGTAGTCTCCCCTTTGATAATCACAGTGCCACACTAGTCATGTAATATGTCTATGTGGCACACCTCCTCACAAAAGGTGTGTCATCTAGGGAAATATAGGTCAGTGTTCCCCTCTACTCATCGCACATAAAACCCATTATAGAGTACAATGCCCCATGTGGTATGTACCTCACAAGACATCTACAGCAACTGGAAAGGCCACAGACATACCTCACAAAGAGTAATACTGGCCTCAAACAGATACCCTATGCAGACCATCTCACAAAACCACAGCTAAACTGTGTTGCATACCACCTACCCAGAGGTGACCTCTGCTTAACATACAAAGCTATGTCAAACCCAGAGCTATTGGACATGCTCCACGTAAACAGATCACAATCCCTACCAGCTACACGCTCTAGGGACCTAAACCTTGTCACCTCAATAGACAGAACATGCTGGAGGGATAGATTCCTATCTCAGAGACATCCCATACTCTGGAACAAACCACCTATCAATAGCAAACCAAGCTCCTCATTAGCAGTCGTCATGAATAATCCTGATGATTGGATGGGAGATAGGAAATACACACCGGGAATCACCTCTGTGGCTCTGCTGGACAGGGGCACGTGAAATTAGATTACATGTGTGTCAAAGGCCAGGGTAGCATATGGCTAGGCTTCTATAGGCCCTAGGGCCAATAGCCTATTACTTACCTATGAACCGATACACACCCACATGTACGTGTTGCAATAATTGCTATGTGAGGTTGACTGAGTGTGATGGTGAATGTGTTGCTGAATGGGCCACCAAGCCAAATAGCGTATACTCGTTTATTATCCGCTTTCGTAACAAACTTCCTCAGAATGAACACATATGAAACAACTTCCTCCTTATATAGTACAACAAAATCAGGTGATTAATTAAATAATTAAACAATAAAATAATATGACAAAATATTAAAAAATTCAAAAGTCACTATAAAACTGATCATCAAAACACCAATACCTCTGAAAGAATGGCAAATAAGGCACCTATTGATGTATTACCGACTTATGAGGTTGGGCGAGGGGAAGAGAATCCCCCGACGAATGGTGAAAATTTTCCACCATTATCTACTGTAGAAAATGTTACCAAGAACAGTACTAATACTACTGGTGTCGGGTTAGGGGTAGGGAATTCTACCTCCCTACCACCAACAGCTTCTTTTTGCAACCGGAGAAACCAAACTACAACCAAGACGGTATTCACAAGGAGCCGAACATTTTTGGGGTCCCAGTCCTCGGGGGAAGAGACTTAGAACTTTCTAATGATCACTTCAGTATAATTAATTTGACTGATCAAGTTTTTGACAGTGACCAACTGGATGTTTTGAAATTGGGGCTTAACTTTGTCCCCAAAGTAAGGGCTAATTATGTTAGGACTGTTATTGACATCAAGAAATATTCTCGAAAGTTGAATTTGTATTATCTATTGCATGATGTGTCTACAACTGAGCGTACTTTTGTTAAACCTTCTTTATATTGTCCTAAATTGCACCACACCCTAAAGGTTTTTGAGGAAACATGTATCCAGGATGTGGATCATTTGTTGAGACATGATTTCAATACTTTTTTTAGTAATTTAACAAACAGGGAGACAGTGGCTATTAAAAATTTACAGGCAATGACGAATGAATTTCGCTTTATGAAAAGCGACAAAGGGAACAATATTGTCATCATGAAGAAGGAATCCTATGTAAATGGTATTCTAGAAATGTTAAACAATCAGGAAGAATACGAAATAGTTCCATTGTTCCAAATTAAACGATGTTACCGTTTAATTCAGTCATATATTTATGATGCACTTATGAATGGGGAAATAAGTTTTGAATTGTACGATTTTTGTGTTAACGACCATCCTAGGATTGGGGTACTTTTTGGGATCCCTAAGGTCCACAAATCGGCTTCAAATCCCCCATTCAGACCAATAGTGTCGGCTCCTCATTCAGCTACTGAAGGAGTGGCCTTGTTTCTCGATGCAGTTCTAGGTCCGGTGGTTTCTGAACAGCTTTCTTTCGTTTGGGATTCATGGCATTTTCTCAAACGAATTAATCATTTTTTTATTACTCATGGTTTCGACCCTCAAGTACAGGTCATGTTCACACTTGATGTTGTTTCCCTTTTTACTTGTATTCCCCATCATGAAGGGGTGGAAGCAATCAGGAACTTTTTAACCACAAGTTGTCCTAATTTCTCTAATGACAAGATTTCTCTCATTTGTAGGTTGTTAGAAATCACTTTAGAAAATAATTTTTTTCTTTTTGAGAAAACATACTATAGGCAGAAGAGGGGGGTCGCTATGGGTTCCTCAGCGGCCCCAGCTTTCGCCAATTTGGTTATGTCATGGTGGGAGAAACAATTTCTTCCCATCCTGGCTGAAAAATATAATATTTCTTTCTTCTGTCGGTTTATGGACGATTTATTTTTCGTCATCGACGGGGATATTTCCACTGTTAGTAAGTTTCATGCTGATACTAATTTCTTTTTAGATTATTTAAAATTTACTATTGGGACCCAAGGGTTGGATGTCAATTTTCTGGATGTCACCCTTAAATGGGATTTCGAGGAAAACAGAATACATAGTCACATTTTTCGGAAGGCTACATTTAACAACGGGTACCTGCACTATAGGAGTGGGCACCCAAATTCTGTTAAAAGCAATATACCCAGAGGACAGTTCATTCGGGCAAGCCGAATGACTTCCAAGGATGCAGATTTGTCTAGGGAATTTGGCTTTATTATTTCTCTATTTACCAACCGGGGTTATGAGGAAGCCATTTTAGTCCGTACCAGTGCGGACATTCGGTCCAAAAGGGACGACAAATATTCCCCATTGTTAAATTTAAAACTTGATGAAGTTTGTCTTCTAAATAAGCATCAGGCTGTAAAGGAAACAAACGTTAATTTAATATGCTCCCTGGAGATGAGTTCTGATTGTAGAAACATCCAAAACATTTTAAACAAGAATTGGAAGATCATCAAAGGAAATAAGGACATTTTTTACACATTGGGGGAAAAACCTACATTTGTTCAAAAAAATAGTTATAATCTAAAAAGGATTTTGGAAAATCCACAGGGAGGTATTTTTAATTTTGTGTCTCACAAGAAGGGTATGTTCAGTTGTAACCAATGTAATGTCTGTCGTTTTATTTCCACCGGCTCCTACATTTCAGTTAGTACCTTCAACCGCACCCTTGAGGTCCCAGGGTATGTGAACTGCTGTACTAGTGGAGTTATTTATATCGCCTTATGTTCCTCATGCACGGCGTTCTATGTAGGGATGACGACCAGGGAATTAAAAATCCGCATTAGGGAGCACTTATACTCTATAAAATCTAAAGAAGAAAAGAATGCCCTTTTCAAGCATTCACTGGTTTGTTCATCTTTCAATAAATTCTTATTTTCCATACTAGAAGTCGGTTGTAAGGACATGAGGGAAGGTGATTTTAAAAATTACCTTCTGCAAAGAGAAACATATTGGCAAATCAAACTAAAATCTGACACTTCCCCCGGGCTTAACGAAACTACCAACATTAAATGTTTTTTAAAACAACGTAGATTAAATGTCAATAAGGTTGGGGGGTCAATTAATTCTCATTTTGTCTTTATATAATAGAGGCAAATAGATGTTTTTTGTATTTTTAGACAAATGATCAGTTTTATAGTGACTTTTGAACTTTTAATATTTTGTCATATTATTTTATTGTTTAATTATTTAATTAATCACCTGATTTTGTTGTACTATATAAGGAGGAAGTTGTTTTATATGTGTTCATTCTGAGGAAGTTTGTTACGAAAGCGGATAATAAACGAGTATACGCTATTTGTCTTGGTGGTCTGTCGTATTACCTTACCGTGGACTGGATATTTTTGTTTTGGATTTAGTTTTGGATTTATGTGTTGCTGAATGGGTTGAGGTTCTGTCAATGTGTGATAGCTTAGTGGGAAACTATTTCTGTCATGCTATTTTGTGTCCTAGCTCTGATCCCAGCAAAAGATGTGTATGCTATTGCTAGGCAGAAAAAGCAGTATGGCATACGGTCTGACGTAGTCCCTTTGTGTGGACTGGGGTGTGCCATTGTAGGCTAAAGCAGTACATGTATGCTTATTGGTTGGCAATGCTGGTGAGTCCAAATCCCGTATGAACTGTAGCACTACCTGAAGCTGTATGCCTAAACAGCACAGTATGGTGTATGTCCACATTGCTTGGAAACACTGTTATGTGTGTTCCCTGTAGTCCTCACAGATTACATACCTCAGGCATAATGTTTTGTAAGTACTGACACACAGTACTGTATGCTACACAGGTAAAGCTCATCTGGGTTGCCATACCTTTGTGTCTTGTAGGCATGTGTGATGTGTGTGTGGGTATGCCTGTAACATGCCCTTGGTCATATGTGTGTTACAGGATATAAGTGCGTATCTAGCAACATGTGTAGTCTAGTACAGCAGTATGCCACCTATACTAATGAATGTGCACATATGTTAGGCAGGGGTTTGCCACCAACAACTAGTGTGGTATACTGGTAATACTGTAACTGGACTTTACAATCATTGCAATGGATGACATATTTCATTATGCATTAGCTTGATATATACCTCCTGTGGCTAGGTGGTACATTGTGTCGCATACAGTGTGACATGTACTGTTGTATAGTCTTACATTCTGGTTTCTCTTTGTTGCTGTGCAGAACATGGTTTGATATATAGAGCATGCCAGGCACTGTCAGGCAGTTGTGATATGAGCACTGATATGTGGTATTGAAAGTGTGTATCCTCTGACAGCCAATAGGTTGCTATATATGGCAGTTCAGTGATATCTGTACTTTAGAATGTTAAGTGTGCCACATGACTTGCTTACACATATTGTTTCATTGTCTTCCAGGGTCATGGCTCACCATCGCAATCCACCATATAGCCCAGCTGAGGATGAGAAGATCATAACCAGCTTGCTTCAGCACTATGCCCTGCTGTTCTCAAGAACCAGCCAGGACCAGCATGAGCGGACTGCACTGTGGCAAGATGTTATCCATCGGGTAAATGACATAGGCATGCATAACCGAACATATGAGCAGGTACGCCATCACTGCAGTGATTTACTTAGACATGTCCGGCAGCATGCGTCTGATGTCCATAGACAACAGCTTGCCACAGGTGGTGGGGTAGCCATCCATTCCCCCCTCACCAGAATGGAGGAGCTGTTCCTCAGCCTGGTGGCTCCTGGCCAACAACAACAACAGCAAACATGTATCATCATGGAGGCTGGAGCCACCCAGCGAGTTGACACAGAGCATGCAGGTAACATGGCATATCTGTAGACTACTGTTACCTCTATTGGTAGATCATGCATATGTGAGATGTGTACTGTGTAGTTAGAAGATATGGAGCCTGGTGTTGTGCAATACTGATAATTTGGAACATAATCTGTAGGCCTGTGACTATCAACCATTGTACTAATGTAAGATTGCAAACCCACAGTAGCAATTCCACAGTTGTTGCCACTGACAAACTGTCTCATATCCTTGTAGGTCCCTCTGGTGTGACAGCAAGGCAGCAGACCCCTGCCGGTGAGTGTGTTCTACATTTAATATTACATGATATATGTGCATGTCATAAGTGAGGTGTAGGACATGTACACATAACACACCTACGCATAATGCATGCTGTGCATGTTTGCTGCGAGACTATGTACATCCCAGTAATGTGTGTAGCTGCCTCAAACACATGCAATACACAGAGCATCCCACACAATTGTGGCAAAACTGTAGTGGACATTGGATAGGAAAAGTCAATACACATACACACAACATACACAACATTGTCATATGCAGTACACATTAATATGCTACACATGGCGTATTCATACACCCGCTGTATGGTCACACTCCAGTATCTCAAATGTCATCCACACAGCACACATAATATACCTGAGGGGTAGGGGCCTATCATGGGGCTGTGTGACACTCTGCAGTACATAACACATTCATGTTAGGCAATGCTCCCTATTGGGCACCTTACAAACCCATGTAACAACTGGTAGTGAAATGGTGAATGTAACCATGGTACTGCAGTTCAGGTACAGCATGTTAGGTGCCGGTCTGGCACACATTAGTAGCCTTGAGTGACCACATGATGCTGCATGATGCTGGCTCATGGTACTACACCCCATCCAGTTACAGTAACTACAGTACTACACATAGCATTCATTGCTATGCACCTCACTGTTGTGTGTGTGCAAACATATGCACCTATACACAATATTCATAGCAATCACCATTTGTACAAAGTGATACATATATATCTTGCAATGCTATGGAGTGTATAGGTCACATGACACACACTGAGTATGTGTGATGTTTAATGTTGCAGTTGTGTTGTAGCATGCCATGTCATGGCTGGC
The DNA here is from genome assembly GCF_019279795.1 of Protopterus annectens. NCBI lineage: Eukaryota > Metazoa > Chordata > Ceratodontiformes > Protopteridae > Protopterus > Protopterus annectens. The sequence continues at coordinate 1,047,122,965 of NC_056727.1, forward strand.
ACTGGCATGTACACAATATGTCCTACACTCACCATAACCACTGTACAATGGCTATGTTGAGCAATGGTATTCCATCAGGTATACATGCACCACTCATCCTGTGTATATACATATCATGCATATGCTAAACCTGTGTCCACAATTATCTGCTAAAGACACAGACGCTCTAATCAGAAATGGATATCTATGTGACACACAGATACACATGCATTCATTGTATGTATACCTGTGAGTGATGGTGCACAGGACATTGCAGAGCTTTCAAAACTTGCACAGCAATGTTGTGTCCATGTACACATTGCGTTCCAGGATGAGGCCAATCACTGAACAAAAACACACATGCATCATAGCCATGTATACTGTTATTAGCAAGGGCTGTCTACACCCGCACTGCATGCTGTTGAGCAACACACGTCCTGCATGCTGACACATGTGATATGACTGTTTGGCTTGTGATACTTTACCCCACCATCAACCACTATTGAGTATGTTCTGGATTGCTGGCGGTGTGTGTGTGTTTGTGTGTGTGTGTGTGTGTGTGTGTGTGTGTGTGTGTGTGTGTGTGTGTGTGTGTGTGTGTGTGTGTGTGTGCCTGTTTAAGTGAGGAGTATATTTGTGTGCATGTGTTCATGTGTGCATGTGTGCATGTGCTCATGTGTGCGTGTGCATGTGTGCATGGGTGCATGTGTGCATGTGCTCATGTGTTCATGTGTGCATGTGTGCATGTGTTCATGTGTGCATGTGTTCCAACATCATTTACAGGTCATAAAGTGTGTTTCCTGTCTTTCTCTCACAGGTGCTGAGGTTGGGCTGGTTCACTGCAGCAGGGAACCTAATGTCACTGACGAAAATAGTGATGATGAGGATAGGTGTGTTGAGGCACAGGCATGTTTGCCAGGGTCTGTCGTTGGGCCACCAATTGACAGAACATAAGTTTCCTCCCCATCCATGCACACAGTCATACTGCCAATACATCCATCACCAATGCCCTTAGCTGAGGGACAGTGTACAGTCGGCATTGGCCAGAACAGTGTGGTATCTATGGCACATGCATCCCGACACAGCAGCCATACCCAGATGTCTGGAAGGGTACCACATAGGCAGATGTCCAGGGGTTCTCGTCGGAGCACTGCTGCTCATCATGCCCCTGGCAGACATGCCACAGGTCTTACAACCATACGCATGTTCCAGGCTGTCATGGAGGCACAGGCATGTATGGAACGGTACACCAGACAGGGACTAAGGGCACAGAGGGCACATAACATCGCTGTAATTGACAGTACCCGTGACCTAGCAGGTGCCATCCATAATTACACTGAGGTCACTGATAGACGTTGGGGTGAGACATTAGATGTCTTCCGCAATGTCATGTCCATGTGTCAGGACAGTACGGGATGATTGAGATGTCGATGTGGACATATGCCAGCAACATTAGCAGCTGGTGGTCAACGCAGATATCCCTCAAGCCACAGCCGCTCCCGTAGTGCCAGTACCAGCCCCAGCAATGTTGTGGGTGGGCTGTCCATAGACTGTCCTAGAAGACCAAGTGCACGTGGCCCTGGACAGTCTCAGCAGGGACCTGGGTCCAGTGTACATCTGTCCACCTCAGAGGATAGTACCTAGTCTGGCTTAGTACCTGATACTGTCAGTAGCACACCTGCCAGGCACAGGTACCACATCCGTGGCCAGAGACGGTGATCTGCAAAGCCTGGCAGGTACAGTCTGTGGCTGTCCCACAAATCTCCGTATATGGTAGCCACATGGTGGAACTGTGTGCATGCAGACACACACACACATAAAACAGATACCTAGGGCTAACACATACCTGCACACATTACATCAACATTGGCCCATAGCAGTACTCTTGGCCCTCACATACACACACACACACACACACACACACACACACACACACACACACACGCACACACACACACATACATGTTGATTGTATGGCTCAATGTAGGCCTCTGGCAAACCCACAACACACCCTGTGCATATGATGAAACCTGTGCCACCTCCTGTCATCTGTAACATAGATGCAGGAACAGGCTACCATGGTGCTGTTTGCCATATAGCTCTCTTAGGTACAAGCAATCACAGTAGGGATATGTCCGTCCACGTCTGGAAATGCATACTGTGGCCTATAATGCATTCTCCAGATGACACACACATCCTCCACAAGGGTATCATACAGACAGGTACCTGTTGTCAAATCCATGCTGTAAAGCTATAAGCCAACCAGAGTATAGTCATCCATCTTTACGAAACATAGTATCTCCACAGTACCACATAGGTAGTAGCCACCAACATGTTGAACAGGTACCGATGCGTACATGCAGCCAAGTGTTACGTCATCTCTACTTTGGTAAGCACATTTCTAAAGGTATTTAGAAATCCCTCGCTGGATCACATAAGCAATAAGAGGTCTGCATGCATATCCACAAAGGTTGTTGTACATCTATAATGAATAGCCATCATTGACAGACTTTGCTGCATTTGAACAGGTCTGTAATATACCTCAGCTATAAACCCTCACTCACACAATTCAATAGAAACTGTAATGAGTGTGAGTGTGACATGGATGGCCTAGGCCAGGGATCATTGTAGTGGCTGGCCTTGTCAGAAGCATACAGATGTGACCCAAGGTCTGGAAAGTGGCAGCACACTCTGGCAAATATGACAGATGTATTCATGGAGAACGCAGGGTTACCATCTATGAAATAATTGAGGTCACATGTACGTATATGTACTTGCCATACAGCTACCTGACATGTGCAATGCACATACTGTTGTCAGACTATGTCATACAGTAGTTAAAGCAAAACCCACAACACATTGACCAACAGTCTTACGCACATAGAGCACACACACACTCATCAAGTGCAGGCTTCAAACTCCTACCTAACTAATTCATAATACTAGAGAAGTACGCATTAACACGACATGCTATACACATTACTGGGAGTTACTTTTTCAACAGGTGTATTTGTAGGATGGTGACATCATCAGACTTGACAAAGATTAGTATACCACTTTTAAGGTGTTTTACTACTCTCCAAAAAGGTTGCTCCTCTCCAAGAAGATCACCCACAAACACATACTTGTCAATTGCAGGATTCAAACCACTGCCTAATTACTTCATGATCCTAGAGAAGTACCCATTAACACAATGTGCTATACACATTACTGGGAGCTGTGTTTTCCACAGGTATATTTTTAGGATGGTGACATCATCAGACTTGACAAAGATTAATATACCACTTTTAAGGTGTTTTACTACTCTCCAAAAAGGTTGCTTCTCTCCAAGGAGATCACACACGAACACTTGTCAAGTGCAAGATTCAACCCCCTACTCAATTACTTCATGATACTAGAAGAGTACACATTAACATGACGCGCTTTACACATTACTGGGAGTTCTGTTTTCCACAGGTATATTTGCAGGATGGCGACATCATCAGACTTAAAGATTAGTATACCACTTTTAAGGTGTTTTACTACTCTCCAAAAAGGTTGCTCCTCTCCAAGGAGATCACACACAGACACTTGTTAAGTGCAGGATTCAACACCCTACTTAACTACTTCATGATACTACAGGAGTACACATTAACACAACGTGCGATACACATTACTGGAAGTTTTTTGTTCCACAGGTATATTTGTAGGATGGTGACATCATCAGACTTGAGAAAAATTTGTATACCACTTTTAAGGTGTTTTACACTCTCCAAAAAGGTTGCTCCTCTCCACGGAGATCACACACGAATGAACACACTTGTCAAGTGCAGGATTCAAACCCCTACCTAATTACTTCATGATACGACAGGAGTATGCATTTACACTACACGCTATACACATTACTGCAAGCTTGCTTTTCCACAGGTATATTTGTAGGATGCTGACATCATCAGACTAGACAAAGTGGGTTACATTAGGTGACATTAGGTGGGCTACATAGAAGGAATGTCTAAACACTTTGGCCATGTGATCATCAAAGGAGAGTTTACTATCTACCTGTGCCCCCAGGGCCATAATGACTTTCTCTGTACATACCGGATTACCACCTATGTGGTCATTTATGTGCACTTTGTTTTATCCAAAGGGGATGACTATGCATTCTTTGGCATTCTACTTGAGGGCAATGTTTTGACACCAGGTATCTGTCTCTCTAAGACCCTTCTGGATGATGTCTGTGTCAGCCGTAGAGTCGATTATGGACCACAGTTAGCAGTCATCTGCAAACCTGTTCAGCCATACTCCTCCCTTGCTTGCCTGTACCTCTGAGCAGTATCTACTGAACAGGTGTAGTCCCAGGACCAAGACCTGTGTGATGCCATTTATGACTGGTTTAGAGTCGGACATGGCACCCGCAACCCTGAACATGTGTGTTTGATCTGTGAGACACTTGGCCACCCATCCTGTGACATAGCTGTTAATGTTCAAGCTGGTAAGCTTGTCCATGATGACAGAGTGGGGAATGGTGTAGAAAGTCCTTAGAGAGGTCCAGGTGGGCTGTGTGGACTACTTTCACCTCCATCTATGTCCTTGGTAACTGTTTCAAATAAGTCAACTAGGTTTAAGAGGCAGAACCTGCCTTTAACAAGGCCAAGTTGGGTAGAGTCCAATGGCTGGAGGTCCCCAATGTCTCTGTTTATGGGTTCCATGATAATTTGCTCCATAGCTTTGCAGACCAGGCTGAGTAGACCTATAGGGCAATGGTTTCCAAGTTCTGTTGTGGCACCCTCTTTGTGGAGCTGGATGACTGTTGGTGTATGCCATTCTTTGGGTACATAGCCTGTGGTACGATTGAGTCTGGACAGTGAATGTAGGTGAGGGTGTAGTTCCTTTTGGGGCTGGTGTAAGACGCAGCCTGGGACACCATCCAGTCCCATTGATGCTGTGTTCTTAGCTTTGGAAAGGGCTGTCTTTACCTACATGGCCATGAAGTCCAGGGCTCTGCATTCTTCTGGGATGGACACAGGCCCTTTTGGGGGTGATGGGGGGAGTTTGCACTGAACCTGTCCCCCATGATGTGGGTAATGTAAGTTGGTTCAGTGTATTTCTTGCCATTTTTCAGTAGCTGACATCATATTTGGAAGTTGCCACCTACATGTTTGGTATAGCTAACGAAGGCTTTGTGGTAGTTATTCTTACATTCCTTGGCAATTTGTCTTTAGAAACCGGCCTTGGATTATTTTAAAAGTGATCATTGTTTCTTCCTAATAATGATCAGTGATGCCTTTCCTTTTGTGAAGTTTGCTCTATCATGTGTTCATTTCCTCCTGCTGTTGTCTAGTTTATTTATGGGTGACGACCACCAGATTGGTTTCTTATTTTTGGAGGAGTGCATCTTGGTTTTATTTGGGATGCCTCGATCAATGCATCCCTGTAGATGCTCATATATTCAGCAGATTGTATGTCATTATCCTATAGCAAGGGGGCTTTGGAACTTTCCACTTTGGTCTTGGGAAGTGTGCAGTTTGCTTTTGAAAAGTCTTCACAGTGGTTTCATTGACTGGGGGGGGTGGGATGTGGATGTCCAGTGTGATTACTTTATGATCTGATATTACCAGTGAGGGGTTTATCTCTGTTGTGGTACACTGGTACCCCTTGCTGGTGATGATCAGGTCCAGTATGTTGTCACCTCTAGTGGGCATGGTGACCAGCTGTTCCAGGGTGTTAGAGTTTTTAAACTCTAGGAAACATTGGGCAAAGGACGTTGTACACAAGTAATTCTCCAACTCAATGTTTGGGTAGTTGTAATCTCCTCATATAATGGTGTTTGATAGGACCTTTGTATTTTCCACTGTTCTCAGGACTACTGAGTGAGGTTCCTGAGACAAGGTAGGGGATCTGTAGCAGGCTACAATCTGTTAAGCAGCTTTGCCCAATTTTAGTTGCACTTGCATGGTCTCCAAGGCCTCATGCTGTGCCACTAACCTGTAGGTGTGGGTATCCATAAGGTAAATGGATACACCCCTTCCTTTGGTATTTCACTCGTGGTTTTGGGTCCGAAGATCAGAGGGAATATGAGTGTTTTACATGGAGCATGTCCAACAGCTCTGTGTTTGACATAGCTTTGTATGTTAGGCAGAGAACACCTCTGAGTAGCCGATATGCAAGGGAGTACGGCTGGGGCATTTTGAGATGGTCTGTGTATGGCATGTATTTCAGGCCACTAATGCTCTTTGTGAGGTATTGCTGCAAGCTTTCCAGTTGTTGTAGTTGTCTTGTGAGGTACATAGCAAAAGGGGCATTGTATTCTATTATGGTTCTAGTGAGTGATGAGTAAAGGGGAACAATGTCCTCTTCTATTCTGCACAAGACTCCTTTTGTAATGAGATGTGCCACATAGGAGGATTTCCTGACTACTGTGGGGATGTGATTATCACAGTTGTGTCCACTGTCCACCTGTGACCCAAGATCTCTTGTCACACTTTCAGTGTTAAGTATACTACCGCCCATGTTGTAGTTCATGGCTACAGAGTTTTTAACAAAGGGGATGACAATGCACATTTTGGCATTGAGCTTGAGCCCATGGCTTTGACAACAGCCATCTGTCTCAGTGAGGCCCTTTTGTAGGATGTCTATATCTTTATTGTTTACAATTATGGCTCCTAGTTTGCAGTCATCTGGAAACTTCAGTAGCCACAGACCTTCCATGTTAAGGTTTACTTCAGGGAAGTAGATACTAAACAGGACAAGACCCAGGACTGGACCCTGTTGTACTGCACTCGTCACTGGTCCAAAGTCATAAATGGAGTCTGCTACTTTCACAGTGTGTGCTCTGTCAGTAAGCCTGTTGGCAATCCATCTTGTGACAAAGCTAGCAATTTATACCTCATTTAGTGGGTTTATCTATATTTACAGAGTGAGGGGTGGTGTTGTAAGCCCTGGCAAGATCTACATAGGCTGTGCGAACCACCTTACCCTTGTCTACAGTTCTGGTGACTGCTTCAATGTCATCTATCAGGTTTAGGAGACATGATCTGCATTTTACAAACCCAACATGGTTGTGGTCCAAGGTTTGGGGATTACAACTGTATGTTTTATAAGTTGTATGATGATACATTCCATGGCCTTGAAGGGAAGGCTCATCAGGCTAATGGGGTGCTAGTTCCTGGGGTCCATGGTGTCTCCACCCTTGTGTAGTGGGATAACCGTCGCTGTGCACCATTCAGCTGGCACAAAGCCTGAGGTGTGGCTATGACTGAACATGGTACATTGGTGTGGTGCCTGTTCGTTCTGTGGTTTGTGTAGAACACAGCCTGAGAGTTTATCTGGTCCCATGGCTGCTGTGATACTGGCTTTGGAGAGTGTTTTTTACCTGTGCAGCCATGATGACAGCAACTTTGCAGTCTTCCATTATAGTGATGTGCTCTTTCATGGGTGAGACGGGTTAGGAAGTTAACACTGATCCTACCTGCCAAGATGTTGGCAATATCAGTTGGGTCTGTATATTTAGTGCCATTGATCTGTAACTCAGAACAGATCTGAGTGTTGCCATGACATGGACCTGTCTGTTGTGCAGAGATCTCCTGAGTAGACAGTATGCAACAGAGTACAGATTGGGTTAAATTCAGTCTTGTTGCATGGGGCAACTGTTTGAGGCCAGTAGTCCTCTTGTTGAAGTACTTCAGTGGTCTTTCCAGCTGCTGACGGTGCCTAGTCGGATTCATCACAAGTGTGTTGTGGTACTCTCTGATGGGTCTGATGACTGATGAGTAGAGGGAACCTCCTTTGACCTACATGCACAGACCTTGGCAGGTTGTGTGAACACATAGCATGATTTTCTGAGCACTTTGTGAATGTGTTTCTGGAAGTAGAGATGACTAACCACATTTGTCCATAGATCCCTTTTTATCACCTCCATATTTAGCCTAAGTGTGCGAGCATGCCCAGTATGACCTTTCAGTATGTTGTTGCCTGACATTTGCTTCATTTAAGTGTGTGAGCATGAACAGTATGATCTTTCAGTGTGATGCTGAATGAAATCCACTACATTTGTTGAAGTGTGTGAACACAGCCGCTATAGACATTTATACTATATGTGTGTGGAAGATCAAGTTGTATTTTTACAGCAGAGCTCACCTTTGTGTCATAAATCAACAGGGATCATGTGTGCCTGCAGGGCTTCCATGAGACACTTTGCATAGACTTATCAACATTTCTACATACAGGGGGGACAGCTATTCTTTGTACATTTCTACCCGGGGGGCACACCTGATTGTTACTGTGGGTGTACATAGGATGAGGGGTTCATCTGAAACTTATATACATTCACTAGGCCTGCACTGCTATGTAAGGTACTCCATTTCAGTCTGTACTGTTGCCTATCATACTGGCTTGAGGCATACTACTGTACTACAGATCTTAGCGTCCACAGTCACGTATATTAGATTGCGACTTCATAGCCTACCCAACCCACATCACACTGCCTGGCCTGCTGTTCTCTGTCTGCATAGGCCTGTGGGGGAGTTTATCCATATGTCTCTTTAGGGGCATGCTACAGCATTTCATTGTGTTTGCATTAGTGTACAATTGTCCTTCTGTGGCTGTGCCAGTGAAATGCTGTCAGGGCTTAGTGGTTCAATACTGTGACTATAGTGCACAGTATCCTGGGTTTGAGCCCTGTCACTGCTTTTTATTTTCATGCTGGGCAGACCAGACTGCTTAAAGAACAGTAAAGCAGATATGAGCATGTTTACCTGACTTTGCTCAACTTTGCCCGACTTTGCTCAACCTTGTCCAACATTGCTCAACGTTGCCCGACGTTGCACTAGTTAGCACGGGCAATTTTGTTTACATATACTAAATAGTGGTAAAAGCTGCTTAGCACTGCTTTATATTGCTTAAAACATGGCAATCATGTCTCAGGTGGTGCTGCAGGGCTGCCTATGTCAGATGCACATACTACACTCCCTATACATGTTTGGAAACAGGTAGTGTCAAGTTAGGCATCCCTTTTATTTTATGTGTGAGTCAGACAGAGGTATAATTTCCAGGGTTCCTACTGAGCTACTGTATGTGCTATGCGTTGCCTCTTTGCCAAGGCCAAGGCATACCGGGCATGCCTCCTTCTGCTTACTGGGGCAGGCTCAGGTTGTTCCTCCTCTGAGTCAAACTGTGCCTGTGCAGGCCTTGGCAATGGTGAGGGGCTGTTTGACCCTGCCCCATGCTGTTACTGCTGCAGCTGTTTTCGCAGGATCATATTGTATGGCAAGGCACATACCATGACAATTTGGGTACATGTAGTTGGTGAGTACTGCAAGGCTCCACCAGATGTGTCCAGGCACCGGAACCATGACTTGAGCATCCCAAACACATGCTCGATTACATTTCGTGTTTGTGCATGTGCCTCATTATGAAGTTCTTGTTCAGCCGTGTGTGCATTTCTGATGGGTGTCATCAGCCACGGCTCCAGTGCGTATCCAGCATCCCCCACTAGGTGACCGTCAAGGATGTCCCCATTGGCAAATGTCTGGTACAGCTGCATCAGATGCCAGATATGGGAATCATGGTAGCTTCCAGGGCAGCCAGCACACACATTCAGTATTATGCCCTGGGCATCGCACATGACCTGGCAGTTCATGGAGTGAAAGCACTTGCGGTTGATGTAGGCCCTACCCCGCTCACCAGCTTTTGCTTTGATGTGTATGTGCATGCAGTCAATTTCACCCACTACCTCAGGGTATTCCACTTTTTGCTGGAAGAGACACATATTGCTGGCCAATACCTCATGGGAATTGGGGAAATATACATGATCACCGACATGTGCTGACATGGCATTCAGGAACTGGTGCAGTACCCTGGATGCTGATGCCTGTGAAATCCCCATCATATCCCCAGTTGGTCTCTGGAAGGTACCTGTTGCTAGTATTCTTAGGCCAACACATACCTTGGTTTCCACTGGGATGGGTTCCCCTCTGTTGGTTCTGTGTGTGAGGCATGGCCTGCACAGCTCAACAATTTGCTGCAGGAGGTCTCTGTCTACTCTATAGTGCTCCACTATCTCCAGCTCATGTAGCCCCTGGTAGGTTACCCTGGGTCTGTACACTCTTCTCCGTCTCCTCAATGTGGGTTGCTCAGCAGCATTCACAATGGCACCACCCTCAGCATCTTGCACATGTTGCCTTATAATAGCAATGGCAGCCCCTAACATTTTTTTGTCTCAGTTAAGCTTTTTAAGTTTTCACTTCTCATTGTAGACTGCAGTGTTGCAGTGTTTCTGAGTAAAACATGGGGGAATGTTGTTTGCAGAGCTTTAAGTGCTGGGCTGGGCTGGGCTGGGCTAGTGTACTGCCTGTGTAATTGGCTGATTCTGACTGATTTCACCTGGCAGCTCTGCTAACTTCCTACTACTTCTTTTCCTTCCTTTTCCATTTCTGTTTCCACAGGGGGCAGCGCCACGCAAACAAGTGCAAACACATGCACGCAAGTGCACACGCGCGCACACAGGCTTACACAGGCTTACACAGGCTTAGGCAGGTGCACATGCACGCACACATGCTTAGACAGCCTTACACAGGCTTACACGGGTGCACACATGCGCACACAGGCTTAGGTCAGTTTACAGGTGTGCACACGCGTGCACACACAGTGTAAGCATCTTTGCAAGAAACTTCAGTGATATGCACGGTGTACACCTTCAGTTTCTGGGTTTCAGTTAAGACAACTGTAGACACGCCTCTTCCAGTCCTGAGTAACTCACAGCAAACACATGCCACTCTGCTCCAATAAGCTTACAGTCTTTAATACATACCCCCTCATGATGTCACCTATCTTCTACTCTACTACTCCCCTAATCTTTCACTTGCACTCTAGGGACATGGTTCACATGGCAGGGAAAATTGGGATTCACTATCCTTATCCTCATTTGCATAGGATTGCCTACTAATGCTTGGTTACATCTCTCAAACTGAGCTTCCCCCCTTAGCAACCACTACTCAGTAGCCATGTTGTCTTCAGCCTGCTATTCACCTGCATGGCAGAGGAATATTTTTAATAAAATGCCTATTTTTGGCTTTTTTGTTTTTATTTTCTAGTTTTTATAGTGCTGCACGTTTGTGTGGTGCTGCGCTATGCTTAAACATCTGAGATAGGGGAAAAAATGTATTTTTAATATTTTGCAACAGATTAAAATGCCAATGGCCTTATATTTGGCCATTGGCATGCTTCCTCAACTGGATGCATCCTTTATTTGGAGCTGTCATAGCTCCGTTTTGCTATTTGCAGAATGGTACTCCATTACCAACTTAGTACATTTCTGCAAATAACTCTACTCTTACTCGGACAGGTTAGTGTTTCCTGAATCGCAAATTTACCTCATTTGCATAGCTTTCAGCAGCAAATGAGGTAATTTGCATAACATAACACTGTCCGTGCAAGAGTAGTTTTAGGAGCTCTCATGCACGCCCCTGCCGGCTGTTACTGGATCGCTCGGCAGACATATTGGATGGCTGGAGTCTACCTCTACTCTTAGACTCCGTGCAAGCCTTTGTGAATCTGGCCCACAGTTGAGCAGAACCTTGAGTGCCCCTTGAAAATAAGTATTAGTTTCTCAGGACAAGACAAGACAAGATTAACTTTATTGTCATTCAACCGCATGCACGGCTGAAAGAAATGTTGTTCCTCCTAGCTCAACATTTATCAGCAACAAACACCTTACACATAACAAAAACAAAGTAAAAAAAAACAACAGTACGAGCCAACCGTCATTGCCAAAAAACACAACTGCTACAATCCAACGCATGCACCAACTACATCAAAGTTTTAGTTCAACTGCAGCCTCAGAAACATCAGCTGCCGCATCCTCGCATTCCGCTCAGCCCAGAAACATTTCTCCATTCCACCTAGGAACCACAAGGTACTCCATCTCCACATCAGAAGCCAACAATCCATAAACCGATTATTATTATTATTTGTTAGATTCAAATGACACATTGGTATTTCTTCTTTACTGGTAAAGTATACCATCTGCTATTAATGCACAGGAGTACACTATTAATGGAGAATACAAGATCAAGGAAATATAGTAGTCAGTATTTTTAATATTTTTGTTTTATTTTTCCTGTTATCCATGTATTAATCTATATAGGAAAACAACAGATACACTGGGTTTAAAAACACAGCTACAACCAGGTGGGTTGGACAGAAAACTACTGGGCACTTGGTTCTATAGCTGACTGGCTTGAAACTTATTTAATGTAAGCACAAGTCCTGAATTAGCCTGTTGCACACTTGCAGCATAAGAAAGAAACTAGGGTTCAGTTAATACAAACAGTCCATCCACCTAAATGTTAAAATGCACTGCAGCTATTTATTAGCATTATTAGTTTTGCTTTAAAGTCCTTCAGAAAAGCAGGTGCAGGCTATTAAAATTAACTTAAAAGCAGATCAAGAAATTACAAATCTTCACTTAACTTGGTTGTTGAATGTAATCTGATGATTAATGCCCATATCTAGAACTGTCAGGTGGAAATCTTTTAATTCCTTGACCCTACAGTTCAATGAACAAGCAATCATCAAAAACAATCATATGACTAATGGTAGACCATCTGAGTGCATTTGCAAGTACCTAGCAAACTCTTTCTCTTTCACATTTCCATACCAACGCATTTAAGCTCTACAATTCGAGAGGGCACGAATACTATGCGGCCATCAAAACAGGAAAGCAATAAGTAAGAATTTTGGTTAGCCAGGTCTGACCAAGCTATTTTAAAGGAAAGAAAAATAAAATAATTAAGTAATGAGCTGTATTAGCAGAGCATCAAATGCCAAAATGGATATGCATCTGATCACCCCATCTGTCTCATTACCTTGACTCCTCGCCTATAAAATCAAATCATAGAGGTCTGCCTTTAATATGGGAGCAGCAGAAATGATTTCATGCAGAATGGCAAGTATGAGAAGGGCATATAGCTGGAGTTTCATTCTTTGTATAAGACACTAGTGTTCAAATCTGGCAAAGTCAAGCTTAGTGTTGTGAAGGGTTGTCTCAAAAGTGCAAAATCACCAAAGACAGGAGGAAGGCAAATATTCAAGTTTTTTTGAAGCAACATTCTTTTTTCCAGGTAATAGCAACAAGTGATATTTGGGGCAATGTCAGTGACCATTAGAATGTGTTTGATAGTCTAGTTCTAGTGTACATCTTGAAGCAGAAATTACTAAGAATCAATAAGTACTGACACTCTCACAGTAAGAGCATGGGGAAAACAACTGATATCATAGAAATACTCAAATATTTTGGAAATATTGGATAAGTGGTCTACTCCTACTAAATTATAATGTATACATATGGGACTACTTCAGAAGAATGAAAAAACAAGACTGAAGCCCAAAAGAATGAAAATTCAAAATACTGAATGATGGAATTTGTCCCTTCTCCACTGTCGTGCAATCCTGGAGTTTATGTAGATAGTTAACATATCGTGTAGGGGGTGCAACCCCCCACATGAGGGATGCATGGGGTTTGCCCCGTGCATTAAAAATGTGTTCAGTATTTTGAATTTTCAGTCATTTGGGATTCAGTCCTTTGGATTGTCAGTCTTCTGAAGTAGACCCATACATGCATAAGTTAATCAATCAATCAATCAGTCAGCCAATCAATCAATCAATCAATCAATCAATCAATCAATCAATCAACAAATAACAGTAGAAATAAAATATTTCACACAATTACATTAGGGAAAATATAACACAGAAATAATCAAATATTTTGGAAATGCAGAAATACTCAAAATATTTTCCAGGAATAAATCAGTTCGTGTGGAGAAGATTTCATATTACAATAATGTTTGCATCCACATAGTTACTTGGCAGTGATAAAAATGGTCTTCTTGAAAAACAAAATGAGAACATGTAAGATGCGTACCCAAAATGTATAGCTTGGAAGCCATGCAAGGCCTGCTGTTGTACTAAATGTAAATTAAAGTCAATTAGATTTTCAAGGGATACTGCTTTTCTGTGTGTTATTTTTGGTTATCTCAATATCAAGTACCACCATGTGTCATTTATTAATAGATAGAAGCAGCATTTGTAGTTTAACTAGATTTATACATGGGCTGGGACATGACTTGCATAATTACAAGTTCCTCATCTTTAGACTGAGTACATTGTTGCAGTTAAATGCTTTCTTGCCGACAGCTGGGTAGATGACAGGTTTTTCTGTTTTCACTTATATAACTGTTTTAAAACATCACACAGGCTGCAATGCAGACAACATAATGCTTTTCAATGAAAAAAAAAACACTAATGGAGGAAAACAACCTTTTTCTTGGGGCATGACATAAAACAAAAGTGAATAATTTTGCTGCTAAACAAAGTTTTTCTTTTCCTTGGAAAATATGATTGACTGCTCATTTTTCTCATCATCTTATCCTCAAGACACGAGAAGTAAACTCTTGGGGGTCTTCAGCAATAACTTGTCAGCACATGCAAGAGAATTTTAACCTGTGCCAAAGTGTTGTATACCACTGAGATTTATTTTATGTCAAGTAAAATTCTATTGTCAAGCTTTATGTTGGAAAGGTGAAGGTTCATTCCACCTGGGCTACTATACTGATAAATGCTGTCCATCACACATGTCAGCTGAGTTATATTTGGTTATACTTTGCTGTCAGAGAGCACAAAAACAATTGTGCTGGTCTATAATAAACCTTTTGTAATCTCAGGGGAAATTATTCAGTGACATGTTTACTGACTATATACTAGACTATATAATCAGCCACAACGGCTCCGCAGATATGATACTGTAATTTGATTTCCCTATAGCAGTGAATCTAAATATGTTTAACATCTTCTGCAGTGTTTTGAAGGCCCTGGCAAATATCTGTATGTATGTCACCACAGTGTTTATTTCTTTTTCTTATTTTTTTTCATTTATATGGCTTGTCATATTGATGGATAGCAGCAGCACAGAACAAATTACTTTCATTTTCGGAAAGAAGTGATGATGGTACTTATCATTTATGCATCCCATGTACACAGCAATAAGATCTATTTTTAAATTGTTTTACTTCTAACTCGGTTTCAGATTTAGCAAGCAACTTCACTTTTAAGTTAAATCCAGTAAAAACTATGTTAACATAACCCCCTTGAGATCTTAATTACTTTGACTATTGCACTATGTATTTTTCTTTCTTTCTTTCTTTCTTTCATTTATTCCTTCTTTTTTCTTTTCTTCATTGCTTCTTCCATCTTCTCATTGTTTAACTCGCACCATTAATCATTACTGTGCATGTAATCTACTGCTCTGATCTTTGTAAACTTACATAGTTTATTTTGAATTTTACCACAGTGTACGCACAATTATATTTTTCAAATTCCACATAAGGAGAGAATGTTCTTCTGAGGGTCATTTGCATAGAGCACTCCAAACTGCGTGGATTGTACTCATTACTTTCACAAAGGAACTTACTGACATTTGAAACATAATATTCTAATCAACCAAATTGATGCAACTACTCTTTATATGTACAGAAGTTAGGGTTGCAATCAATTTTTGAGTAAGAGCAATGGTCTAGTCTTCAGAAACATAAAGGCCCTACTAGATGTTGGTGTTACTGGAATAAATACTGAGCTAAAGGCACATTTAGCAACAAGTCCAGAGTTTAAGTAACACAATACGCCTAGCTTTGTGATTATTTTAGAAATGCAGATGACCTGCAGTATCTTAAATCATGTAATCATTCCACATATGGATGCATATGCAGACAGACACACAGAACCACACACAGACAAAGACAGATGCATATAGACAACAGACAAGCAGACCCATGTGCACGTACACAAACGCACAGATGCAAACACACACAAACACACACACACACACACATGCACACACACACACACACACACACACACACACACACACACACACACACACACACACACACACACACACACACACACACACACATATGCAGACACACACACACACACACACACACACACACACACACACACACACACACACACACACACACACACACACACACACATATGCAGACACACATGCACACACAGACACACATGCACATGCAGTCACTTACACAAGCACATGCACAGACAGGAAACATAGATGCTGATACCATAAAATGACTACTTGACCACTTAGTTATTTTTTTCTACTTCTTTATTGCTTATATGGCATACAGATCCTACTGAACAAACATATTTTTTTCCACCTAGAGTTACTTGATATCTGGCCAAAATATTTTGGAATATATCACTTTTTTAGGAAGGTTGTTCCAATCATCTATTCCTTTGTGAGTGAAAGCAAACCTCCTTGATACCTTCTTTCAAACAATTCTCGAGACTAAACTCTGTGCTGTCAGTTTAGAGAATTAACCCTTTTATTGCTAAGTATTTTTTATTTGTGATTCTGTTTAGTGACTTGATCCGACTAGGCCAGTCACCTTGTTTCAGGGGATACCTGAGGTGGCAGTCATACCGGCTAGGGAAATTTGGCCAGGGAATCAGATAACACCCCCTTCTTTTTTTTTGATAGGAACTGTGGGATCTTTTACATCTACCTAAGCTACCACCAACTAAGGCAGATGGGGCCTCTCATCCAAAGCACTACCGTAATGCTGCACCTTTGGTCAAAGTAGAACCCTCAGACTTCTGATCTTCCAATACCAATGACGAGTGTGTTACCTGTTGAGCTACTGACACTGTATGTATTCTGACAATTTTTTGAATATTTTTGATTCCATTGTAAGAAGAACTGTATCTTCAAAATGGTTTATCATTTTGTAATGAATATTTTAAGGAGCAATATAGGAGCAGTCACCTTTAACTTCTTTAAGTATGTCCCTGTCTCCGAATGTAACAGCACAAATGGGTCTTACTATGGAAACTTTTATTTCATATGTTAGTTTGTTCTGACACAACATTTGAACATAAATAAAACCTCACATTTTTACTGAAATACCCACTGGCTGGGATTCACAGGCATGGTACACAGTGAGTGGATTTCTAGTACTATGTGAAATGCACAAAATTAGCACAGATGTGCTTGAAGGTTTAGATAAACTTATCGGCATGCTTGAATAGAACTTGTATTTCAAATCAAAGACAGCTAAATTCCCAGTTCATCACCAGTCCCAGTGCTGTAATGCAGTAACAATAATCTACTAGTGAGTTGTAATGCCCCTAGCCAAGGCATAATGATATTTAGCATTGTTGCAAGTGCCATCTTACTAAGGGCCGGCCTTAGCACTTGTGAGTTATGGGGTATTTTCTATATTTTGCTATAGATCCAGCAGCCTTCTAGTACCTTAGTCTACCTTTCCTGTAATCGTTGGCTCTGGCTGTGTTTAAATTAAAGTAAGCTTATTAAAAAAGTCGGTGTCCTTTGTTTTCCTGGGTTTTACAGTGTGTCCTTTGTTTTCCTGGGTTTTACAGTGTGTGTCTGTGTGTGTGTGTGTGCGTGCGTGTGTGCGTGTGTGTGTGTGTGTGTGTGCGTGTGTGTGTGTGTGTGTGTGTGTGTGTGTGTTTACGCTCACGTTCCTCCCACTAATGATATTGCAGGCTACCCCTTTGAGTCCAAACATCAAATCATATGGCAGTGTTTGGCTGCAAACTTAATCTGTGAATTGGATCCTATAGAAGATGCACAAGATATTAGTTACTTTTATCTGTGGTTTGTTTATTTATGGACTATTGTTCTGTTACCTGTAGGTAGTGAGTGGCTTTTGCTTTTATTTTTCCTATGATTAGATGATGAAATTTGCTGATTTTGACTGGACACACCTGACTCAGGGGATGGGAGAGAAGAGACTGATGACACTTGTGCTTTTCCACCATGAAAGCTGGGAACAAATAAGAAACCAAAAAGCCAGAGAGGGGGGAGCTTGGACAGCACTGCTGTATGCACTATAAATATAAGATAGGTTGCATCCATTGCAGTTTGCAACTGCAACAACAGAGCTTTGAACTATTTCTGCAATCTTGTGAGCAGTTTGGTTTGATTGCTGTGAAGCCTGCTTTTATTTTTGCTTATTATTAATTTGTGTGGTCTCCCTGTTTTTTTTTTTTATTTTTTTAAGACATGGGGGTCACATGCATTTCTTCTTTGCTGTTAGTTGCTTCCTGTGATTGACTGGCTTCACAGCCTACAATTCAGAGCTGTTAGCACTCTGGTCACTAGTGTTGGCACTGCAATGAAAAAGTACTTGAGCTTGTGCTGTTTCATTTCGGAGCTAGTGTTTGAGTAATAAGTCTTTCTATTTTATTTTAATTTTATTTGAAATTACTATATACAGAGCTATGCTACTTATTCAACCATATTATTTAGGATTCAGTAACTTATTAAGGCACTGTACACATTTTATATCAGTCAGCACAGTTGTCATAAGGAAATTGTAATACTAGTTCATATACTGTGTTTGAACCTGTTATTGCTCACCAGTTTGAACTGTAAGGGGCTTTACAATGGATTCTTTAAATTCTTATATCTTTGAAGACTTACATTCAAATCATTAGCTCCCCTTTATGTCTGCTTTTTCTGCTCACCTTCCTTGTTCTCTGCAGTCTCTCTTATCCCCCAGTAGACCTATGAAATCTCACCAAGAATTCTCCTCTCCTTCCCTTCCCCTAACCTTAGTCTGCATTATCCTTCCTGTATCTATAAACACCTCTAAATGTATAACTTCTCAAATCTTCTATGCTATTTCTCCCTTCTCTAAGTAAAGCTATTTATATAATCTAGTGTAAACCTATTCTCATGTTAACATGATGCTAGCCATATCAACTATTATCTTCTCAAGTAATCTATTGCTAATACAGTGTAATATTTTACAAGCAATACTTTAGAAGTTAAGTCAAATTTTAAGTAAAACTCTAGGCAACCGGCCATTTTTTCAGCTCTAATCTGCTTATGATGTATTGTGTAAAGTCTTGACTAACTATGTTGTTGTTTTAAAAATTGTATTCTAGTTGTGTAAATAGCTAAATGCATTGTTTCAAGTCTTAACTAACATTGCTGTTGTATAAATTACAACCTATCTGTGTATGTACCTAAATATCTAAATGTGGAGTTTTTCTCCCCTGGCCTCCCCTGTAACAAATTGTTGTTCTTGCCATTTTGACAAAGCATTTTCCTCACTCTCTGAGTACATAATAGGTAGTTAGGAGAAGATATTTACTCCCCCAAAGAACCGTCTTAAGATCTCAAATGTTAAACAGCCTAATTCTATCTAGCAACTACTTGCTACTTCATATTTTATGCTAGAAAATGAGAAGTCTAAAAAGAAAGAAAGGTTCACGGGTACAAAGTATAAAAAAAGTTTAAAAAAAAATTCCTCTTTATTAAATAAAAGCAAAGACACTGTATACAGTGATTTACTCACATAATAGTTTTACTCAGAAGATTGTGACAGCACTATTACTAGCTTGGATAAAGTTGAAACTAGTATAGAGAGACAAGTTACAAGTAAAAATAAACTGACTTCTTTAACTAGTATCAGTCCTGTTGCTCAGGATCGCTCACATTTATTTAATAATGGCTTGGAATACAATCAGGCTAGCTTAAACAGAAGCACTATAAATGAAGATCGACTGGTTTCCTCATTACGTACAACTGCTGCAGCTCAAGATTCATTTACTTCTATTAATAATATCAACACCTGCTTATATCCTAAAGATGTTGTCAATCATAATAGTAGTGTTAATATACTGTCCAGTGCCCTTGGTATCCAAATTGTATCTACTAGTAAAGACGTTAATAATTAGACTTCTAATGAAACTGGAATAAAAGGGACCAAACAAACACCTAGTGACACAAGTGCTACATTAGCTTGTAGCAAGTTCTTAGGTATTGACACCCATGATGTAAACATTTGTGACATTCATATTATAAAAAGGAAGAGAGTGGTTACACAGGGTAAATAAGTCAATCTTACTGAGTTTACCCTACCTAATATATTAAGTAATGCAGGCAACGAAGTTTTAAATTTGAGAGACTCGGTTCTTAACCAGTGGCTGGTACACTCTCTGGTTTGGATAAGAGCACTCACACAATATGATCCCTACTGGATTGAGACTAATATACCTAGTCTCCTACCAAGACTGGTGCCAGAAGAATTTAGATGTGATATTACTTGTTCTTCATGCAGGAGCTAATGATTTGAGATGCAACCCTATTAACCACATGACAATGATATCCTAGATATGATAGAGCATCTAAAAAGTTTAAATGTGCAGTATGTCCTTAGAGAAATCATACCATCAACCTTGTGAACTAACTACTTACTTTAACAATTGGTTAAGACTGTTAGTACTTGTCTGTAACATCAACCTTATTGCTTACTGGGAAGAATGCATTTATGACTAGAGAATGCTTTTTAGGGATAGGTTACATTTTGATCTGTATGGTGCAACTTATATGGCAAGTGAAATTATGTAAATGATCAATTGTTTGTTATATAAAAGCACACCAAATCAGATTAAAGTGCCAGACTGATAGAAGAATAAACAGTTTTCTTTGCAATGCAAGAAGCCTGAATAATTCATCTGATGAACTTATTGGCCTAACAGCTGAAGACAGTTTTAAGATTATTAATATTATTAAATCATGGAACTCAATTTATTATCATTTAAGAGACTTCAACAAATTTGAATGCCTAAGGGTAAATTTTAATGATGGAGGAGTGACAAAAGTTTGCCTTCATATCTTGTAAAAGTTGTACTACTTTATGAAACAATTGTTATCAAAGTTTCAGATCCTAATCAAAATATGTTTTATAGTTTTAAGCCATTGTACTTCAAGTATATCTAATCTGGAGCATTTTGATTACTTGATAGGTTAGCAAATTGTTTTTAAAATAAGGAAAATATTTTACTGTTGGGTGACTTTAACTAACGTGAGATAAAATGGAACTCCATGCCAACTAACTCATGTTTTGAAAAAATAATTTGGTAACATTGTTTCTTTTTATGGACTAATACAATTAAGAGCAGATTCTTTCAAGGTGAAACTTATACTATATGTCAAGCATATTATGGAAAACTTTTTACTCAAATATCTGACACAGACTGGTCTTATCTATTAAATCTCTTGCAATATCAGTGGGGATGCTATAGAGCAGCTGTGCTAATGAATCTATTCATTTGGAAAATGTTAACAATTTGTTTTCTTTATCATGGAATAAGTCCATCATAAGGCTATAAAGAAATAAAGAAAAAAACTCTAACAAGGTTTCCTACTAATGAAAGTAAGAATTGTTTTAACTCAACTAGCAAAAAAATGAAAATCAGAAATAATATCAGCGAAGATTAGCTATGAAAATAAATTACTAAATTAACAAAAAATCATTTTACAAATATATTAACTAATTGGATATTATGGCATCTTCTATTGAAGTTATTTCAAATAATGATGTAATATTAACTGATGCTTAGACTGCAGCATTTGAGTTTAATAAATATTATTTTGTTGTAAGTCAGGATCTTGGTTCTTCTGGTCCTGTTACAGAACAGTTACGTGTCTCAGGTCCATGTCCTCTTTTTTTACATTCCATTAGGAATACTTTCTCTAGATTCAAGAAAATTACAGCTATGTGTCCAAACGAGATATCTAGTGCATCTTTAGTAGAGGTAAAAGAGGTACTTATATTCATTTTATAATTTATTTTTAATAAATTACTGAAAAAATGGTACTGTACCTTATAAATGGAAGCTATTTAGTATTAACCCTGTACATAAAAAGACAGGAAAGATATTATTAGCAATGACAGGCCTGTATGTTTGACATCTCTGCTCAGTAAGTGCTTTGAAATATATCTGCTAGAATTACTATGTGACTCAGGTTTCAGGTTAACAGTTAATGATACTGACTGGCATGGTTTAATAAAGCAAAGATCTAATATGGGTAACTTAGCATGGCCTTGGGTATGGGTTTATCTCAAGGCATGTTATTTTTGCACCTTGCTAAAGCCTTTATCTATCTGCCATTCCATTCCATTTATAAACACTTAAACAGTAATTGTTATACTGTTAGATGGATTATGAATTGGTTAACTGACAAACAGCATTGTGTTAATATATGTTACATTCATTCAAATTTTCTGCCTGTAATATGTGGTATTCCTCAAGGATTGTTTTATGCCCCTTCATCTAGGGTTCCATCCTACAGTGATCTAGTCTGCAAGGCAATCTACAAAAACACTCATCTCCACAGGGACATAACCACATACAGACCTGTACAGATATTACTTTGTACAGTCTATGTACAGAATGGTAAATGCACAGCACTACATATGTAGATGTCAGCAAACATAGTGGAAACAGATGCTAAAACTATAACAGACCCTTTTTTAATATGCTACTGCTATTGATGGCACCCAGACACTATGTGCATGCTCTAATGGGCATAAAAGCATACGCCAGCTGAAGTTCCAATCTGAAAACCAAATAGGGAATTGGCCTGCATCATTACAAACACATCACTTATGAAAAATAAGCCTATAATGAGATTCAAATAATGCCTTGCATGCAGAAATGGGTAACAAACTAAAGGATAATCCAACATTTTTAGAAATGTTTGGCTCATTCCTTCCTATACAGGACATGCAGTGGTATATACGCTTTTCTCTAGCAGAAGAAGTGTGTGTGTGTGTGTGTGTGTGTGTGTGTGTGTGTGTGTGTGTGTGTGTGTGTGTGTGTGGTTTCTGCACACACACATACACACACACACACACACACACACACACACACACACACACACACACACACACACACACACACACACACACACTCACACACACACACTCATGCAAGGGTGTGGGTTTGTCAGAGTAAGTGTGTGTGAACATGTGTGTTTGTATGCGTGTGTGTGTGTGTGTGTGTGTGTGTGTGTGTGTGTGTGTGGTATGTGTGTGTGTATGTGAGTGAGTTGGTGTGCACACATGAATGCATGTTTGTGTGTGGGTGTGTATGTGTGTGCTCATTCATTTGTGTTTTGTATATTTGTGTATAGCTCATGGTTGCCATTGCAGGCCCATTGGCATTGGCTGGATATAGAGGCTACCATGCAGTACATCCTATACTGAATTGCTTTGGTCTGGATCACAGGTCTTTGTATCATTCAGACAGAGGCCTAGCTAGAGTGGGGCAATGTTGGCAGCTGCTCTGAGCTCAAGATGTCTGGGGGTACTATGTTCAGGAACTGAATATCAGCAGTGCATTTCTGAAAGTGCTTTAGCACTCATGGTGTATGGTTTAGTTAATTTTCGACCTTCAGATAAATGCTGATAAAGCATTTTCATTTAGGGGTTAATGTGGGGAGGGGGCTGTAGGTGAGCTTGACCCATGAAACAAACATTGTAATTTATATATTACTGTATGTTCTTCGGTGTAACTGCATTTTTTCCTGCCTCCTCCCCTACCTTATGTACGGGGCTCTTCTCCTCACCAACCTGCAGGCAACCTTCAAAGCTAAACTAGCATCCTGCTATAATAAAATTGCCAGATTTGCTAATAGCTCTAAATCTCTCTCCCACCACTGTAACTCCCTTCACTCCCTGAACTGGCTAGAACTCCCTCACTACCTATCCTACATTCAACTCTCCACTGTCCGCAAACTCATTTTCAACCCTTCTCATTGCCCCTGCCTCTCTTCTGTCCCCACTATGCATCCTCCTACCCGAACCCTCAGATCTAACAGTCAAAGTCTCCTTGTTGTACACAAGCCATCACATAGCCCTGATCAACTTCTTCTATGTTTCTCCCTTGCACACAAATAGAACTCACTCCCTCCCCACATCTGTAGTACACACAATCTTTCTTCTTTTAAGGCATTTATACACTGTTCTCTCTCCCCTACCTGGGAATGCTCCTGCTCCCATCAATCCTAAACCTGCACTCCACATATGGGGGTGGGAGGACAGTGGAGTGAATATGTACATTTCCGTTTTGGAATCTCCGACTGATGTTACTGCTACTGTTTGTGCTACTTCTTGTTTAACCATCGATTGTCTGTATCTAGAACATAATGTATCATATCCTGGGATTTCACTTGTATTATCTGTTGCATGCAATTTTTTTGAACTTTTACTGTGTTAATTTTTGTTAAACTATCTGTTTGATTTTTGTGTATATATATATATATATATATATATATATATATATATATATACACTTTGGAGCTTTCACCCTGGGCCTCCAATGAAAAAGGGCTCACCTCGGCCCAATGGACTTTCACGGTTAACGAACTTCAAATAAAAATAAATAAGGAAATATTGTTTAGATTCAGTGGTTTAAGTTCTCTTGTATGAAATTCAATAGTTTGGGCTTCAGTGCTTTAACATGAATCTGCTTATTACAGCATTTCTGAGCATTAAATACGCTCTTCTTAAAACAGCTTGCTGCCTGTATGACCCCTTGTACCATCTCAACTGGTCATTGTAAGAATTGTACTCTTGATTTTGGTAGAATTTTTTGTCATAGAGTGCTTATTGTAAGCAATCAGTCTTGTATGTGTTTGGATGTCTTCAGTACTTTACAGCCTTTAATTCCTCCCAGAACTTGTGTGCCTCTTACAATCTTTGATCACAGATGGCCTCATCTGTTTCATTAGTGAGACACTTTATGCGATTATTACCAGCATTATTATCCCAAGGTTTGGTGAGATATGGGATCTGAGTAGTAAGGAGCATTTTTTTTTGCCACATTGTTTTTTCTATACTCCTAGCAAATGCTTTCTTTCTGGAACCTGCTTGTTACAGGACTCTCTTTGCCAACAGCTACTCATCCACTTCTTACAACGATTTTGTTTGTGTCTTTCGGCTTTTTCCCAGTTAGGGGTCACCACAGCGGAACTCCAGTCTGCTAATGATTGGCAGTTGATTTTTACGTACCGGCTTGCCAGGCCTGATGCACAACCTTCAACGAAGGTATGCCCATTCATGCATGTCTCCACGCAGAAGACGCTCTAGCTGAGAATCGAACCGGAGAGCGTTTTACTGTGAGGCGACAACGCTTCCGCAACACCACCACCGCTGGTTCACTTCTTACAACGATATTTATAGTATTTTCAAAAGAAATGCTCACAAGTTTCATAACCCATGGGAATTTACTAGAGTCAGGATTTTCTGCCATTATTTTTGCTGTTAGCTTGTCACTGAGTAGACATTTATTCCTTTCTTCAGAATATTTTGCAGCTGTCTGTCTACAATTCATCTGTCTGCTGAATCATTTGTATTTTACACGTCGGATGCCCTTGCTGCATACCTTCCATCTGTGAAATTTTCTTGGTTTTGGTCATACTCTTCTAATGCTGTTCTTACTGTTCCTGCTCATTACTAGAGTATTTCTAGTCTGGACTGGCTTATTCATTCCTCACCTTCTGTTGGGCCTGCTGGCTGGACAGCCTGGAGGAACAATGACTATGTGAAAAGTGTGTAAATACCTGATACCCATTCATTAGAACACCTGTTAAACCAATCAATGGCATAGACTCTATTACCTTCCATACAATATTTGACAAGGCTGAAAGCCCAGGAGGTGCCTAATCTTTAGTGCCTATGGATGACAATAATCAGCTAACATCTCCAACTAGTGTCATTAAGGCTATTCTTGGTCCTCAAGGAACTGAATATCATGTCAGCCTTTTTTATTTCCCCTTCCATGTTGTAGAGATAATGGTGCTACAATGACCACTGACAGGAGAACCTAGCCATGGAGACGTTGCAAGTACCTGAAGTCTGACTTCCCACAGGTATAGAGCCCGATGATTTTATCTGAATACACATACACTGTATATTTAGGGAAAATAAGTTTTATATA
Source organism: Protopterus annectens (assembly GCF_019279795.1). NCBI lineage: Eukaryota > Metazoa > Chordata > Ceratodontiformes > Protopteridae > Protopterus > Protopterus annectens. The sequence continues at coordinate 1,047,148,756 of NC_056727.1, forward strand.
GTTGTTTGTTTGTTTGTTTGTTTGCAGAAAGCAAAGCCCTGCACCTCTCATGTGGGGCTTTTACTCTGACATCCTCATTACTTAGTAACTCTATTATCACACAAACTTCAAAAAAAAAAAGAAAACACCTTTTAAGGGTGAAACATGTCTCACACTACCTTCATTTTGCACAAAGACAAATGCAGTCCAGAAGCTGATGCTTCTGGGAGATTGCATGATGTGCTATCTTTCCAGATGCAGATTTAAACATATGTGGATCTCACCCTGTTCACCAGTCCATCCACTACCTCATCAGTTTTAACAAAGATGTATGGAATAC